>NW_006399761.1:14705796-14711611 GCF_000299155.1 Elephantulus edwardii
TGCCATTCCCTATCACTCCTCCCTGAGAGAGACTTCACCCTGATTCATAAGGAAAAGGGGATGGCGTATTCTCTTAGCTACTTCCTGCTGAAAGATTATTATTATTATTATTAATAATAATAATAATACTTTTTTTAAAAAAGACAGTTCACTCTTCCCAGACCCCCTGCTTTACCCAAATTCCTGTGGGAAGTCAAAGGACACTGGAGGCCTCACCGATGAGAGGAAACAAAGGGGAAGTAGGAGTCTGGCTTAGAGAAGTAGCCTCGGGTGTGAGATCAGCCCCATGGGCTGGAATGGTGGATTGGCAGGCCAAGTGCATGTGGGACAGGACAGTGATTTCCAGAGTGTGTCCTCCCTTCTCCAGGCCTGGGAGCCCAGCCCCTGCCCAACCCCCTTTCCTCACACAGGGGCTCTCCACACCCTGAGGACTAGGTAAGCATTCTGGAGAAAATACACTGACCTTAGGCTTGTCCTCACTCGCCAAATCAGAATTGCAGCCAAGACGCTGGTGTCTGGAGATGCGTCAACTCCTGGACCACAAGAAGCAGACGGAAGGGGACCTGGAGCTATGAGACCCGGCAGATGGCTGCGCCAACTGCACTCCAGGAGCCGGAGTTTTTAATAACTCAGCTTAGTGCAAACACAACTAATTAAGCCAGTTATTCTGATTTATGCTTCTATAGGCAGAAGTTTAGGGCACTTGCGTTACACTTTTGATGGCATTTGAAAGGACAGAATATCTGAGTTGCGTATTTTTTGTTTGTTGGTTTGGAATGATCCAGCCTGCTACACTACTCTGGAGAATTCTGATTAACTGTGCTCGTTAATTCAGCATTTCTTCTGTTTGCCTCGATGGCCAGTGCCTGTGCACCCACCCACTCAAACACAGTAATAAGAAGACCCCGAAAGGCAGCTGGTCTTCGTCTTGTCTGCTGATGAGGGATTTTGGTGGTGGATTTAGAGGCAGTGAGTTGCAAGGGAGGAGATAGTCTGTCTCCCACAGAGCCCCTGGTGGATTCGAACCGCCAGAGAGACACTCTGCTTTGGGGTTGGCCATCAGCACAGCTCCCCAAGGACAGCTTTTTCAGAGCACCCCGACTTACAGTAAGAAGAGAGCGTGAACGCAGTGATTCTTAACCTCCCACATAAAGACCGCTGAGAGATGCTTGGAGAAATTGCGAAGAACCCTGGCGACGTGGTCTGCCTCGCTAATGGACGCTGGTCTCGTCCTGAGTGGCCATTCAGGCTGCTTCGCTGTTGGAAAAGCAACTGGAATTCCTGCTTTGATAGAGCCCGGGGAGGCGACAGAGGCTGCCTGGCTGGCTGCCTCGAGCTCCTTCTTTTACATAGGAGGATACTTCAGAAGAGAGTACATTTAAAATTATGATCAATTAGAGGGCTGGAAAGAAACATTATCCAGGTGGGTGGCCATAAATAGCTCTCTCTCCCAGTATAATGACTTTCATGAAAATACGGTTTAGAGTCAGTTTCTGAGAATCCGTGGAAGAATGGGCTGGAAAATTACACATTTTTAGGCTCACTCTTGTCACTGACAAGGGAGCTTTGGTGGCCTAGTGGTAAGAAATTATGCTACTAATGCGAAGGCAGGCGGTTCAAATCCACCACCCACTATGAGAAGGACAGATGGCGTCTGCTCGTGTGCGAATTGCAGACTCTGAACAGCCACTGGAGGGTCAGCTACGAGTCAATTCCAACTCGATGATACACCCTCCCCCCCCATCACGTTCATGGAGATCAAGTTCTTCAGTCAGTTATGACTCAAAGCGGCAATGACAGAGTGACTTTCATCTTTGACCTGTAATATCTTTGGCTTTTTATGGAACCTGAGAATTGCCAGCTTCGGAGTTCATTGATACAGCACAGAAATCCATCTTCCATAGAAACCTTGTTTCTTTCTTTCTTCTGGCTGTCTAGTATAATAAACAAAACCCAAATCCAGTGCCATCAAATTGATTCCAACTCACAGATGGATTGATACAGTAACTGGAGCAGTGAGGGTAGATGTGTGTGGTCGGATGGGCTCAGGACATGCAGGCAGGCTTCAGAGTTGCTGTCCGTAGGGTCACTATGAGTTGCAAGTGACTCAAAGGCACATAATAACAACTGGGACCTTGGAGTCCAGAGTTCTGTAAGTTTTCTCTAAGTTCTGTAAGTGTTCTGTAAGTTCTGTAAGTGTTCTATAAGTTCTCTAGGTGTTATATAAGTTCTATAAGTGTTCTATAAGTTCTATAAGCATTCTATAGAGTTTCTAAGGCTATAAATCTCAATGCAAACATGTTGCCACTTCTTCCAAAGAATGGCTGGTGAGTGTGACCTGCCCCCTATTCAGTTAACAGTATAGTACTTAACCCACTGCAAAACCAGGTCTCCTATCTCTATAAAGGAACTCTACCAGACAGCCACTGCCATCGAGTTGATTCTGACCCCTGGCGACCCTCCCTGGGATTTCTGACGCTGGAAATCTTTATGGGAGGAGGCTGCCCACAAAGCAGCTGGTAGGTCGGTTCAAACTGCTAGCCCAGCGCGGAATTTGTGGTGTGGCCAGAGCTCCATATCTGCATGCCATGTGTTCATTAAAAAAAGAGTTTGGCCAGTGACCAATTCACAAAGTATCTCTAGATTATTGTTACATCTCTGGGTATTCTCTGTGGAATTCACCCACATGTGAAAGTCCACTTTGCCTGCCCAAGCTGGACACTCATTGCCCTAACTCCCTCTCCCTGCGTCTGCACCGTGTGGAGAACTTGCCAGGATTCCAGATCTCCTGGCCAGCTTAGAATCAGCCCCAACCCCTAGGAGAGACCACAGCACTGCGTCTGACCACGAGTCATTGGTGATACTGTTCATTGTCACCCATTTGGAACTGACTCGTAACTGACCCTCTAGCAGGTTTTCAGAGGCTCTCAATCACCCGGGACAACATGGCCCAGGTTTCAGTTGAGGTGCAGCTAGCGGATTTGAACTGCTTGCCTTCGGGTTGGCAGTATAATCCCTTACCCTCTAGGCCACCAGAAGTCCCTGCGAGTAAGAGCTTAAAAAGGTTCCCAGAAGGTGACATGGGGTTGAAATTTCTTGATACTTGATAGCTTGCTTCTGTTTGGACAGGTCTTAGGTGTTAAGACAGGCAGGTGGATGGGACTTGTATGAACGGAGCCTCTGCGTGCTGCAGATGTGTGTTTGACAACTCGCTAGAAGGTTAGCTGACTAGACCCACCCCAAAGCACCTTGTAGGATAAGCCTGGAGAGCTACTTTAGAAAGTCCACGACCTTGGAAGCTCTTGGTGGCATCTTGTCCACCTGGGGTCACCATGAACAGGAATCAGCCCGATGACAGCCGTGGACACCAGCTGTGAGCATTCTGCATCTGGACCGCCATGCTTGATGTTGCACGATGGGGTTATGTTCTCGAACATCCCGGGGAAGGATTCCACTCTGGCCCCGTGGCAAGCAATTGCACTGCCATCCCAAAGTCCCATGGTTCGAATCCACCAGCTGCTCTGTGGGAGAAGGATGACCAGTCTCCTCCAGGGCGATTTACTGCCCCTGAAAACCCGCTGGAGGGTCAGCTATGTATTGGTTTAAATACATAACAAAAGCAGCCCTTCTACAGATGGGATTATTTTAAGCTGTTGCCTGGTTTTGGTCCATATTAAGGTAATTTTTTTATCATCTGGATTTTGGAGGAGAATGTGGTGGCAAGGCTGTGGTGTATTTTGTTATATCCCACTTAGCCAGATTTGAATTCTCCCCCCCCCCCGAAATATATGGACAAAGCCCAGATGCTCCCTCTTTTCTTGGCACTGTAATCCCGTGATTTTACCACCTCAGGACTTGGCTGGTTTGGAATAAGGGTGCTCGGTGAGTCAGGGAGGGTTATATTAGCTGAAGGGAAGGGGGAAATCCATAGCAATTTCATTATAAATCGTTGCCTCAAGTAATCAAGCGGCCATGCATTCTAAATAATGTCAGGGATAATAGAGATTTATTACAGCAAATTAAAGACTAATCAGAGTGTGTCCCGAGACAAATACCACAGAAAAACAAACATAAGGGACAATAAGAGGAAGGCTCAGCTAGTAAGAGTCATGGGTGTTCCTTGTATTTCACTTGCTATGTATAGATTGTGCCCACTTGCGTGTATGTTGTGGTTATTGCGTGCTTTTGAATCGGAACCAACCCATAGCTGACCCTCCAGTGGGTTTTCAGAGGCAGTAAATTGGAGATTGCCTGTCCTTCTCCCACAGAGCTGCTGGTAGATTTGAACTGTGTGCCTTTGGGATTGCAGCACAGCTTCTTGCCCCCAGGCCACCAGAGCTCCTTGTTGCATGTGGAGATGAGCTCTTAGCAAGGTAACTAGGGAGCATGAGGACGTTCCTCATCAGCACATACGTGTCCTGTCTTCCACGTGACCACATCAGGCTCTTAGACGCTCTGTGGGATAGCACATCAGTGTGAACCAGGACTCTTCATCCAACGAGCTTATGGTCAGATACTGCCCATAGGAGGAAGGAGAGAAGGAGCAGAGACGGTGTATCATTTAGTACAAAGTGGACAGAGTGAGCAGCTTGGGGGCCGAGAGAGGGCTCGCGGCTGCCATGACAGCAGTGACTTTACCAAGGAAGTCTTTTGAGAGATTGAACCCTGGATAGGTTGGAGGGTGGCTTCAGCATCCTAGAGGTGCAAACTAGGGCGTGATGTGAAAAGAATGCTATGGAGAGGAGCTGGTCTGTGCTGAGGCCTTGGTCACTTCGCACAGCGTCCTTTGGGAGAGCGGGTAAATGGGTCTCTGCCACCATTTCCCTTTGAGTTGGTTCTGATGAAGGCGACCCACATGTGGCAGAGCAGAACTGAGCTCCTAGTGTTTGCTTTTCTTCCCCTCCCCCCTCCACTTTATTGTAAGTTGGTTTAGTATGTACGAAGCAGAATTGGTTTTCATATCCAGTCATTCGTGCACATTTTCTCTGTTATATCGCAGCACCCACGATGTCACTGCACTTTCCCACTTCCTCCCCCTGGTTCTCATTCCCTCTCATCCTTCTGCTGTTACCCCTTCCCACCTTCTTTTTTTTTTTTTACCAGTTAAACAAGCAGCTTTATTCCATTTAATAAACATTGTGGAGGCAACTGTAAGAATAAAACACTATACTTGGCACTGGAGGAGATACAGAGGTGGTGGCGACAATGATGATAGAAGTTAACCTTAATGGAAGGCTTGCTGTTCTAAACTCTGTTCTTAACAACACACATCCCTCCATCTCAGTAAACACCTAGGAATAGTCTGTTTGATGATCCCTCTGCCCATCTAAGGTTAAAAGCAATGAAAGCCACACCTTCAGGAAGGGCACCCTGTTCCTTCCCCCTGTCTCTTCTATTCTCAGTGTCAATGTTAACTGGGAGTTCAGAGTCCCCAGGGAGATAAAGTGGACTCAGGCTAAGTCTTGTTGACAACACAGATCAATTTATTACTGTGTCAGTTCACATTGTATCAGACTCTCTTGAGTATCATAAAGATATCTTTAGAAACAGCACTATCAGTCTTTTTAAAAAAAGATCTTTGATTGTATTTGTTAATGGGTAGCCATGGAAGCCAGCTGGAGGTGGTCATATGAGGCAATATCACTTTTCTAAAAGCCTACATTTGGCTCTTGGTAGCGTAAGCGCTTCTGATGAGATGGGTATGCGAGCTAAGCGCTTCTGATGAGATGGGTATGCGAGCTTACACAGGAATGTATGCAACGCCCAAATTTGATCATTTAAATTTCATTTGAGTGTCTTTTTAAAAGTTCTATCT
>NW_006399761.1:14711711-14713005 GCF_000299155.1 Elephantulus edwardii
GGATATAAGTCCCTTATCTGATATGTTATTACCGAATACTTTTTCCCAGTCAGTGGCTTCCCTTTTTACCCTACTGGAGAAGTTTTTGGATGTGCATCCCTTCCCACCTTCTGAGCTTTGTCCTTGGGCACATTCTTCCCCTTTGATCGTGTATTATTGATCGTGGCTGTGTATGATTGAACCACCTTATAGATCTCCTTTACTTTGGCTCTAAGTTGAGCCCCAGAAGTGAGTTCTGTCCACCATGTTCTTGGAGGCTCAGCCAGTCTCAGGCCAGTCAGCCTGGTGGGGTTTGTGTGCTTTTGAGTTTGTTCTAGGTTTGCCCCTGCCTTTTCTTTACTCTGATCTCTGGGGCTTTTTTTTGGAAGTCAGTTTCCAGGCTCTTCTTCAGAGGCATCTGCGAATGAACCCTGACTTTCAGTCTTTTGGTTGCAGCTGAGAGATTGAACCTTAAGTAGCAGGCAGGGAGTCCTGGGAAAGCGGATAGAGACCAGTCCATAGATAGAGACCAGACTATGTGTGGTATCAACTGTGATCCTACCCACTGCCAGCAGCCCATGCTGAGTCCCTGTGCTCTGGAGGACGGCATGGGACTGCGCTGTGGGGATTCTGAAGCTGCCTATCTCTCTGGAGCAGTCAGGTGCCCCTGCTTCTCAAGGGGTGGCGGAGGGGTTCAAGCCTCAGATCTTCTAGTTAGCAGCTTAACCTCCTGTACCACCAGAATACTCATGCAAGCCAAAGGTATTCCTTAGTTACTATATGACTGTCTCCTGCAGGAAGGGATGTAAAATACTCTCTGTTCTTTAGAATTTCAGAGTCAACCAAATAGACCAGGAAAAGTTAGTTTCTTTGTGTATGTGTGAATGTAAGTGTATCTCTCTTTGTATCTGTCTATATACATTGATGTCTAACTATAGATCTTTCTTTGCTAGCAAGTAATATATATGGGGATATATAGAGAAGTATAGATGGGGGAGCTCTCTGGTGGCCTAGTTGGAAGCCATGCCGCCCAGGCTGAAAGTACGTGGCTTGAATCAACCAGATGCTCCATGAAATTGGGCAGTTTCCTCCTGTGCACTTTTCTGCTTCTGAAAAGCTGCTGGGGGGTCAACTATAACTTGGAAACACTACAATATAATGTGTGTGTATGTGTGTGTGTATGAGATTTTTTTTTCCAGTCTGTGTTCTTTCCAAGAGATATTTTAAAATATATTGATTTATATATAAATTAGTGTTGTTGTTAGGTGCCATCAAGTCGCCTTTGCCTCATAGAGACCCTGTGCACAGTGTCTCT
>NW_006399761.1:14713210-14727037 GCF_000299155.1 Elephantulus edwardii
TAATTCTCTGAGGTGGGGCTATATACCTTCACGGCAGGAAGCTGTGTTATCTTTCCCCCTGCCCCCCACTCAGTGGTTAGTGGATTTGAACTGCTGACCATTTTGGGTAGCAGCACAAAAGAAAAGGCACTGTGTGTTCATTCATACATACATACATACATGCATACATATGGTTGTATGTTGGAAGCAGGAGTGGCATCCACTTCCTAAACAACTTGCCTCCGGAAACTCTATGAACTTTGATAAATGTCGATAGTTGTAGAGGCCTTTTGTTCATAAGGTAGTTGTAGAGGCCTTTTGTTCATAAGGTCTCTATGAATTCTGCTGAACTCAAAGGCAATCAACAACAACAACGTGTGTGTGTGTGTGTGTACATATGCACATGTACACACATTGTTGTGTTCCATTGAGTCAGAACCAACACAACCCTGACCCTCCAGTGGGTTTTCAGAGGCAGTAAGTTGCGTAGAAGGACATGCCCATCCTTCTCCTGAGGAGCAGCTGGTGGATTTGAACCATGTGTCTTCAGGTTGGCAGTGCAGCTCCTTAACCACTAGGCCACGAAAGCTCCCTAAAGGCACACGTAGGTATATATACACTCTGTTTAGAATTTAAGTGACTTTAATTTGCTAGTTGGTGGTTTTCATTTTTCTTAAAGGTTCCTGAATAGGGCCAAAGTGGGTAGGCGTGTCAGAGTCAGACTTTCTTGGGACAGGGGAGGCCTCAGAGCTCATACATGACTCGCTATGAGTTGGGACTCGACTTGATGACACATAACGACAACAACAAATGTTCCTGAACTAAAATGGGTTTTACAGCCTTCAGTGCTCATGGGCTTTGTGGACCCCGATTTATGTCATCACTTAATCCTCTTGCATTTGCTCTCCTTGATTCTTCTAACAGAGGTTATGCTGAATTACTGTTTTTTAGTGGGGGTGTTTTACGACAAGGAGTCATCAGTTAAGAAGATGCATCTTCTTACTAATCTCTTTAGAGCCAATAATGAAGGTGCTACAGAGTTTGGGGGAAAATATGGCCTCATTGCCCGGAAGGAAGAAATACACTAAGTGGAAGTCAATGCAACTAATTCTATTAAGACAATAAAGGAGAAAAATGGTTGTGGAGCATGCTGGGTGATGGTGCAGACTCGAATTAACTGCATTTAGCTTTTAAATTTTCTCTGTTCTGTTGGTTTTCCACTCTAGTCTTTCAACCTCATTTTTGCTTGTCGTGTTCCTCTACGGTAGTGTGAAGACTGAGATGCTGGTTTCTAAACTGTGTTCCACTGAACGCTGGAGAGCCTGGGGAGCTCCTCGGATGATGGCCAGGGGGCTGGAGAGCAAGAGGCCTTGTCCCCCTCTCCACCATCACCTACCCATTATACTTTGAAAGATGGGGTGGTCAGGGAAGGAGTGGAAGACACCAAATGAGATAGATTGACACTGTGACTTCAGGAGTGACTTCTAGTGTCCCAGAGATGATGTGGACAACCTAGGACAGGGCAGGGTTTCACAGTGGCTCTTCACAGGTTGCTATGAGTCATACATGGTTCGAAGGCCCCGAACGACAACCCAGCTTCCAGATAGAGCAGCTCCTTGTCTGACTGCTTATTTCTGCACACATTTCTGCTAAAGGTTTTGACTGAGTTTAGGTGACTTTGCAAAATTTGCAAACCGCTGGTATTTCCTTCCTAAACAACATGCCTCTAGAAACTCTGTGAACGTTGATAAATGTCGATGGTTGTACAGGGGCTTCAGGCCTTTTGTTCTTAGGGTCGCTATGAGTCGAGCTCGACTCGAAGGCACTTAACAACAGCACAACAAAACAATAACAACAACAGCAACAATACCAATAACAGTCTGACCCAAAGGCACACAAAGAAGCAGTTATTTCAGGGAAGCAGTTATTTCGGTGACACCAATGAGATTAATGGGCCAGTGAGAGTGGGCCCAGGTAATCCTTTCCTTAATTCTCCATCCTCAGCTATGTGAGTCTCTCGTTTCAGCTGTGGTAGCAGGTGAGTTGTGACAACAGTGAACATTCTTATTCCTCCGTAGTCTGGGGCCTTCCACTTCTCAGAGGTGCAGATGTTTGAAGTCTTCCTCCTTCCACTTTGGCTCTCTACTCTCCACCATCTCTTCCTTATTTGTGATGTCTTCAGGTGCTGAAGAGGAAACAAAATAGGAGTTCTTGTCAGGAAGCCAAGCTTTTCTCTAGTCTCTACCTAGAGTTACATTGTGACACATTGTCATGGTCTTTACAGGATGAAATAAACTTTTCTTGAGAAGTGTGATGCTCACATCGGAATCCACAGACACTTGGCTTTTTCCTGTGTGGGCCTCTTCCGTCCCTTCTTCATTCTTATGTCCTGATTGCTCGCTCCGTTAGCGTACTGTCACCTTGACTGTGAGAGCAGAGAGTTGCCCTTTGAAATGGCTGAGCATGAGTTAAGGTTTCTTTCTTTGCACTGTTTATTTACTTTCAACTGAGTTGTTACTGGAAGATAAATTTTGCAGTACAGAGGTAACTCGTGGTTACTGTGGTGTTGAACACTGTGATGCTGATGTGTCCAGTGTAATAATGGTCACCCATGGTGGACAGTGTTTGATGGAGCTCCCTGATTAAAACAAGCTTGGAAGCAGGAGTGGCATCCACTTCCAAAATAGCTTGCCTCCAGAAACTCTATGAACTAGTAGAAGCGATGAAAGTTATAGGAATGTTCAGGTCTTTTATTCATAGGGTCACTATGAGTCGTCTATGACTCGATGGCACCTAACAACAATAAGTGACAGT
The DNA here is from genome assembly GCF_000299155.1 of Elephantulus edwardii. Lineage (NCBI taxonomy): Eukaryota > Metazoa > Chordata > Mammalia > Macroscelidea > Macroscelididae > Elephantulus > Elephantulus edwardii. Next base: position 14,716,004 of record NW_006399761.1, read on the forward strand.
ATTCAGAATACTAATTTTAAAAAAATATTCATTTATTTATTTATTTTAGGAAAAACTGAAGCTCATTTGCTCTGTGGAGGTTTATTCTAAGATCCCTTTTGGCTAAAGCATTATTCGGTAGACAAAAAGCTTGTGATTTAAACATACCCATGGCTCCATGGGAGAAATATGTGACAGTCAGAGTCTGCAAAGATTTACCGTCTTGGAAACTTTAACAGACAGTGTGACTTCATCCTTCAGTGTCCCCATTGGAATTGACTGGATGGTAGTTGTTATGTGCTATGGAGTTGACAGCTCATCTTAACCCTATGAACAATAAATAGCTCTGACCTCTGCTCTATCCTGAGTCATTCTCAGTGTCTCTGACACATCTGACCCCATGGCCACAGTCATTGTGTAATCCATTTCATTTGGGGTCTTCCTCTTGTGTGTTGTCCCTTCACCCTTCCAAGCATGATGTCCTTCTCTAAGAACTGTTCCCTCTTGGCAGCATGCTCCTTGCTTCCAATGAACAAACTGGTTTCACCCTCTCCAGTCTATCTCATGTGTAATTCCCTGAAGATATAGTTTAACCATGTTGTTGTTGTTAAGTGCTGTAGAGTCATAGATGACACATAGCTGCTTTACGAACGAAAGTCTTGAACACAAAACTTTCATCTTTGGTCCAAGTTCATAGAGTTTCTGGGGGCAAGGTTTTTTGGAAGTGGATGCCACTCCTGCTTCCAAGCCAGTTTTCATCTGAATAGCCACAAAAACTAGGCCCGAGGGCCATAGGCCCTTGGGCCCAAAAGCCTTTTTAAAGGTGAGGCCACAACGACAGATGCTGCAACAATATAGAATCCTTTCTTCCCTGCAGCCATGGCTGCTAGAATGTTGGGTTCATGTAAAACAAGAATAGCCTAGTGAGGTTAGTGAAGTCAAGCAGGTGCATGAGCCGAGCATGACTGGGAGAAGCTTTCATGATGACTTTATAGACTCTGCAATGTTAGCTTTGCCAAGCTTTCTCCTTGTCCCCCTCTTCCAGGTTCATCTTGCACTTGTGATCAAGGAGAGGAGCTAGGGGAGGGAATGTTACTGTGAGCACTGGCTACTTTTAAATGAGCTCTATACTTAAGAGAGTAGCACATGACACGCTCGATTGCTAACCAAAAGGTCTGCAGTTCTAATCCACCAGCAGCTCTGCAGGAGAAAGATGAACAGTCTGCTCCCAACAGATTTACAGCCTCAGACATCTGCTGCAAGGTCCTTGTGAGTTGGAATTGACATGATGGTTGTGTGTAATTTGGATTTTTTTGGCCAGCTTTGGTTTTGTCTCAGCAAGTCTTGGACCCACACTGTCTTCAACATCCTCTCTTCAGTAGCAAAGAAACCAGCTTATCCTTGGTACCTGTCTTAGTTTCCTAGCTCTGTAAAAATACCACACGTGGGTGGCTTTACCATCCAGAGTTGTGTGGTGGTTTGTTTGTTTGTTTACATTTTGGGATGTGAGAAGACCCAGTTCAGGACACCTGCTCTGAGGGAGGTTCCTCCCTCTGTTGATTCCAGGGGAAGATTCCTTCCTGCTTCCAGCCTCGGGTTCTCTGGAGATCCTCACATGTCCTCTGCTTTCCTCGCTCTGGGCTCACTCGTCTCTGTGTCTCACCTGGACTGAAGGTCGCTCAGAAGTGATGAGCTTTATGACCCACTCTGCACTACTGTAAGAGTCCCAGCACAGACTTCTGGGGCTCACACTTCAATCCCATGAACATCTTACACCATATACACCTGAAAAAAATCTCTCCATTTATTTGATGGATATGGGGAGCAAGTATGATTCTCAAGACTTTCTCTGATGCACAGACCTCAGGTCTCATCGAATCCGGGCCTTCTGAAAAGAGAGGAAGCAGAGGGGGCCCAGTGTCAAAGGCTGTCCTTTCTAAGTCATCCTTCTTTGGACATATCTTGACCGGTGTGGAGTATGGTGGTGGCAGTGGTGGTTAGGTGTCCTCTGCACCTTGTCCTGTCTTGTGCCATCCTTACCCTCTCTGTTACGCTCAACACCATTGTGGTAATCACCTCAGCAGTCCAGCTTTTGAGAATCATCCTCTTTTTTGGTAAAAATTATAAATTGTGATTTTAAAGGAAGTTTACAGAAAGGTTGAGAGGAAGACCCTGGGTGAGATGGATTGACTCAGTGACTGGGGTAATGGGGGTAGGTGTGTCTGAGACAGTAAAGTTGGCTCAGAACAGAGCAGGATTCAGAGCTATTGTATGTAGGCTGGCTGTGAGTTGCAGGTGACCTGATGGTACATAACAACAACAACAACAACAGAAAGATTGGATTTTCATTCATTCATTATTGCACATTATCTTCCTGCTCCCTTCACCTCCCGCCCCCAGTCCTCTTTGCAGTGCACCCATTGTTCCAGGTTCTCGTCATACTTATAATGCCTAAGTGTATATTCTTCTCAGACAGTTCCTCCCCTCATCTGTTCCAGTGAAGTGTTCGTCATCTAGCCACTCTCTTTCTCTCCTCCCCCAACCTCCTATTATCGGTCCTGTTTTACAGCAGTAGTGCTATGCACTATGTGCCCTTTTTTAATTGACGTGTTTCCTTCAGCACAATGTACTCCAGGGTCATCCGTGTGGTATAAGGCTTGGGGAGTCCATTGCTTTTCAGTGCTGTATAATATTCCATTGTGTACCATACACTGTACCACGGTTTTTGCATCTGTTCATTTGTTGACAGGTATTTGCATTACTTCCATTTGTTATTGTGAATAAAGCAGTGATAAACATGGGGGTACATGCATCTGTGTGGGTGGCAGCTCTGGTTTCTTTAGGGTCTGTTCCCAGTAGTGGAATTGTTGGGTCAAATGGTATTTTTATTTCTGATTTTTTGAGAAAGCATCAGACTGCCTTCCAGAGTGACTGTACTATTTTACATTCCCACCAACATTGAGTAAGAGTTCCAGTCCCTCCTTGCTAGCATTTGTTGTTTGCTCCCCTGTTGAACTTTGCTATTGTTTCTGGCAAGTCTTCCTTTCCCAGAGTGATGTCTCTTTCTAAGGACTGATTTCTCTTGAAAATACTCCCAAAGTCAGTCAGGTAAATTTTTACTGTTTTTACTTCTAAGCGAGGGAGCTCTGATAGATAGCCTACTGTTCTAATCCAGGAGAAGGAAGAACACTCTCCTCCTGTGAAATTAAACTGCATCTGGAAAAAAACCTCTGAATGGTCAGCTATGGGTTGATTCCAACTTGACAATCAACAACAACAACAACTTCCCTCTAACAAGTACTCTGGTTGTGCTTCCTTGAGATGGATTGATTCAGTGATTGGGGTGATGGGGGTAGGTGTGTCAGAGACAGTGAGATTGGTGCAGGATAGAGCAGGGTTTAGGGCTGTTGTACATAGGGTCACTATGAGTCACAAGTGACTCGATGGCACATAACAAAAACAACAACAGGGCAGCCCAGAGTATATTCAGTACTCACCACCAGAACCACAATCCAGAGACAGCTGTTCTTCTGTCGTCCTTACTCATTGTCCGTCCAACTTTCAGATACAAAGGAAACAGTTGAAAACACAGTGTTGTGGCTCAGACACACCTTAGTCTTTAACCAGACATCTTTGCGTGTTAGAACTTTGGGGAAGTCTTTGACAGCAGATGTTCCCCAGTGTAAAGTGGGTTTTGATTTCTTGACTGCTGTTACCATGGGTTCTAATTGTGGATCCACGTAAAATGAAATTGTTAAGGACGTCCGTCTTTTCTCCATTTGTCATGATGTTGCCTTTAGGGCCTTATTGCCGGTTGCGCAGGGTGGCAGGGATGGATTTGCTAAGCACCGTTCTGACCGTCCACTAATACTCTATTTTGATGTGATAATGTATACAATAGCTCACTAGTACAGGTGGCTTAGTGCTTGGGGGTCAATGAAGGTAAAAAATAAAATGCCAATTTGTTGAAGGTAGCTTATTTGAAAAGCCACCATTCTCACTGGAGTCCCAAGTGACTTCCTTTCTCTGCTTCTTAAAATGAAAACTAGACAGACACACAAACCCAGCAGCCCTCAGTCACTTACAAGGTTCGTTTAGGCCAGCTGGTGTTTCAGAGCCATTACAGAGATGCAAATAGGAATCTACTCTTTGTTTTGGTTTTGTGGGTTGATTCTTTTTTCTCCCTCCTTTCTGAGGTAAATATTGACTTGTATACAAAATGACTGAGTTAAATGTGTAAAGCCTTTTAATGAAAAAAAGAAAGAAAGAAAGAAAAGCCTTTCTTGGTTTTGCTTCCTTGATGCTTTCTGTGTTTTCATAAATATAAAACCCACATCTACAGCCTTCAAGTCACTGCCAGTTCATAGTGACCCTGCAGGGTGCTAAGGAACTGTGTTCCCAACCTCAAGTCGTATGGTTTGAATCCGCAGGCTGTTCCGCTGGAGAAAGGTGGGCTTTCTCCTCCTGTGTAGTTTACTGCCTCTGAAAACCTGCTGGAGGATCAGCTGTGGGTCAGTTCTGAGTTGATGGTACAAAATAACAACAACAACAACGTTTAAGGAAGCAGACTGACTCATTTTTCTCCTGCTGAGTGGCTGGTGGTTTAGAACTGTCAACCTTTTGATCAGCAGCGTGGCATTTTAATCACTGAGCCACTGGGGCTCCTGGGTTTAGCCTATAGAAGACTATACTGAACTAGAAGTACTGACTGGCCTCCATCAGATAGTGAAAGGAGATGAGAGCTGTCATTTCTACTTTAGAGACCTCGCCCTTTTCAAAGTTAGACACACTAAATTCTCCTTAGCGTTTGTCCCTTGTCACCGTTCACAATGGTAAATCTAAGTGTTCCGTTTGGGAAATAGAGTGGGAGGCAGTGTGGACTGGCACCGCTCATTCCCTGCGGGAGCCGCACACCGTTGTTGTCTGGGGGAGAGAATCCACTGTCGGGTGAGTCCTGCCCACTTTGGTCCTGTCTTGTATTTGCGTATGTAAAACTATCTTCTTCATTATTCATTTCTTTATCCTACTTTCTTGGGCATGTACGTTTCATCCTGCATTTCCTTCTTCTAGAAAATATGGGGCAAGCCATTTATTTGCTTCCTATTTTTAAGGTACTCTGTGGGTGTTTTCGCCATCCTTGTACGTAATAAGGGCTTGCTTCATGGTGTTGCACTGCTAAAAAGATTAAAATAGACCTACTAGTTAGTTAAAATAAAAGACATCTAAAATTAACATTATTGCCTTCATTAACACCAAACCCTCTTCTTCCAGGGAAAACATTACAATTGTTCGGGTTGAAATAAGTGATTGGTATCCCAGACTGTCAACAAATCCTCCTGCATCTTCCTCTTGTCTGTATCCCCAGCCTCCTCATTAGCTCCTCAGTTGATACCCACAGGATTTCTCAGTTGCGACCCTGAAGGCCACCAGTGCAGTTCCTTCCCCTGCCAGCAATAATACCCCTCCCCGCTGGTCCTCTTTGTAAAATCATCTTAAATTCTCCATCATCAAAGGTTCATTGTCTGCTGTTGAGTCCACAGTGATGTCTGTATGTTTCTAAGTAAAATTTACTCTCTTTATACATCAGAGGTTCTCCAAGATCTTGACCCAGCGCGTCTCCTTGGCTTCACATCCACACTGCTGCTGCCATCACGTCTAGCACATTGAGGTCCCAACTTGCTCTTGTTGCTGAGAATGTGCCAACTGGACGAACAAATGCCATCCAGTTGACGCCAGCTCATGATGCCCTTGTGTGTGTCAAGGAGGTTTCGCATGATTTTCAAAGATAGATCACCAGGTCTTTGTTCTGAGGTGCCGTACTAGTTAGACTTAAAGTTCTAACCTTTCACCTGACAGGCAAACATGTTAACTGTTTGTACCACCCGGGGAGCCTTGCCAGGGACATGTGGCCAAATCCTACACTGGAGACCTTGGCTGATACTCTATGTTTCCTCTTTCTCGTTCTGTGCCAAGTGCCTTATCTTCAGATTTCTATTTCTTAGAGCCCTGGTGGCCTCGTGGGCAGGGAGTTACGTTACAAGTCCAAAGTCATTCAGTTCAAATCCACGAGCATCTCCGTAGAAGAAAAGATGCACAGTCTCCTCCTGTGTATGTGTGATTTATAGTCTCTGAAAACCTGACAGGTCAGCGATGAGTCAGGTCTGACCCCAAGGCAATGACTTTGACTTTTTATATATAATAGCTTGCTCATGGCTTGGCTTCTCAATTGCAGTTCAGATTCTTTTTGAGGGAAGAAATCATCTTTTATCTCTGTACCACCACATAGGACTTTGGCAGATATTTATGGGGTGGCCGATTGGTGGGAGCCCATCAGGGATTCTGGTCCGTAGTTACTCCTGCTGAAGCACCGTTTTCAGGGAGTGCTTGTCGTGGGGGAGAGGCCCTACTTCAGGTGCGAGTTTGATGGAGGAAATGCATCACTAACTGGACTGGTGATGAAGTTAAAGAATAACTTAGTTTAGAGGAGCTCAATGGGAGGTCTTTATCTAAAACCTCTTTGTCTGTATATTAATTATCTGTGTACATCAGGAAGGTGGAAAGCATTCAATCCTGTGTTCCCTGTTAAATATCTGGAACACCTCCCTTTTCAGGGAACCCTACTCCTGATAACATTTCATGATAGCTTCAGTGAGAAGCCCTGGTCTTCACAGAAAGTCCATCAGAACAGCCTGGAAGAGTGTTATTGTTGTTAGGTGCCATCGAGTCAGGTACAACTTGTAATGACCCTGTGAACAACAGACCCGAACCCTGGCCTTTCCTCTGCCATCCAGATCATCACTGACACGCTTGAGAAGGGGCAGAAGCTTTGGGGCTCTGGCCAGCTCTCTTGAGATTCTGGCTTCCCTTTCTTTCTGAGCTGCAGAGTCTGGAGGAAAACCTACTAAATTTCCAGAGCTTTACTTTATTTGTAAAATGTAGGCCCGAGATCATTTACTTCTTTTGCCTCTGAAAGTTGGACAGTGACTAGGGAAGACTGAGGAGAACTGATGTCTCTACATTATGGTGTTCGGAGTGTCAAAGGAATGAACACATATGTCTAAAAAGAGGGGAAACCAGAGTGTTCCAGAGAGGAAGGAGGTTGAAACCTGGTCTCATTTGCTTTGGGCATATTTTCAGGAGGAATCAATCCTTAGAGGAGACACCAGGCTGGGAAAGGGAGAGGGTTGGCACATAAAAGGGAGACTCTCCACAAGACGGGTTGACACAGTGACAGAAAATGGGCTTGAGTATGACAGAGATTGTGGGGATGGACAGGGCAGGACAAGGTTCCTGTCTGTTGTTCATAGTTATTGTTGTTGATTGCCTTTGAGTGGAGCACGGCTCATAGCGACCCTATGAACAAAAGGCCTGAAGCCCCTCTACAACTATCGGCATTTATCGAAGTTCATAGAGCTTCCGGAGGCAGGTTGTTTAGGAAGTGGATGCCACTCCTGCTTCTGGTTCATAGAGTGGCTATGAGTTGTACTTAAGTTGATTGCACCTAACATTAACAAGAAGGTATTAGTGGTGGTTGATAAACATGGTCCCTTCCTTTCTCCCAAGAGTTTTTATGTTGTGGTTTAATAACATTAACGAGAAGGTATCAGTGGTGGTTGATAAGCATGGTCCCTTCCTTTCTCCAAGCGTTTCTATGTTGTGGTTTAATGTTGTTGTTAGGAGTCAGTGGATCTGAACCCTGCTCTTTCTTGCACCATCCTCATCATCCTGTGGCTAATTGTTTAGCAATTAACCTAAAAGAGAGCTCTGGTGGCTTAGTGGTAAGTAGTTATGCTGTCAACCCAGAGTTATGTGGTTCGAATCCACCAGCTGCTCCATGGGAGAAAGATGGGCATTCTCCTCCTGTGAAATTTATTGCCTCTGAAAACACCTTGGAGGGTCAACTATGAGTAGATTTTGACTTGATAGCACACAGCAGCATAACAGCATTAATCTAAAGGTTGGCAGTTCAAACCACCTTCGATGGGCCTTGGAACTGAAGTCTGCTGCTCCTGTCCTTCTGACAGCTTGCAACCACCAATACCACTGTGGATGGCAGTTCAACTCAGACACTCAAGGAGTTACTCTCAGTTGGAATCACCTCAGCAATAACTGATAACCCTTCTTGCAGAGGAGACGGAATCGTACACTTGACTTCACATTTTCTAGGCAATGAGATTGCCATCACCTTCACGTCTTACTTACCTCATTTTGTCATTTTAATCCCGGCCACTTAGAAGGTACTAGAGCTCATCTTGCAAGTTAACGGTGGCTGTGTGTACAGAACGGACAACATCACAGAGTCCAACACATGAGAGGCAAAGACTTTGCAAACGACTCCGTAGATTTGGCCTGGCCCTGGCCCTCTCTGTCAGCTTGCAAGTGGGTCACCTTGGTTGTCATCACTTATGAAAGAAGAACTTGGCCCTTGGAGGTCCTGTGAGTGTATCCATAATGTCACAGTTTCAAACTCTCTGTTTAACCTCAGACCCTGCTGCCTGCTCTCAGGAGTCAGAGCAGACTTTCTCATTTACCTGCATTAAATTGTTCTCACTCAGGACATTCAAGTGCAGTCCATCCACGATGTGGATGACCAGCTGTATGGTTGTAACCGTGACCCACACTCTTGCCTTGTGAAGAGTTTCACTTAGAGAGTGTTCCAGAGAATTGAAGACAAACTTACCTGTGTTTTCAACAACCACAACAAAATTATTCTAGGAACTATTTTGATTGAGGAGTGGGGAGAAGAGGGGAAAGAAATGACGTTTGTCTGAAGATCCAGACACTAGGATCTTAGCCAAACAGGGATTGAACAGCCTCTTGAAATTTTTATTGTTAGGCACTCTAGAAATCCCTTGAAAAGAGACTAATGCACTTTTAATGTCTGGGTACTAAAGAGTATTTATTTCACGAACTAAAAAAGTTGCTGGTGAAGTGATTTTTCTTGTCTCTCTTGCCTCAGTTCTGGCTTAGAAGGAGCAGAGCTTTATCACTGAAAATAGAACAACTGAATATAGTCTCTTCTCCTGAATATGATGTGGTCGGAGATGGCCTGGAGTTTGTCAGGCATCACTTGGTGCTGACTGGGATTTTGGGGAAGAGCTTGGGGGCCACCCAACCAGCTGTAGGACAGGGCATGTAGGTGGAGGAGCGGGGTGCATCATGAGATGTATCTAGTGAGGCTGAACTGGCAGCAGAACTGGGCTTAGCTGACGACGAACCCCACGTGATTGCTGTTGAGTTAGAAATGTCTCTTGCTGATCCTCCAGTGGATTTTAAGAGGCTGAGTTGATTGCCCATCTTTCTCTTGAAGAGCAACTGGTGGATTCGAACAGTCCACCATTGGGTTGGCATCACAACTCTGTCCCCTACTACTACACAGATAAGCCAGATGCTAGGGGGAGAGCTGACATTAGTATGTGGTTAAGAAGCTGTGCTGCAGTCCCAAAGGCACACAGTTCCAATCCACCAGAAGTTCCTCAGGAGGATGGAAAATCTCCTCCCTTGTGATTCATGGCCTCTGAAAACCCACTGGAGGGTCAGTTACGGGTCAGTTGCGACACACTGACACACAGCACCAACTTCTTGCTGACAGGATGACCTTGGGCACCAAATAGATTTGAATCTTGCCTTCTCCACTTCCTCCTTTATGGCTTTGGAAGTGATGTAACATCTTCGCTTCTCTGTTTTGAGATTTGTATGGACTCCTGCCATCTAAGGATGCTGTGAGTGTTAAGAGGCAACCCATGGGAAGTATTTAGATTGACACTTCGACAGAGTAGATGCTGCATCAATGGCCAAGATAGATTATTAGAATTGAGTGCTGAGTATTGAGAACTCTGGTGGCGGAGTAAGTTAGGAGTTGTTTAACTAATCCAAAGAGGAAACTTCTCTGGCAGTTCGAATCCAACAGCCGGAGAAAGATAAACAGTCTCCTCCAGTGTGATTTACAGCCTTGGAAAATGGATAAAGGATCAGTTAGTTCTGTGTTGCATTCTATGCCACAACAATGCCGGTGTTGAGGTGTTTTTCGTTTGTTGTTTTTTAATTGTTGTTGTTTGAGAGCATTGAGTTTGGAGAATCCAGGCTACAGGAGTTGCAAGCTGGAGGTGAGAATCAATGATTTAACATCAGAGGAGGTGAATGGAACCTTTCCCCAGACATCAGTTATCCAATAAACGTTGGGGGATTCCTATTCATTTTTACCATTCGCAGTCTGGAGTCAAAGAGCACTGTTGGTCTCTCCGACGAACTGAAGATCAGTGAGTTCGAGAAGAAGGAGATGTGAAGGTAATGACTGGATGTGTTTACTGAGATCAGGCAGTCCTGACCCCAAACACGGGTGGTTTGGATTTGAAACCTGAGCAAAGAGAAAGGAGGTGAAAGTTCTGCACCCCAGCAGTCGTGACCTTCTTGTTCCTATGAAAATGGCCACCCATGTCAATGGCAAATTTAAGCAAATGAAGACAATGACAAAGGCCGAAATCCTCAAAAGCCAAAATTGCATCATCCAGAAATAAACTCCCATCAGTTACAATTGTGAATATTCTCCCAATGTGTGATGATACAAAGACAAGGCTGACAGGAGGAAAGGATTTTTACTGAAGTTAAATCACTCTTCCTCTCTACTCGAAAGTTATTTTGGAGAAGTAGGCGCTCTGGTGACACTGTGCTTAACGCATGTATCCACTAACTGAACGGTCTGCAATTTGGACTCACCAGACGCTCCGTGGGAGAAAGATCAAGGCTGTTTCTGTACCATTAGGCAGCTTTGGAAGAATCCACGGGACAGCTTTCCTGTGCCCTTACGAGGTTGCTGTGAGTTACGGATTTTTTTTTTTAGAGTAGCACTTTATTCTGTTTATTTTGTTGTTGTTGTTGTTGTGTACCTCCAAATCAGATCTGACTGGCGCAGGATGAGATTGCCACTCCTGCAGCGGAGCATCTAGTGTATTTGAACCACATACCTTCAGGATTGCAGCAACAGCTTCTTACCACTAGGTCACCAGAGCTCCCTGCTTTCATGGGTCATTCACTGTTGCACTTTTCTCCCCGCCC
>NW_006399761.1:14727542-14732827 GCF_000299155.1 Elephantulus edwardii
AGGAGGGTAGAGAGAATAGTGCAACAATGAATGAGTGGAAGCCCAAAATCTCTGTAAATGTTTATGAAAACTAATAAAATATAATTATAGAAAAAAAAAGCAAAAGAAAAACTCCTTCATTGGTTTACAATCCCTCCCCTCCGCACCTATCCGCCCTCACCCCGAGTATACCCCACTCTACAACTCTCATTCCGAGCTCTCATGATAATCATAATGTCCTAAATATAAGGGAGCCCTGACATCTTAAGGATATTGAGCCACCTTATCCATCAGCATATATTTTTATCTTTAATGTCTTTCTCCAGAGTTTTCCAGATAGCGATCCCATTTTGTTAGATTTGTACTTTAATATTTCACTTTACTGATGTGCTGTTTTGAATGGTATTGCTTTTTAATTTTTAAGTTCCAGTTGTTCATTGCAGTCATACAGGGAATCAACTGAAGGGTTTTTTAAAAAAAAAACTAACTTGGGATTTGGAGATAATTTACATAGCTAATTTAGGTTTTCATTTAGCTATTTGCATACATCTTATTCAGTGATACTAATTATACTTTTCCACAATGTGTCAGCAGTCCTGTTGTTTCCATTTTGGTTCTGTTTCCATTAAGCTAGCTTCCTTGTCTGCCCCTTACCTTTTCATCTTTGATCTAGGGCAGATGTTGGCATTTATAGACAAAAGTGCTACACTGTGTATAATATTCTATTGTGTGAACATTCCAGGAGATATGTGTGTCCTCATTCTAGTCCTGATGGCTTTAAGACTGTTGCTGATTTTTTATATAATAAAACATCCATGGATATTTATATCCACGGCCACTGTACTACTGCTAGAGTGTATGTCTTGGAGTGATGTTGCTGAATTACAGTGTATGCCTATCATCAGCTTTATTCAATAAGGCCACGTATTCTAGGATGAATGTTCAGGGTGATTGTACCACGAACAGTGGGTGAAATTTTCCGTTGCTCCATATGTTCATCAGCTATTTCTAGTGTCTAATTTAAATCCTCCTTGCCCAATCTGATAGCTGTTGTGTAGTATTTCATGTAGGATTTAACATCCTCTTTACTAAATACTAGATACACCTACTATATTTTTTAATTCATAGTTAATTATTAGACATTCTTTCTCTCCTTCCCAAATACTGATTGTATGTGTATTACATTTCTCTCTCCCTCCTCACTACACCTTTTTTACTGATGTACTCTATCCTATCAACCTTATTTTTTTATTTACCTTCATTCCATTCATTTTCTCTTCTAATATGTTTATCATCTCAGTGACCTTTCAGTATTTATTTTAAATGGAAAAGTATTTGTCTGAATTTTTCTGTTTCATTGGGAATTTTTTTTTTTAAAAAACAAACAAACCCCAAAATCTTCATCTTTTGATTGTAGGCCTTGGGGAATGTAAACTGAGCAATCTGAATATCAGTTCTGCTATTCTTTTTCTTGGTTGCTGTTTCCAAAGGCCACTCACCAGATAGGTTGTTTCCTTTGAAACTGTGTGTTTGTCTTCCTGTGCTTTTTAGAGGAATAATACTCATCAAAGACCCCCTGGGCAATCCCTCTGGGGCCTCAGGCAATACCCCTCTCAGAGGTGAAGAAGTAATAGACATTAAAATATTGGGCAAGTTTCTTCTGTGTTTTTAGTGTCTCCAGAGATAGTACTGAATTTATTGATCTGGATTCCCTAAGTTACTCCATGAGCCCCAGAAGTCTACCCTGATCTTTCACCACACCTGTTTGCACTGGTGTGTAGAGAGACTTGGTTAAGCCTCTTCATTTAGATTGTTTAGGTGTGCTTTGTCATTTGCTGTGGACCTGTAGCTGTGCTGTTGCCCCAAAGATTCCCCACCCTCTACATTTGTTCCCTTGGTTGGTTTTTTCCCCACCCTTGGTTGTTTTTTAAGGAGGAAAATTCTGTTGCTTAGTTATGTTTTCATTGGAAGCGATGACCTACCTTTGGATGCTTTCAAATTAGTGAATGTTTGGTGCTAGGAAAAAATAAGTGGATAATTGATTTCATGGGATTCTTGGCTCGAAGTGCAGTTCTTTGTGTATTATGACCACATTTCACTGACTCTGTCTTTGTTCAGTGTGGGCACTGGATTCTCTTTTTTAAATGAACATGGTAGTTTATGCATTATTTTATTAATTTGTTTGTATACTTCCCTTTCTCTCGCGTCTCATTTCTGTTAACCCTCCAGAATTTATTCTCTCTCTGTGTAACCTTTTCCTTAGCCTTTTTTAAAAATAGATTTTGTGCATTCCATGATTTATTCATTGCAAATAGCTGCCTTTACATTTTGTGTTGGTTTGCATACTGCAATTCATATGCAGTGGGTTTCATTCATGTACATTGTGTTTCACATATTTCTTCATTCACATTGTGCTTCATATGACCATTTCCATACATTATTTTACAAGAGCAGTCACCGTTGATCTATCACAGATCCCCAGTAGATGTATCCTAATTCCTTCACTGCCTCCGTCCTACCACCCATCACATTCTGATTTCTACCCTTCCCCACTCTTATCTCCTCTATCCCCTCCCCTTTCCTCTTTGCCTTTTTATATACATTTTACTAGTTATCCTTCTTTTTTACAATGATTAACTTATGCAGTATTTGTCCTTATAAGACTGAGTTAGTTCACTCTGCATAACACTCTCTAGACTCTCCCATGTTATATAGCATTTTAAAAAAAATTATTACTTCTGTATGCTGCATACTATTTTATCATGTAAATGTACCGTAATTTCTCAATCCACTTGTTTATTGATCAACGTTTGCACTGTTTCCATTTTCTTGCTATTGTATATAATGCTGCTATGAACATCAATGTACAAATCTCTGTGTCTCAAGTCTATTTTCCCTGGGGTATATTCCTCACAGTGGAATAGCTGTGGTTATATGGAATTTCTATTTTAAGCTTTCTTTGAGAAACACTAAATTGCCTTCAGTGGTTGTACCATGTTATAGTCCTACCAGCAGTGCGTGAGATTTCCCACCTCTCCACATCCTCCTTATTTTGGTTGCTGTCCTGTTCAACTTTGCCACTGCTTCTTGGGTGAGATGGTATCTCACTGTGGTTTTGATTTGCATCTCTCTGATTGCCGGTGATTTTGAGCATTTCTTTATATGTTTAGTGGCCATCTGAAGGTCTTCCCTTGTAAAAAGTCTTTCTGTGTCTTTTGTCCATTTTGTGATTGGGTTTCCAGGCTTTTTCTTTTTCTTTTTAAAATTTTATTTTATTATTTTTGTGTGAGTGTACTGTCAAATCAGATCTGAAAATCAGATCTGACTGGTACAGGAGGAGATTGTCCCTCCTTCCCCGGCAGAGCATCTGGTGGATTCGAACCATGCGCCTCTGAGATCCAGGCTTTTTCTTGTGGAGGCTCTGTAAGAGTCTGTAAACTGTTGTTATGAGACCTTTGTCTGAGATGTCATTGTCAAGTGTGGTTTTCCCAGTCTCTGGGTTTTCTTTTCCCTTTGTTGGAAAAAGTTGTTAATGCACACAGGGACTTAATCCTTAGAAGGTCCCACTCATTGATGTTATCCTCACCTGGTTGTGTCTCTTTAGCTTTTTCTATTTGTGATCTTTTATCATAATCATCCTTTGAGGACTGACTCATATCACTCAGCCTCATATGTTCTCCTTTGGTCCATGTTGCATAGTATTTGTCCAGATCTTTATCATTTTTGTACTGAGGCGTATTATTCCATTGTGTGAGTGCACTGCAGGCTCTTAATCTGTTTGTCATTGAGCACATGGGTTATTTCTAACCCTTTGCTGTTATAAGTAGTGCTGTCATAAATGTGGATGTCTGTGTCATTTTGTGTTGCAGTTCCTGTTTCTTTGGAATATACTCCTACTAGTGAGATTCCCGGAACAAAAGGTATTTCTGGTCTCTTATCTTTCCAAGGAAACATCAAATTGCTTTCCATTGTGGTTGCATCATTTTGCATTTGCTTATTTAGATGTGTTGATACTATGTAAAGAGAAGCAGGGTTAGAAATAATACTTTCCTTCCAAAAGTATAAATGCCTGGAATGAAAAGAAATGTTTTTCTTTTCCTATTAAAAAACCCTGACCAAAAATACTAATGATCTCCCTAATACTTAATGTTGTTGTTGTTGATTGCTGTCAAGTCCTGCATGACTCATAGTGACTCTATGAACAAAAGACCTGAGGCCTTTCTATAACTTTCATTTCTCCAAGTTCGTAGAGTTTCCAGAGGCATGTGGTTTAGTAAGTGGATGCCACTCCTGCTTCCAAACCTATCTTAAAATTGGGAGCTCCACCAAAAACTGTCCACTATGGGCAACCATTATGGCATTTGAGACCCTAGTGGTAAAAGGTTCAGCTTCACAGCAAACCCAGATTACCTCAGCAAAGCAAATGAACAGAAGAGTGCTGTACAACTTAGAAGAATGTTCCTCCAAATTATAATAACAAGAGATTAAAATATGCCCAACTTTTAAATACAAGGGCCCTCCAGGAGGTCTTAATGATTCTAAACAAGAGGCTTAAATAGAAAACAACCAAACATTCCACAGTGACCCTCAACCAAGAGACCCCACCTTACAGAGGCCAGTTGCTTCACCCAGTCTCCAAAATGGAGACAAGGGCTTGGCCTTAAAGGCAAGTGTCCACCAGGAGGTCTTGTTGACTCTAAAGAAAAGGCTTAAATAAAAACAACCAAACAATCCACACAGATCCTCAACCAAAACAAGAGTTTTGTACCATCGTACAGAGTCCAGCCACTGCAGCCTAGTCCAAAATGGACGACAAGGCCTTGGCAATGTATGTTGTTGTTAAGGCCCACCTAGTATTGACCCTTGGAAGCAGGAGCGGCGTCCACTTCCTAAACAACTTGCCTGCGGGAACCCTATGAACTTTGATAAATGTCGACAGTTGTAGAGGGGCTTCAAGCCTTTTGTTCATAGGTTCAGTATGAGTTGTGCTCTACTTGAAGGCAATCAACAACAACAACAACAACAACAACAACAGTACTGAGTCTATAATCAATACTTAATGTTGTTGTTGTTATGTGCTGTCAAGTCGCTTGTGACTCATAGCGACCCTATGTACAACTGCCCTAAACTCCTCTCTGTCCTGTGCCAATCGCACTGTCTCTGACACTCCCGTCCCAATTATCCCAGTCACTGAATCAATCCACCTCACAGAGGGCCTTCCTCTCCTGCGCTGTCCCTCCACCCTCCCAAACATGATGTCCCTCTCCGAGGACCGGTCTCTCCTCACAACATGTCCAAAGTATGTC
>NW_006399761.1:14734112-14767011 GCF_000299155.1 Elephantulus edwardii
AAATTCTTCTGTGTCTTCCAATTCCTTTCGATACAGTGACTCAGTATATTTCTTCCATCTTCTTTTAATACTTCCTGGATCATTTAATGTAATTAACATAATTATCCAAAGAGTGAAGCATTTGGGATACAGCTATTAACTGTTTATGAGAACTATGACAGCTATCAGAATATGCGTCTCTAAACATGATTTGCCAGCCTTTTGTTAGTCATAATTATCTCTTTCATAATTGGATTTGCCTGGCTATTAGTTTCTTAAAATATGTGCATATTTTAAGGGCCATCAAGAAGTCAGTGTATGGAAAAGTATCGTTAAATTTGTTTTGCAGACTCTTGTCTTACTCCTACTTAAGCTGGGGGACATATGGTATCTTGTCTGATACAACATCTTGTGTGAAAAATCTTGCTAGAAATCAAAACAAAAGCAACAAAAGTAAGAACAAAGCTCAGCAACAGAAAACTTTACTCACATAAAACCTTCTTCAGGAATTTAAGAGTATTTTGTGATTGCAGACACTGTGCTGAATATCCCCACCTTATCTGTGGAGGTAAAAAGGAAGAAATTGGTTAAAAACAAACTTAAAAATTGGACTGTACTGATAATACAGTAAACGAAATTGTTTAAAAGTAAAATTATACCTGTAAAAATTAGAATTATTTATATGCGTTACTTTTGTTGTTATGTGCCGTTGAGTCACCTATGACCCATAGTGACCCTAGGTACAGCAGCTCTGAAGCCTGCCCTGTCCTGAGCCAATCTCACTAATTCAGACACATCAGCCCCTGTGGCCCCAGTCACTGTATCAATCCGTTTCATCCTGGGTTGTCTTCTCCTGCACTGTCCTTCCACTCTTCTAAGCATGAAGTCCTTCTCCAAGGACCAGTGTCTCTTGGCCACATTCCCAAAGTATGTGAGACAAAACTTCAAAATTCTAGCCTCCAAGGAGAAACTTGGTTTCATCTCTCCAAGACAAACCTATTTGTTTTCTTGACAGTCCATGGTATGTTCAAGACTCTTCTCCTGCAACACAGTATGAAGGCATCGATTCTTCTTCTGTCATCCTTAGTCGTTGTCCAGCTCTCTGATGCACAGCAAGTAATTGCGAAGACCATGGCCTGGATCAGGCACACCTTAGTCTCTATCCTGACATCATTGCATTTCAATACTCTAGAGAGGTCCCTGACAGCAGATTTTCCCAGTGCAGTTCCTCTTTTGATTTCCTGACAGCTATTGCCAAGAGTGTTGATTGTGGAGCTGAGCAAGTGATAACTGTTAACAACTTTAATCTCTTCTCCATCCATCATGGTGCTGCCATTTGGCCCAGTAGTGGCAATCTTTGTCGTCTTGATGATGAGCTTCAATGCATTGTGAAGACTACAGTCCTTGACCTTCTGCAGCAGGTGCTTTAGGTCCTCCTCATTTTCTGCAAGCAAGATGGTGTCACACTTGAAGAGGCTACTCTTATTTTTTTTTTAAATAAAAAATAACATGTAAAGTAACAGTAGCTATACATTATACAGAAGAACATCTAAGGTAAAAGATCTCATCTTCCTTTCATACAGAAAGCACTGATGTTAACACCTATTGTACATTTTTATTCACACACATACACTCTTGTATATGGACTTCTATTTTTATATTCTGCTTGCTAGAAACCCAAAGAGAATCATATGCATTGTATTTTGTAATCTGCCTTGTAAGATTAATGTTGTTGTTGATTTCTGTCAAGTCAAACATGACTCATTGTGACCTCATAAACAAGAGACCTGAAGCCTTTGTATAACTATCATCATTTCTCAGAGTTCATCGAGTTTCCGGGGGCATGTTGTTTAAGAAGTGGGTTCCACTCCTGAATGTCTCCAAATGCATAACTTATTGCTTACCTGGTCTATTTTAAAAATTTAGTAACAGTTCCCATGTTACCTTTTCAGTTCGTTTGTCTGGTTGGGATTCTGTTCCAGACCACTGGTGGCCTAGTTCACAAAGAGCTGCACTGTTAGTTGAAATGTCATGCTTCTCTCGTGGTTTGAGTCCCTCAGCTGCTCCTCCGCAGAAAGGTGGTCACCTCCTCCTGTCCGATTTACAGCCTCTGAAAACCCACCGGAGGATCAGCCACGAGTTGTTCCACCTTGTTGGCAGTGCCTGACTTTAATCTAGCCCAGTCTCCCACTTCCCTTTCTGTCTCACAGACCTAAGAAACTACTGACTTGTTGAAGAGGTTGGGCAGGAGGACACTTGGAAAAATGTCTTTGTCTCATAAATGTTTATAACTGAATTTCTTATGATGGCATTAGCTTCAAGAACCATTCCAGATCTCCTTCTTCAGAGTAGGTGCAAAGATTTTTTTTAAAAAACTGCTATCTCTAGGGAAGCTCTGGTGGCCTAGTGGCAAGGAGCTGCAACTACAATCCCAGAGGTGCACGGTTCGAATCCACCAGATGCTCTGCCGGGGAAGGAGGGACAATCTCCTCCTGTACCAGTCACATCTGATTTGACAGTACATGCACACAAAAATAATAAAATAAAAAAAAATTAAAAAAAACCCTGTTATCTCATTCCTCAGTGGAAGGTAGAATATATATTTTTGTTGTGGACAGTGACCTATTGAATTGAGTCCGACTCATGCACCCAGCGGGCTGGAAAATATCAGAGATCATGGTGATGGAGCAGGACAGAGGAAGGTTTAGACCCTGTGGTTCACTGAGTGATTGTGAGTCGTAGGGGACTCAGTAACACCTCACAACAACATGACAACCTATGGAGAGTGGAATTGTCCATTTTCCCCAAGCTCTGACCTTTAGGACCACGTCTGTCTTCCAAGGTGCCTCTAGGTGTGTTTGAACTGCTAACCTTTCGACTAGTAAACAGATGCTGAGCAATTTGTGCCACCTAGATAGTGAATATACAATGTAATTGTGGGGAAAAGGTCTATTAGTAATATAAGAAATGAGTAAATGTCTGCCGTGCCAGTAGAGAATTCTATTGGATTAGTTCAACACCATGGCATGAAAATACTCCATGATTTAGCGTTTTAATTTCAGCTGTACTGAGAGGTCATTTACATATAATATAGCACTCTTATTTTATGTGTTTAACCTACATTTTAACCACTCCCAGCTTCATTCCCACTGCTCTGTCCACCACTTAAGAAGCCTTCCACAAATTCCACCTCTCCTTTTCCTTCTATTTTCTTTTCTTTTAAATTTTATTAATTTTAATAGACATTTACAGAGGTTTTGGATTTCCATTCATTCATTGCCGCACTTTTCTCCCTGCCCACCCGTCCCCACCAGTTCGCTCCCCGTATTTTCAAGATATTTGTGCCTTTAGCTAATTCTTCTGTCTGCGGTGTCTTCCACCTCACTTGCTTTTCAAGATGAATTCCTCATGGTTTCACTCCACACCAAGCATTTATTTCACTCCTCCACGTAATCTCAGAGTCGCTTCATCATAACACAATTTATCAAAGATATGACTTCATGACACCCTTACTCATTATTTAGTTCTATAACGAAAAAAAAGAGATATTTATTTCATGGATACTGAGAACATACACAGAAGAATAAGAATTAAATCAGCAGTTTCTACGTGTGTAATTTACCGGCATTGATTTAATCCCTGAAATTAGGCAGCCATTGCGCTAGTCTCACCCTCTGTTCACAATTGTTCCGCCTTCATTAGCATAAAGTCATCGCCCCCTCATTTTCTATGTAATCTTGAATTGATGTTACCAGTTTGATGCCATATGATTCTTTTTTTTTAAATTAATTTTAATGAACATCTACAGAGATTTTGGATTTCATTCATTGTTGCACTTTTCTCCCCCCCCCGCTCCCACCTCCAGTTCGCTCCTCTCCTTGAAAAGCAAAAAACCTCCTTCATTGGTATACAATCCCCCCACACCCACCCACACCCACCCCGAGTGTACTCCACTCTGCAACCCTCATTCCGGACTCTTAGGATAATCATAATGCCCTCAAATATATTACTTTTAAATTATTCTCACCCTCATCAGCTTCAATGCAGTAAACATAATTTATCCAGTTTTTCTCAGTCTTACCCCCACCCCAATGTCAGCCTCATTCTACAACAGTAGCACCATATAGTATTTGTCCTTTTGTGACTGAGATATTTCACTCAATGATTATTTTTTTAAAGAGCGGAGTGCACAACCCAGACATTCACCCCTCCGGCCCCCTATAAATTACACTAGACTGCCGTTTGGTTGATGAAGACTTCAGAAACAATTTATGATTTAAAATTTGAAGATAATCTCAGGACGGACAGTTTTGGAGTTCCACTAGCGTCGATGGCTTGAGAAGAGTCTGGGGTCCACGAGTATTTAACGTTTGCCTTGTATTTTCTCTTTGGGTCATCATTCTTCTATAGAGTCCTTGGCTAAGATATTCAGTAATTGTAGGTGGGCAGTCGGTCCTTTTGGCCTATGGTAATGGAGACAGTTCATAAATTGGTCAACATCCCTCCTGTTCCTGACTTACCTACATCCTCGCTTGCTCCCAGGTAAATAGAGACCAATTTTTGTGCCTTCTGTAGCTGCTTGCAAGCCTTTTAGAACCCAGACGCTGTGCAGTGAACTAGCAGGTAGAACTTAAGAACTGAGTATGTTATCAGAGCAGTAAACCTCTAACCAGTGAACCATATTCCATGCGGCTTTGAGTTTTGTATAGTATCTTTAAAAGCTCCTCATTTGTTGTTGCTGCTGTTATAAATATATCTGTGATCACATTTTTGCCAATTCAATTTCTTACAGGTATGCCCCTAATTGACAACACTTAAAACAATCTGCTGGGTAGTTACATCCGTAATCAAAGCTCTTTTCTGTCAGGGTTAATGTTTCCTCGTCCTTTGCCCTCCAACTCCTGGTAGCCACTAATAGACTTTGTCTTCTATACAGCCGAGTTTTCTTATCTTTTTTTTTTTTGAAAGTCAATCTTTTTTTTTTATTAAATTTTATTCATTTTAATGAACATTTACAGAGATTTTGGGTTTCCATTCATTCATTGTATTTTCTTACCTTTTTTATATATGAAGTCATTTGATATTTACAATTCTGTAATTGTTTTCCCTCAACATTGTTTCTCAAGCTCCATCCATTTTGTAACCTGTATCAAGATTTCATTTTACCCCTGGTTGAGTAGCAATGTTCTTTTCTCTTTTTAAAAATGTTTATTTTATATTGATTTGCATACAAAATTCGTATATCTTGTGTTTTGTTTATAGACACTGGACTTCACGCATTCCTCTGTTGACATTGTACTTCATGGTATCATCCCCATACATTGTGTTGTATAAAATTTATCACCGCTGACCCTTGCCTATCATTACCCCACCTTTTCGGGTCCCCACTGGATCTGTCCCAATTTCTTCATCTCCCTCACTCTGCCCACCTCACTCTGTGTCCTCAAGATGAATGGGATTCTTTTGTATGTATGTACCACAGTTTGTCTATCCATTCATCTGCTGATGGCCAGATTTCTTCAATTTAGTTTTAGAAACTATTATCAAACATTTTCTTTTTCAGTTTCATCCTTTTTAAGAAATCTAAATGTTTATAAAAAAAAATAAATAAATGTTTATCCAAAAGCTGTTGTGTGTGTGTGTGTGTGTGTGTGTGTATATGTATGTATGTATATATGTTGTTTGTTGTTGTTGTTATGTGCTGTCGAGTCGCTTGCAACTCATAGCAACCCTATGTACAACAGCCCTAAACCCTGCTCTATCCTGTGCCAGTCTCACTGCCTCTGACACATCCATCCCGATTACCCCAGTCACTGAATCAGTCCACCTCATAGAGGGTCTTCCCCTCCTGCGCCGTCCCTCCACTCTGCCCAGCATGATGTCCCTCTCCAAAGACCTGTCTCTCCTTACAACATATCCAAAGTATGTCAGGCAAAGCCCCAGAATCCTTGCCTCCAAGGAGCAGCCTGGTTTAACCCTCTCTAGGATGAATCTATTTGTTTCCTTGGCAGTCCATGGTACATTCTATACTCTTCTCCAGCACCACAGCTCAAAGGCGTCAATTCTCCTTCTATCCGCCCTAGTCATTGTCCAACTCTCTGATGCATAACAAGTGATTGCAAAAACCATGGCCTGTATCAGGCGCACCTTAGTCTCCAGAGAGACACCGTTGCTCTTGAGTACTTTAGAGAGGTCCCTGTATATATGTATGTATAGGTATATAGGTATACACACACACACAGACTGACACAGACATGCAAACACATCCAAGCTGAATCATTTGAAGCACGTCATTCAATATCCCATCGATTCCTGCAGCTTTATTTATTTATTTTTTTCTTCCGGTGAAGCTTGAACTTCTTCCTTCATTCCCATTGGCTCTTGAACATGTGGTATTTCCTGAAATATTTCTGGGTTGGTCAGTTATTTTTGCTAAAGTGACTCCATATATTCTCGCCATCATCTTTGGAAGTTTCCTGGAACATTCATGATTTTACCAATACTATTGCAGCCTAAGGACTGCAGCTTGAAGCATCCTAAGCCAGATGGCTGGGCACGGTGAGTGTAGCACTGGGCTCCAGTGTGTCAGAGGGATTGCGAGGATAGCACAGGACAGGACAGGGCTCAGATCTGTTGTTCATAGGGTTGCTGTGAGCCATACTAGAGTTCATAGCACCTAACAGCATACATACCTATGTGTATGTATATATATACACACATATATATACCACATACATACAAGAAGTGTTAATGGCATAGTAAAGGTTGGTAATTTGAATCCACCAGTCACTACAAGGGAAAAGAAGGAACACAATTCCTCCTGTTAAGATCTACACCCTTATAACGTATGATGGAGGATTACTATGAGCTAGCGTAGACTCAATGAAACGGAGTTTGCTTGTTGTTATTATTTTATCTGCCAAACCCTGACATAGGTAAGAAAAGCCACTGTCCCTGCTTTCATTGTACATGGAGGTGACAGAAACTTGACAAAACAATGTGCTACATTATAGAGACACGCCATCTGTGGAGTAGGGAGTGATTAAGCTTATGGAGAAGAGGGAGAGCATTTCTCTTTATAAGGTAATAGTGAGGAGGAATAGAATTTTCCAACTAGACAGAAGAAAGACATTATTAAGAAGAAATAGCATGTGTGAAAGCCTGGTAGTCTGAAGTCTACTTACTCTGGAAACTTTGAGATGTTAGTGTACCTGAGAGATCTTGTTTTATATGTGGTAGCCAGGAAATCAAAAAACGTATTGCGATGGGTAAGTCTGCGGTTAGGGACCTCTCTAAAGTACTCAAGAGCAACGGTGTCTCTCTGGAGACTAAGGTGAGCCTGATACAGGCCATGGTTTTTGCAATCACTTGTTATGCATCAGAGAGTTGGACAATGACTAGGGAGGATAGAAGGAGAATTGACGCCTTTGAGCCGTGGTGCTGGAGAAGAGAACTGAATGTACCATGGATTGCCAAGAAAACAAATAGATTCATCCTAGAGAGGGTTAAACCAGGCTGCTCCTTGGAGGCAAGGATTCTGGGGCTTTGCCTGACATACTTTGGACATGTTGTAAGGAGAGACAGGTCTTTGGAGAGGGACATCATGCTGGGCAGAGTGGAGGGACGGCGCAGGAGGGGAAGACCCTCTATGAGGTGGATTGATTCAGTGACTGGGGTAATCAGGATGGATGTGTCAGAGGCAATGAGATTGGCACAGGATAGAGCAGGGTTTAGGGCTGTTGTACATAGGGTCACTATGAGTCGCAAGCGACTCGACGGCACATAACAACAACAACAACAACATATTTGCACAAACATTCCTATTTGTGGTTCTTTTCCATTTTCTGTTGAATCCTAAAGTCTGTTTTTCCACCATTATAATACCTTAAAAGATTGGTAAATTGGATGTCTTTCACATGTTGAGTAAATATTTCAGTGTTGAGGTTTTTTAAGCAGTCACACTTTTATAATACGAAGACAAAGCACAGAACTATTGACCTCATTGGAGGAAAGGAAATTATTTATAGAAGCGTCATAAACTATCATCACCAAGCTTTAGGGAGAAAAAAGGTTACCTTGACTATTTTTTTTAGTGATTCTTAAGACAGCCAAATGGGCTTTCAAAGAGTAACTCAGACAGAATATCCCACAGCGGGAGGGGTTGCCGGTTTTCCAGAAACTTTACCCGTCAGTATTTCTTTCTCCATAAGCAGTTTAGCAGGTCTCTGTTTGCTGAGAACACAGCTTCCACTTCATCATTTCTTCTCAGTGACTAAGTGGCATTTGGGACGATCCCACTTCAAACCTGTCAGCGTGCTTAATGATAGGACCAGCCACAAATGGATTGTCTAAAAGCTCAGTAACACTGGGTTTACCTAACAGAACGATAAACGCTTCTCTCTGTTGATAGCTTCTGCTTTCTTGTTTCCTAGCTACCGACTATAGCTTTATGATAAAATTATCCAAGAATCAACAGGGAAAGAAAGACACCGATGGACTAGGATATAAGGTCTTTTTATCATCTGCTCTTACATGGCTTCACCATTCTCATCAATAATGCCTTTCTTTAGCCCTCACAACAAATTTGAAGTGTTCACTTGGACTCCATCCGCTTCTCTTTTTCCCCCCAAACAGATTAGCATTTTGTGGAAACATTCACATTCGAGGTCCTGACTCTGCCAGTCATTTTTGGTTTGTGGTTTGCTTGTTTGTTTTGTGGTTCTTCGCTTTTCTGACTTCATTTCCTGGTACACCAATAACAAGCACTGGCTTATGAATAAGAGATAAACCTCTGAGCATTTGATAGAAATGTGTTACTTGGGTTTGGGCTCATAGATATCTCCAGAGAAATAGAATCAACCCATGTCTATGGTCATAATCCGAGTTTCTGGGAAAGGCATGGATTTGGGGGAGATAATAATGCACAACCCACTATTACCGACTCTCTGACCACTTCCCCAAATAGATATTTGCTCAATGTGCAAAATACATTCACCCCTTCGTATCATTCCCCCCGTCATCATTAACCCACCCCAGCGTTAACAGCAAGTCCAAAATCTTGTCTAAATTAGGTCTAGGTGAGAGTTTAATTATGATTCATTCTGGCACAAAAATTCCTCTCTGTCCAGAGACTTGTGAAACTAGAGAACATCCTGTCTGCTTCTAATATTCAGTAGCAGGTCAGTGAGAGGGTTGACATTCCCTTTTTGAAAGAGAGAAGTTGGAAGGATGCAGCATACATTCTGTAAGTCCAAAACCCAGCGGGCACCTGCCATGGCTTGAGATTTGAAAGCGTTGTCCTTGGGGCCGGCTGAGGTGATGACTTGGCCCTCGTGGTCCACTGGAGAGATAGTCTTGCCCCGAAGCAGGATGCGTTGCCCCTGCATTCTCATAGTTGGTGGTGCAATGGTCCTACCTGCTTCTTCTTCACCAGTAGCTTCCTCCATTGGCCCTTGGTGGTATCTCTCTCTAAACCAATGAGGTGGTGGCCACCGTCATCAGTCCTCAGAGTCTGCCTTGTCTTTTCTTGAAGAGCAACAATTTGACGAGCACAATATCTGTTTTCTGTCTGCAGAATCCCAGATGTCTGAACAATCTTCCTTCCTATCATCTCATGTCTGCTTCTGTCAGGCCAGCACGGTGGTGTTTCTGTTGAAATGGTTGATTCGGTCCAAACACTTGAATACTTCAACTAAGGATTTTGCAGCCCCATCCTTGGACCTCTTTCTAGGGCATGCGGATTAGACAGCTGTGGATTTTACAGCTCTTCAAGCCCTGATCCCTTTTTCTTTAGCCATTTTTCTTTTCTTAGTTTATTTCTTTCCTTTTGCATTTCTGTATGCAGCAAAGATGAACCGGACCACCTTCTAAACTTGGACATTTCCCCAGCTAAATCTCAATTCTTCCCTTAAAAGTTCTGCTTTGCACTAAACAGTAGAAATAATTGTGCCAGCTTCTCTCCCACTTCATAACTAACATTACTTTTCCTCCATTGTCTACTAACATCTCCTCCTCTTTTTTTTTTTTTATAAAGTCTTCCCACAAACACCATTAACATTTGTATCTCTGGCAACATTCTGTTAACATATGTTGTCTGTAAAAGGATGAGCTTTTTTCCCCCGCCCCAGCTCTTATCACTTCTTTCTAGTCTCGAAGAGAATCACTTCTACCTTCCACAAGTCCAGCCATTTGTTTAAGGTCATCTAGGCTTTTCCTATCAAGCACCTAAAATGTTTTTGCTCTTATTGGTGACCCAATTCCAAAGCCACTTCTAGGTTAAAATGCCCAATACGTATAGATACTTGTTTCAGAAATATCTTACTCTTGACATCACATTTTCTCTTGGTTTCCTAGCAACAACAACAAAAAGAATATAATCAATTTACTTTGAGTCACTTTCTACTCATAGCAACCTTCCATCTAGTTTCTAAGGCTGTAAATCCTTTGGGGAGGAGAATTCCCATCTTTGGAAGGACAGTCTTTCTGTTAACAGCCCACCCCATGTCTTACCAACCTAGGCTCTTTAGTTCCTGGAGTTGATAAAAGTACCCAGAAAGTTAAATGAGTTAAAGCAATATAGGTTCATTCTCTTATATCTCTGGAGGCCAAAAGTGGAAAACAAAAGTGTCAGGTGACTCATGCTCCTTCTGGAGCCTCCTGGGGACCTACCTTTGCCATGTTCAGGTAGCTTCAGGTGTTCTTGGGCTTAAGACGGTGTGAGTCCCATCTCGGCTTCAGTGTTCATGTGAGTGTCTTTCCTGAAGTTCTTCCTATGTCTCTTCTTGTAAGGACACCAGTCAAATAAGAGTTCTCTATGTCTTCACCTTGATTAACCACGTCTGCACTGTTCTGTTTCCAGAGAAGATCACATTCTGAGGTTCTGTGAAAAACATTGAGTTTGAGGAATGTAATTCTAACTTACCATTGGGGGATGGAGCAGGATTAAGTCAGCTTCCCACTAACTTATTTCTCAATTAAATGATGCTTTTCTTTTTCTTTCCAAAGCATTCTGAGTGATGCTCAGAGCTCTCATAACACAACTGGAAGGGTACTACTAACGGGGGCATCTTTACATCTCTTCTTTTAATTGAATTAAGTGCTGAGGTTGTGTGTGTTGTAATTGTGTAATTTTAGTAAATAATGAATAGATGAAATACAACTTGTTTTTATATGATGACAGAGACCCATGATTTGGAAAGGTTCGGTGAACTCAAGGTGTTTAATAAAAATTGCTGCCCAGTTAGAGCCAGGCTAATAAAATGGGAAAATATTTGGAAGCAGAGTCATAAAAATTCATAGAGATTATGTTGGGTTTTAAATTCTTTACAACACATGTAGATTTTAGGAAGCAGGATTGACCATCTAGTTTTTAAATAACAGGAGTTTGAAAATCCTGTGAACACTAGAGGAACGCAGATAGTTATAATAGCATAGTGGTAAAGCCCAGATTGGAAGGGTGGATGTTTGGTGAGGGAGAGGAAGATCTTCGACCAGGTAGATTGACACAGTGACTGCCACTGTGGGCGTCAATGTGTCAGGAAGTGTGGAGATGGCACTAGACAGGACAGAGTTCAGATCTGTCGTTCACAGAGTCGCTACGATTCGTGCTCAATTTGAGGGCACCTGACAACATTTAGATTTTATACGCATTCTGCATTTTTCAGTAGAGTGTAAGGAAGAAATCAACACAGGAGAATCCAAGTGATTTTGGTTTCTGTGAACATTTATGTATAGACTTAACTGTAGTTAACGAACTATTTCTAATATTTTAAGTGAGTGGGATATGCTGCTAGACTGTGGCTTAGGCAAAAGACTTGGAAGCATCTGATGTGTAAGGACTTCCTGTTTTTATGCACAATCATGCAGAGAGCAATATTCATTCGTAGACGCCCTGGGCTGGAATACTTCTCTTTTATAGAAGAGTGACGATCTAGCCCTAGTCATGGGAAGAGATATGCAAGCCTTCCAGCTGTTAGGGAGCCCATCAGGGATAATTGAGCCATGGAGAGTTAATATCTCTGTAAATCTGGTTTCTTGGCACCTAATACTTAGTGGCATATGAGGCACATTTCTTCACCATTGGAAAACAAAAGCCAACAGTCCCCAATGGGAAGTATGGCTGGGAAGTAGTGAGACAAACATAACTAAAATGCCAGTGTTTCTCTCTCGAACACTGAACTTCCTTTTTCAAAATAGTGGCAGGAGGAGGTCCAGCAGTTATTCCAAAGATGTGGTCCCTACACGCAAGGATTTTTGGAACTCATTTGAAATGGCTTTCAAAGGCAATTTACATGCTTCACAGGAATGCTAGCTCAATTGCTATAGAGTTATACTTGATTTTAAACCAGTGATAGTTTTCTTACCTTGAATTACCATCCTAGATTCAAGTGCCCGTCTACTGATCAGTAATGAAAAGTAAGGTTTTTATTGCTAGGGCATTATAAAGTGTACATTTTGAGTCTATTTTTTTCCCCCAGATGACACAACTTTAATTTTTTTCTTTTTAAAAAAAATTTATTTTTTACACAGGTTTATTTACAAAATTCTAATACAAATTCGAACAAATTCTTTCCATTTCCCTCACCCCCCACCCATCAAATTGTACAAACCAGTGATTAATCCCCTCTTCCCCCTGCACATCCATATCCCTCTGCTTCCAGCCTCTCCTGAGTTATTTCACTCAGCATAATGCTCTCCAGTCCTTCCCAAGTTAGGTAATAATTTACAAAGTTATTACTCCTGCATGCTGCATAATATTCCATTGTGTGAATGTACCATAACTTCTCAGTCCATTCATTTGTGGTTGGACATTTTGGCTGTTTCTTGTTCTTGTGATGGTAAATAATGCTGCTATGAACACTGGTGTACAAATCTCAGTTTGTGCCTCAGTTCTCATATTCTCAGGGTATATTCCAAGTAGTGGAATAGCTGGGTCATATGGAATTTGTATGTTCAGCTTTTTGAGGAAGCGCCAACCTTCCAGAATGGTTGTACCATTTTACAATCCCACCAACAGTGTATAAGAGTTCCTTTTTTGTCACATCCTCTCCAGCATCTATTACTTGCTGCCCTGTTAAACTTTGCCACTGTTACTGGAGTGAAATGGTGCCTCATTGTGGTTTTGATTTGCATCTCTCTTATTGCCGGTGACTCGGAGCATTTCTTCATGTGTCTGTTTGCCATTCAAATATCTTCCTCTGTGAAAATTCTTTCCATGTCTTTTGTCCATTTTGTAATTGAGTTATCAGTCTTTTTCTTGTGGAGGACTGTCTTAAAGACAGCCCAGAATGGAGATTCTAGGAAGGTGTGAGCGATGGTGGTGGACGTCGTTGAAATAAATATAAACCTAAAGATAAAGGAACTAATGATGATACTTGGGTGATCAAGATCATTAATCACCCCACTGCTAATGGAAATCTTGGTGATTTGAGGAAGATCAGAGAAAGAGAGGAAGCCTTAGATTGACAACAGTTACTGAACCGCTGGACTCATGCATGTCAGAGATTGTGAGAAGGGGACCAGATGGGGCATGGCCCAGATCTGTTCATAGGGTTGCTGTGAGTTGTAGTTAACTAACAACAGCAGGGACCTATTGGAAGAAATCCCCAGAGGTTTGCTGCTGAAAAACCAGCTATTATAAACCTGGTGGAGCCTAGTTCTTCTCTGATACACATGGGCTGTCGATTGTTACGAGTAGGAATGTCCGTGATTCCAGCTGGTTCACAAATGTGTTAGTTTAACTAAGTGAATCCCTTGCAGAGGAAAGTGGTCCTCTGGATGTAGAAATCATTTGTTTAAAATTTCAGTCAGTCGTATCACTTTACCCCAGAGGTGAGCAGACCTTCCCTGTAAATATTTTAGGCTTTGCAAGCCCTCCGTGCGTGTCAGAACGATTAAACTCAGCGTCATCATTGCCACAAACAGTGTGTACCTGATGGACGTGGCCGTGTTACAATAAAGTTTCATCAGTAGTAGGTTGGATGTAGCTCACGGACAATGGTTTAGTCCACCACCTTTCCGCAGAGTGGAGAAGAAAAAAATGATCATTAGTAATTCTTAGTTTTGTCTTCCAAAATTATAGATTAGAATCATTGCTTTCCTAGGCTTTTGACAATAATTACCCCTAATAAAGGCAGCTATTTTCATCCAAGTGGAAACAAAATGTCCAAGTAAGTTAACATATAATTATAGCCCGGTGATCTTAACCAATTGCCAAATGCAAGGGTCTTGAATGGGGAGGATATTTACTTCTGTTTCTAATCAGGGAAATAAGTGAACTTGCCTTTTAAGTGTATCCTGACCATCATTGCTGCTCAGATCTCATCATCCACACTTCTGGAGTAGCTCAGTCAGGGATTCATGGGAGGAGATGACAAAACAGATTTTCCCATTTCCCTGTTAAGCCGCCGGGATCCATTTCAGCTCCCTGGTGACACCTTTAAATGCCTTTATTTATTTTTTAAAAATCATCGTTGTGATATACTTTACATACCATTAAAGTCACCCACTTCAAGTGCTCAATACTTCAAG
The DNA here is from genome assembly GCF_000299155.1 of Elephantulus edwardii. NCBI lineage: Eukaryota > Metazoa > Chordata > Mammalia > Macroscelidea > Macroscelididae > Elephantulus > Elephantulus edwardii. Next base: position 14,748,621 of record NW_006399761.1, read on the forward strand.
GAGATTCACAGAGTTGTATCGATACAGTATCGTAATCATAGATTATTTTTCCCTTCCTGAAAAGAAAGCCTCTGTTGAAGACCTTCAACAAGATAGATTGACCCAATGGCTGTAACACTAGGCACAGACTTATTGCAGATCATGCAGGATAGCGTGAGATGTCAATTTAGAGAGTCCACGGGGTTCCTGTGAATCATAGTTAAGGCGCCGGTACCTAACACCACCACCAGCCTCATTCAAACTCCCCCATTTCCTAATCCTTGCAACACAAAGCCCTGGTGGTATAGTGGCTACAGTGTTATGCTGCTAACCAAAAGGTCAGTGGTTCAAATCTACCAGCTGCTCCTCAGACGAGTGGTGGGGCAGTCTCCATCCATCAGGATTGACTGCCTCGGAAACTGAATGGAGGGTCACTATGTGTTAGCATCAGCCTGGTGATAGGAGAGATAGATGTTTGGGGTTGAGTCTGCAGCACTGGAGTCTTGTAGCCGCGTGTCGGGGACTTTTTCTTTTGATAGGTGAATATTCTAAATGATGCTTCCTGAATCATTTCAATAGGCGAATTCAAGCACCCTTTCCTTGTAAAAGGTGTAAAAGCTTATGACAAGTATTCAGTATGTGAAAACGAGTAATTATAGCTATTGTGTAAGAGTTGTTGCCTTGTTTCTATACATCTGCAGCAGTTTGAATAGCTGCATGGAGTCCTTTTTCATGATTCAGTCTGAACCCTGGTTTTCTGGATTTGAAGAGCCTCTGACTTAATATGTCCACTGTTGAAGAAGCAAACAAGTTGATCTGAGTCTGATTTCTTTATTTTCCCAGGCTCCCTTCCATAATCAAAATATCTTGTTTCTATAGCCTTTCTATCCAACTGCAAATGTTAATCAAGGTCTCAGATTATATCGTGGCACAAGGGTTGCCTGGCAACAGGCAGAAGGAGAGCGCTGTAACGTTCTCAGACTTTTTAAAAATAATTCAGGGCTTTATTATTCACTCGATTTATTAAAATTATTTCATTGCGCATGGAAAAGAACCCTTGAGGGGCAGACAGAGGGATGGTGGCAGCCGTCTCTTGCTTGTATTGGTCTTCTAAGCAGGAATTGGTGTTGGTCCACTGATCTCTCAGTGAACCTTGGTCTCATCCTCTGTAGATTGGCCCAGCCCACTCCATATGTGCAGTAGTCTTTATTATAAAAATGATTGCATTATTGGCTTCCAAAAAGGAAAGGAAATGGAATTCTAGTTGGGACACTGGGTTCTCCAAAGAAAAAGCTTTGGGGCTCTCTGTACCCATTTTGTGACATGTAGGATAGCCCCCAACCTTGGTGATATCATTGTGTGTTTGTCTTGGTGGCAGTTTGCCTTAAGATAGGCAGACTTGCGAACCGTAATGAACATCTGGGTCTCCAAGTCTAGATGCTTCTCTAAATGAAACATGGAAAAAGCAAGCAGTTTCCCCAAAAAATATAGAATATGAATTTTTAGGCTTCAAATGCCTGCTTTCTGTGTTTTATTTGAGTTGAAGATTAATCTGTCCCAGCAAATTGGTTTTCACCAAAGGATCAATATGATTTTTCACCTTGAGCTGGTGCTTTAACTAAGATGTAGCTTTTGCTGCTGGTCTTGCACTTTTGTAGTTTTGCTGCTGGTCTTGCACTGGGAAATTCCCCCTCCCCCTTGTTATGCTTGTCAGGAAATCTTGGTGAGATTGCTACACATTATTAATGATGTCAGTTAAAAACAAAACAAAGCAACAACTACACATCAAAAAAACTTGAGCAAGTAATAATGGGCCAACCTTGTTTTCTAAATTCTATTCAGTCTTGTAGAATCAGCTAGGCACATTTAGCAAGGTGGTTGGCCATGCGAGTCAACAAGCCTGGAGCATTCTCTATCCTCTTTGGGGTTTTCCCCCCTCATTTTTTAAGCTCATTGTCTGTGCTTTGAACAGTTTATTGAGGTTGGATGAAACGTGCCTGATAACTGAGACTCGTTGAACTAAACCTTAGGCATACAGACCTCCACTCGAGATAAGATGATGCAATTCCTCGACACAGGCAGTAAAAGTACAGTCACTTGTTATTTTTCCTGCACTTCCTCCTCTCTTAATTAGTCATTGAAAACATTATAAAAGAAGTAATGACTCATTTCTTTTAATAGGCAGCCCCAGGAGTTCCTATTTTCCTGCTCTTAGACTTACTGCTGCCAAGCCACCGAGTCTGTTGTTGCCTGATGGTTGTAAGCCCAGCGTTGAAAAGATGTTTCAAGAACACAGATGGAACATTCTTCCTCAGATCTTCCATGCCTGGGACCCCAGTGAAAGCCTTCCTCGGCCACCCATCCTAAAGACACTCTCCTGAGCATGCCCCTTGTTTAGTCTTTATCAGAAGCAATTTTTCTGTTTAAAGTAGTCTTTTTACCCTTGTTTGGGTTGACTCGTTGAATATCTTCTTCCGTCTGCTGAATTGTGAGCATCTGAGCTCAGGGACCTTGTCATCCATGGGGTACCCGAAGCTGGTGCTTGGAGGGGAACAGTGCGAGCTTGCTAGATAAGTGGTGACCAAGGATCAACTCTTTCCACTTCAGATGCTGCTTTTATTTAATTTATTTGCTGTGTCAGACTTTTTGTGTGTCATCTGGTCAGCACTGACTCATAAAAAGACCCTCATGCCGGCTGAGTCAGAACCAAGGTCAGACGCTACAAATCTTGAGAGGAGATTGCCCGTCTTTCTCCCATGGAGCAACTGGTGGATTTGAACCACCTGCCTTGGGATTGGCAGCACATCTCCCCATCCTCTGGACATAATGACCCCTGTGTAACCAAACAGAACTGCCCAGAGGGCTTTGTTGTTTCGAACCCATTACCTTTCATTTAGAAGCTGGTTACTTAACCCACCCACAGGGCTCCTTTCTTGGTGGATCCAAGCTTCCAAGCATGATACCAGTGAGCACACTTGAGCTCTTGTTGGTTGCTCACATCTTACAGTTGCTTTTAAAACAAAAATGCAGTGAACTTGACCTTCACCCAGTTTGCCGTCTTTCCCTTAGACTGAAGGACGGCACACCCACCTAGTTGAGAGACAGTCACTAACCGGAGGCATCAGCTGGGACTTGATTCCAGCTCGAGGTCAGTGAGTTGAGTTGTTGAATTCTTCTAGTCTACTGGTGATTTTTTCTTTTCTTCTTTTCCTTTTTTGTTTTCTTTTAAAACCCTCTGCCTTCCAAACCATGTCATGTTTTCTCTGTTTCTGCTGCCATCACCCTACCCAAGGCCTCACTGAATAGTGCCCGTCACCTTTTCTTGTCTGCACGCAGGGAGTTGTTGGATGTCTATCTTGACCAGCTCAGTGGTAAGGTCCAAGCTAGCAGAGGTGCTGCCCACGTCCTTTGGCACTCACCCCGGTCCTCTCTCTCCCGCTTCTCTGTGATCGCCTGTTAGGAATCAGCGCGATCAGATACACACACATACACACACACACACACACAGAGTCCTTGTTTCCTCTGCGTGCACTCCCCGGGCCTTCTTGTCATAGGCCATCTGTGTTTGGTGGAGCCTCTGCCTGGCCGGTGTCTTCTGCCGGTGCCATCTCCTGACACTCAAGTGACTCCTTTCTCCATCTCATTTAGATCTTGACTCAATTAGCACTTCTTCAGAAGAGACCTCTTCAGAGGGTACTATTGACAGCAGCTGACAGTCCTAATGGCATTTTTCTTGTTTGTTTGTTAGTTTTCATTTACTGTGGACAGGGGAGTTTTTGAAGGTGTGTCTGTCTGTCGTTTCTCCCCAACAGTGTCATTTTCGAGCACTCATTGGTATTCCAGCACTAGTTGTCTACGTGTGAGAGTTCTGTGAATGTTTTTTGAGTAAATGAACGACTTTATCCAAAGGAATCTCTGATGTTAAGGCAAGAAGGCTACCTTAGCGGCACAGAACAGTTGGCTTGTGGTTAATTTTTTGGGCTCCCATATGATCAGTGTTTGTTGCTTTTTTTTTATGATCAGTGTTTTTGTTTCCGTATGTTTTGTGTCATAGTGTGGCAGCTGTTCTTTGCATGTCACACGTGTGTGGACCTCAGCAATGCACATCAGAGAAGACAGACGTGTGAGCTAAGACATTAGTGCACAAATTTGTCGGCCTGGACAGCTCTCAGGGGATATTGGGATTGCCAGCACCCCACTGTGTGGAGGTGAGGAAACTGGGGCTCTGGGTCATTCCGTCACTGGGCAGATTCCACAGCGGGTGACCAATAGACTAGGGCTTGCACCCCATCCATCTCCATGGTTTCTGGGTTTGCTCTGTGAAGACATCACTGCGTAACTTCATCTCATGCTTGGAAGCTGTCAGGAGGTGTTCACATTCGTATGTGGCTTCATGTTGAAGAATCCTAGCCGCCTCCAAGGCACAAGTTGACACACACTTTTCACAAAGCACCGGATAGTGGATGTTTCAGCATCATTGGTTAAATGCTGCATCTGCACAGCTCTCTTGCTTTAGTGCTAGAAATACCCCAAACGACCCACTGTCTTGTTGTTGTGTGCCTTCAAGTTGGAATTGACCCGTAACGGATGATCCAGTGGGGTTTTAGATTCAGTAAATCACATGGGACAAGATTACACATCTCTCTTCTGTGGAGGATTCAAACTGCAGACCTTTGCAGCACAGCACAGTTCCTTACCACTAAGCCACCAGAGCTGCCCACACACCCCTCATCAAAAAAAGAGTGGTGTGCGGGCTTCCAATTACAGATGTTGTCTGTGTCATAAAATATCATTCTTCCTTTGGTTTTTTCCCCCACCAACCATTTAAAAGTATGTGCTGATTTAAAATATAAAATACAAAATACATACCGTTGTAAAAACCATTACAACTACAAACCTTAAAACTCTTTTTTCACTTTTGGGCTACATAGAAATGGCAGACTGTCTTGATGTTACCAGTTCCTGATTTAAGGGATTCTGCATGAGTTATCATAGGAGCTCTGGTGGTTTTGTTTATAGGGTGTAGTGCGGCTAACCCAAAGCCCCTTCTCTCTGGTTGTTCGAATCTAGAAAGCCACTCCATTTGAGAGAAAGGCAGGAAATACCATTCCATGTATTTCACAGCCTTCAAAATCCAGTGGAAGGGCAGTTAGAAGTCAGTTCTGACTTGATGTCAAAAGTGGAGGGTCAGTGAAAGAGAGGAAGGTCCTCAACAAGGTGGATTGGCACAGTGGCTTTTGCAGTGGGCTTGAGTCCGTCAGATATGACGAGGACGGCACAGGGTAGGACAGGCTTCAGACCTGTTGATCAGAGCGTGTTGTGAGTCATTCGCTCCTCGACGACGCATACAACGACAGCCTTCTTGTCTGCAGGAGCCCTGGTGGCACATCTGTGAAGTGCTCACCTGCTAACCGAAGAGCCAGCTGTTTAAACTCACCAGCTCTTCTGCTGGAGAAAGATATGATAGTCAGCTTTCAAAGACATTTGCTTAGAGAGCCTGGGAGGCAATTCTTCCCCTTCCTACACTGTTGCTGTAAACCAGAAATTACTCTATCACAATATAGTTGACTTTAGGGTATATGTTAGTAAGATGAAAAAAAAAATTATTATTTGTATCTTTTGATGGGAAAGTCTGCTGTCAGAGACTTCTCCAAAGTACTGAAGTGCAACAATGTCAGTCTGGAAACTAAGGTACACTTGATATAGGCCATGGTCTTTGCAATCATGATGCGTCAAAAAGCTGCACAATGACTAGGGATGGTAGAAGGAGAATTGATGCCTTTGAGCTGTGGTATTGGAGTATTGACTCTACCATGGACAGCTAAGAAAATGAAAAAGTTTGTCCTGGAGAGGGTGAGGCCAGGCTGCTCCTTAGAGGTAAGGATTCTGAAGCTTCATCTGACATACTTTGGGCATGTTGCAAGGAGGGACTCGTCCTTGGAGAGGGACGTCATGCTTGGGAGGGTGAAGGGACAGCGCAGGAGACGAAGACCCTCGATGAGATGGATTGATTCAGTGACTGGGGTAGTGGGGGTAGGTGTGTCAGAGACAGTGCGATTGGCACAGAATAGGGCAGAGTTTAGGGCTGTTGTACATAGGGTCGCTGTGAGCCGCAGGCTACTCAAGGGCACATAACAACAACAACATCTTTTGGACACATAATTCATAAGGAGGACATTATACTTAGTAAAGTGAAGGGCCAACAAAATAAGAGGAAGAGCCACAACCAGAGAGACTGGCAAAGAGCTTGAGTTGCAACTACTGTTAAGTTCCAGGAGGGGAAGCTCTTTGGGCTTCTCTCCATGAGGGAAGATGCTTCTTGATCCAGTCTTTTACTGATACTTAACTCGAGTCGACTCTTGCATTGATACAGACATTATTGTTGTGCCATTGAGTCGAAGGTGACTCCTAGGTGACCCTTCAGTGGATTTTTCAGGGACAGAAAAATCACATGGGAGATTACCTGTCCTCCCGTGGAGCAGCTGGTGGATTTGAACTGCATGCCTTCGAGATTGCAGCACAACTTGTTACCACTGGGCCACCAGAGCTCTCTTTGTTTCTAATAAAGTACACATTACAGTGCTGTCACTACTCTGACTGCTTATACCAAACATTTGACGAATGGTAGCGCCTGTGGTGGTGTTGGATGCTGTCAAGTTAGTTCCGACTGTACAAGGCTAGGAAGAAAGTCTGGTCCTTGGCCCTCCTCAGAGACTCAGCAGTGTGGGAGCCCATTGCTGCAGTCACTTTGCCAGTCTGTCTTGTTGGGGCTCTTCCTCTTATTTTGCTGGCCTCTCTGCGATATGCTGATGATACAGCCCTGCTTGCCAAAACTGAGGAGGACCTGATGCGCTTGCTGCAGAGGGCCAAGGACTGCAGCCTCCAATTGAGGCTCAGTGTCAAGAAGACAAAGATTCTCACCACTGGACCAATTGGCAGCATCAGGATGGATGGTGAAGAGATTGAGATTGTACACAACTTTAGTTTGCTTGACTCCACAGTCAACACTCTTGGCACTGGCAGTCAGGAAATTAAAAGACTCATTGCCATGGAAAATTCTGCTGTTAGGGACCTCTCCAAAGTTCTGAGGAACAGTGGTGTCTCTCTGGAGATCAAGGTTCGTCTGATACAGGTCGTGGTCTTTGCAATCACTTGTTATGCATCAGAGAGTTGGACAATGATCAGGGAGGATAGAAGGAGAATTGATGCCTTTGAGCTGTGGTGCTGGAGAAGAGTATTGAGAATACCATGGACTGCTAGGAAAACAAATGGATTCATCCTGAAGAGGGTTCAACCAGGTTGCTTCTTGGAGGCAGGGATTCTGAGGCTTCATCTGATGTACTTTGGTCATGTTGTAAGGAGGGACAAGTCCTTGGAGAACGACATCATGCTTAGTAGGGTGGAAGGACAGCACAGGAGGGGAAGATGCTCTGTGAGGTGGATTGATTCAGTGACTGGGGTAATCAGGGTGGGTGTGTTGGAGACAGTGAGATTGGCACCGGACAGAACAGAGTTTAGGGCTGTTGTACATAGGGTCACTGTGAGTTGCAAGCAACTGGATGGCACGGAACAACAACGACTACTTTGCTAAGCATAATGTCCTTCTTTTAATAACTGTCAAAAAAATACAAAGTGTACTCCTGTGTTTTTGGATAATTGTGTCCAAAGGATACAAAGTATACTCCTGTCTTTTTGGATAAAGGTGTCCAAAGGGTACAAAGTATACTCCTTACATGTTGGTTAACATGTCCAAAGGCTACTAGACAACTCTTACCATCATCTCTTCTAAGGAGCATTCTGATCTCTCAGTTTTGGATTTCCATTCATTCATTGCCGCAATTTTCTCCCTTCCCACCCCACCCCACCAGCTCGCTTCCCCCTCCGAAGAGAGAGAAAAAAAAAAAAAGAAAAAAAATTCCTTCATTAGTATACAGTTCCCACGTCCCTTCCCCCCACCCCCAAGTATTTCTTTTAATACAAATTTGTTCCTTCTTCTCCAAGTCCATGGTATGTTCGGTGTTCTTTGCCAACACTATAATTCAAACGTGACATTTTTTTTTTTTGTTTTTTATCTTCCTTATTCGTTGCCCAGCTTTCACATACATATGAATGATTGAATTATGTCATGACTGGGCATGGTAGCGTAACTTGTTGAATATTATGACTTTAATCATTACAGGTTTACCTGACCTTTATTCGAGATACCTGGTGGCATCTGTTTTGTGTTGATCTCCTGATTGTTAAAACAATATGATCACCTCCCCTCCCCCGCCCCATAGTTTCCAGCCATTACTTTCTAGGGAATCTGAGAGGGTAGTGGGGGTGAGAGGAGGGGAAGTTTTTAAATTTTGTAATTTCTGACTTCAGAGAAGAAATCACAAACTCTACTACTAAATTATTAGAAAGTTCAATTAGATAAAGTTACTGGGTGATCTCCTAGGATAAGAATTCATAGAGACAATGACCATGCAAAATCTCTTTTAAATGAGCTTAAGTAAAGACTGTGACTCTTACTCTGTCACCTTGGCAAAGATTGTCACAAATCCAGGATGCTCAGACTGCACTTTCCCACTTCTGGAGCCACTGGCCTTCCTACCATTTCTAACTGGGAGGTAAATTTCACTGTAAGTGCTCACCTGACCGGGGAAGTGACCTTGTTCCTCCCCAGTGGCACTGCAGGGTGGCGTCATTTCCTAAGGGCTGTGAAACAGTCTCGTTTGCATCCTGCGTGTATCTGAGGAAGGCATCTCCTACATTGTGGGTGCTAAAAAGCTGGAGGAAAGTTGGTTCCTGCATAATCAAACTGGTAAAATGGCAAAGGCTGACTTCATTTTTCAGATTATGAGCTAAGATCCTCAGAGGTCGCTGTCTTAAACCCAGACTGGTGTTTGTTTTGTGTTATACTGCAATGCACAAACCCCTCCACCTGAGTCTACTCCCCTCGAGCTGAGCAGGACTCTGAGGAATCTTCCAGGGCGGAGTAGACAAACACAGCATTGTTTCCACGCTTGTGGAGCTCTGTGGGAGCAGACTCTCCCATCCTCCTTCTAGAGTGACGTGTGAGTTTGCACCACTGATCTTGTGATTGGTTGCTGAATCCTTACTCATTGTGCCTCCAAGGCTCCTTACAGAACGGCACTGTTGTTTTTGAGTCTCATTGAGTTGACCACGACTCATAACCACCCAGTGAACAACAGAGTTTGTGTCTTGCCCTGTCCTGTCACAGTGTCTATCTTGCTGTTGACTACCATCCTCTCTTTTTCTGACCTGTCCCCCACCCCCATCTTTCCAAGTTTGAGGTCTTTGTCAAAGGCCTTGAGGAAATCCTTGAAACAACAAGGTACTTCTTAACAACCTGCCCAAAGCATGTATCACTCAAAGCTTTGCTATCCTTGGGTCTAAGCTGCACCTGGTTTGTCCTTCATCCAAGACAGCCTGGCTTGCTTTTTTGGGGCTGCCTCTGGGGTGTTCAGGACTCCCTGAAAAAAAAAACACAACGGCTGCTTTATGAGACTAGCAAGAACATTGTTGAAGTGTTGACGCCATTCACCAGTCCTTAAAACAGAAGCTGTCATCTGCACATAGAGTTTATATTCAGTGCTGCCAGAGTTTATCCTGGCCCTCCTTTCTTATCATATTCTTTCTCCTCAACCTGCCTTCACGAAAATGAGAAAACCCGTGTCTTGACCATGCAGGCGAGACACCTTTGCGTTTTGATGACTCTCTTCTCTGTGAAGAACAGCCCTTGCACTCCGGCGTGCCAATGGCGAATCTCCTCCTTCACGGAGGAACTTCCTCTCTTTCCTCAGCATCTCAGGGGGCCTCTGTCCTGCTGTCCTCTCCTTCTCCTTGTATCGTGGTTATCTTGAAAGATTTTTACCTTGTCACTGGTGTGAGGAGACCGGCCTTAGGGAGCGGGTGTCCCCCTACACTCACTTCACTGTGATTTTTGTCACCTCAGCAGCTGTCAGCATGGTCCCGGGGTGGGGGTATTTGATGCTGTGTTAGTTGGCTGCCAACACACGTGACCCCATGTGCATCGCGGCAGAATAGGCCTGTGCAGGCCCCATAGTCAGTGGCAGGTCGCATTGTTTTAATCCGTAAGGCTTCTGTTGGGTGCCGTTTGGACGGGACCATGGGCCTTTCTCCCTAGTCCACCTTGGCCAGGAAGCTCCACTGAAACCCAATCAGCGTCACAGCCACACGGAAGCCACCAGTGGCGGGGGCAAGGTACCTGCACGCGAGGCTCGTTGATCGGGAGTCGAATCTGGATCTCCCAAATAAAAGGCTAGTCTTACCTCAACACCAGTGACTTATTAACTAGGATTTGAGCAGGCGTCTGTTGGCCGAACAGACTCTCCACTGAGATAACATCTAACTATTTCTCCTATTCCTTCCACATGCCTCGGGTCTTGTATTTTACTGATTCTATTTTCTTTTAATTAAGTCTCCATGGATATAGATATCCAGCGTCTCTCTCACTTCATGCCTATTCCCAGCTTGGGCCACCTTTTCTATCCTCAGTCCCATTTCTTAAACTTGCCTATTTCATTTCACTCACCTCTTTATTGGCTACTTCCCTCTCATTTTCTCAGGGATTAATTTCCCTTTCAAATGTGCCTTTACTCCAGAGCCACCTTAGACCATTCCTAAAGAGGTTCTCAATTGGTCTAATCTCTCTAACGCTTTGTTGAGGTATTCTTCTGCCTTCACCTGAGTATTTACACATTCTTTTCTCGTCCTGTCTGTTTGGCTGACTTTAGGGAAGAAGCTTTGTTGTAATTATTTGCTGAATAATAATTTCCACATTATGGAAGGTTGAGCAGTTTTTATCATCTCTGCCGATAGAGATGTTTAGTAGATGTTCACATGTACATATAATTCTGGGCAGAAATGAGTTGCTCTCAGGTTGTGGAAAACCATTTATTAAAATCAGAAACAAATCAAAACAGATATAAGAGTTTGGGGTCATTAATTTCCATTAAACTTTCGTGGAGCTAAAAATACCTTCGGTAAATCATATGAACACTGCCTTCCGTAGTGTATAATGAAACAGCTTCAAAGTATAATGTTAAACACTATTTTATTATTATTATTATCATTATCATCATCATCATCATCCTAATTAGAAAAAATTGTGTAAATGAAAATCCAGGACATCTCATTCCTTGTATTTTTGAGAGACAATAAGAATTTTTGAATACAGACTCCTCCCTGGATTTCTTGCAAGGTCTTTTTACTTTTAGTGTTGACCAGAGCGCAGATAAAAATAAACCTCCATTAGATGTGCTTTGAAAAAGAATCTTAATACTAGAGGAGGCTTACCTTGGTATTGATTTTTACGCATGAATGAAACAAGGTAAATTAGAGGAAATATTAAAAGCTAATGCATGAGGGACAATGACTAGGGAGGTTAGAAGGAGACTTGATGCCTTTGAGCTGTGGTGCTGGAGAAGAGAATCGAATATACCATGAACTGCTAGGAGAACAAACAGACTCATCCTGGAGAGGGTGAGACCAGGTTGCTCCTTGGAGGCAAGGATTCTGAGGCTTCTTCTGACATACTCTGGACATGTTGCCAGAAGGGACCAGTCCTTGGAGAGGGAAGTCATGCTTGGGAAGGTGGAGGGACAGCACAGGAGAGGAAGACCCTCGAGGAGATGGGTTGACTCAGTGACTGGAATTATGGGGTAGGTGTGTCAGAGACATTAAGATTGGCCCAGGATAGAGCAGGGTTTAGGGCGGTTGTCCACAGGGTCACTATGAATTGCAGGCAACTCCATGGCACATAAGAACAACAATAACAACAATGCATGAGGGAAGCAGAGTACATAGGCTTTTGAGATCTAGAGCTGAGATTGTCTTCTTGCTGTCTGTCCTCCTCTCCACCTCTGATGCCAATCCCAGGCATAAATGCCATGATACCCAGGCCCTTGAAAAATAGCCTCTCCTGTAGGGGAGTTTCGTGCAGAATCAACTGCATCTTGTGCACCTATTAAAAAAAAATGATTATTTTAACTCTTCTTAATTGTTAAGATAGACGCTTATTTTGGGGCCAGGAATAGGTTTGAGGTCAGCCTTGAATGATGGCTGGCTATTAGATAGGACAGCATTCTTGGCCCAGAGAAATCCAAAGGTCAAAAAGGAAGAAGTGTTAAGACCTGCATAGGACATAATGAAAGAAGCTGAGTTTGTTCTTAGTGTTCAAGGGAAGATGTCAGGGAAAATGCTGAAAATATTGTTGTAATTCAGTATGCAGTTTGACTAATATGGGGGCCTTAATAGCAGGAGTGGCAGAACAACAGAGGGTCCTTTCAGGGTTGTTGTAAGAATTGACAGTAAAGCAGGGAAGGCCTTTACCACGCCCATTAGGAACCTGCAGTGTGTGTTCCCTAGTGTCATGACTTGTGCGGGGTCGCTGGGTGGGGTCAGAGATTTTAGCTCCTCCTTCTGGTTGCACAGTTGTAGGGAGCAGTGTTGCTGACACAAGGCCATGCATTCCTGCTGGTTCAAATCACAGATGCCTCCGGGTGGGAAAAAGATGACCAGTCTCTTTCCATGTGGTTTAGAGCCAGGGAAACCCAGTAGGGGGATAGCTATGAATTGGAACCACTTGAAGATATAGATAGAGATAGATATATTTTGAGAGAGAGAGAGAGAGAGAGAGAGGGAGGGGAGGGGAGGGAAAAGAACGAACAAACTTGAGAAAGAACAAACGAACTTGAAGACTGATTGTTCGAGTCCACCCAGAGTGCTTCTGGGGAGAAAGTGCTAGTAATCCATGTTGGAAAAATCAGCCAGTGAAATTCCTGTGCAGCAGTTAATCTCTGACACACGTGTGTCACCATGAAGTGGGTTGAGTTGGGAGGTAGGTGTTTGTTCTTTATTTTCTTTTTGATGAAGGAACAGACAAGTGACAGTCCTGGTCTTTGGGGGGTTGTGGCATCTGCCTGGTGGATTTGATTGGAGAGCAAGTCTGGGGATGGCCGGGAGACCAGGAGTAGTAGTAAGGTAACGGTCTGTGCCTGGCTTCAGAGCCTAATTTCTGACCTTGACCTCACTCTTGAGTTGGATGTCGGACAAGAGAGCATCACGAGAAGAGGCGAGAGGGGATGAGGAAGAACCTCTGATGAAGGCTGGAGGGAATGTGAGACCTCACACTTTATGACCTTTGATAAGGAATTAGCTCAATTTTGGTTGACTTTCCACCCATACCTTCTTTACATTCCCTCTTTCAGGATCTAAAAATGGCCCTCACAGTGTCAGGACAAGTGGGGGTGATTCAGGAAGGTGCGAGAATTTAAGTGTTCACTTTGCCGAATGGAGGAAGCACAAGAAACCACATCTCCCAAGTGAATTCCTTCTGCTCTGAATTTTCTCCTCTTACCTGTGCTAATTGTTGGTTCTTGTATGTTCTCATCACCCTCACTCCCATTGTCAAACCCAGAGTGTGGAAACGATGCCTGGTTACTCAGAACAACTTGCTGTTGTCAGAACCTACTCATAGTTGACCCTTGAGTGGGTTTACAGAGGTTGCAAGTCACACAAGAGAAGATTGCCCAACCTTTTCCCCCGTGGAGCTTCTGGTGGATTTGAACCATTTGCCTTTGGGTTGGCAGCATCCCTACTTACCCACTAAGCTAGTAGAGCTTCTGTTTGATCCAGAAGTTACTAGATTATCTTTCAGGGAAGTAATGAAAGGTAGGACCTCTGTCCTGATGAGCATATTGATTCCACAGTCTTGAATATAGTAACTTATTCTCAAGAATCTGTTTTCATGGTTCATCACAGTGAATTTTGGTTGCTAATCTGTGCGCAATGCTGATTTGACACAAAAGGGACATTTTATTTTTTTTTTTAAATTCATTTTCTATTGGTTTGCATACGAAGTTCGTATACATTGTGTTTCACACTTTGCTTTATTCACATTGTGTTTCATACAGTCATTCCCATCCATTGTGTTCTATAAAATTAATCTCCATTAAACTATGCCCACTGTTACCCCATCTTTTCAGGTCCCCACTGAATCTTTCCCACTTCCTCTGCTCACCAAATTATGTGACCCTGTGATTCCCCCCGGCCCATCCTCACGCCTCTGCTCCCACTCCTTTGCCCCCTTTGCCCCCCAGACACATTTTACTAGCTATCCTTCTGTTTTCACAGTAATGATTTTCTGTAGTATTTGTCCTTATGAGACTGAGTTCACCCAGCATTATACTCTCCAGTCTCTCCAAAGAGGACATTTTCAAAAGTGGTGCTTATTCCAGCTTTTCTGTTGGGTTGACCTTGTCCCTGGGCATAGACCCAGGATTTCCGAGCCCCACTAAGGGGCTGTTGTGACTCTGGCTGGTGAGGGGAGCCACGTGCTCGTGGGTGCGCTGTGTGTGTGTGTGTGTGTGTGTGTGTGTGTGTGGTGCTAAAGCAGGCTGAACTGTTTGGATTCCTGGCGTGACTTCGAGAGCACACACAATCTACAATTAGTTCCTCACGCTTAGTCTTGCTACAGTTACAATTACAATTCAAATTACAGGCAGGCCCAATAAAGCTCATTTGGCAAAGGAGGCAGAGAGGCAGGTGCTTGCAGGTGCTTGTAGTCTGATGGTGCTCCTGTCACGTGGTGGAATTCCGGCGGGATTACACTTACGTAAAGGAGCTTAGAATGAGAAAGGTTCCTAGAGAACTTTGTAATAATAACAGCTAATGTGTGTCATGCAATTTGTTAAGCAGTTCACTCAGACTTTTTTTTGTAATAATGATTCTATTATTTCATTTCTGCGTCACATTGGATTTTTGAACTCTACAATGAGCCACTGAAGGAGATGCTCTGTTCTCCTTAGTTTATAGACGGAGGTAGGAAGAGTTGGGGAAGGGTGAGGGGAGGAAATTTGGCCCGCGTCACACTATCCAGTGTGCAGGTGAGCTAAGATCAAATCAAACCCCATTTTCCAAATTCAGGTTTCCAAGGGAGCTCTGGTGGCCTGGTGGGTAAAGAACTGCACTACCAAACCCACAGGCAAGGTGTTCGAATCCACCAGCTGCTTCTTGTGGGGGAATATTGGCACTCTCCTGTGCAATTTACAGTCTCTGCAAATCTGCTGGGGCATCACCTGTGTGTTGATGTCATGCTCTGTGGCCGGTACCTATTGAATTTAAAACAAACTAAAATACCCCCAAATTTGTGATGATTAAAGGCAAAGAGAATATTCTGTCCTTTGTAATTAAAGACATCAGGGTATTGGCTGGACCTCTGCTGTGGGTGACCTGGGAGGAACTAGTGGCCTTTTGTGATGATTATTATGGCAACACTTATTTGAAAGGTAAAGACTAGAAGAAGTGATTCGTTCTCATATAGCCAGTCTGTGTAGGGCTGGGCTTTGAACCCAGGCCTACCAGCCTCCTATTCCTATGCTCTTTCCCCTGTGTCATGCTTACATGGGGCAGCCTGTTGTTGATTGCCTTCAAGTTGAGCACAACTCATAGCGACCCTATGAACAGAAGGCCTGAAGCTATAACTATCAAAATTTCTCCAAGTTCATAGAGTTTCCGGAGGCCTGTTGTTGAGGAAGTGGATTCCACTCCTGCTGTAAATACATCTGGCATTGTGTGATCACCCTTTTAATCAAATGGGCGTAAGTACCTAGTTACATGGGATAGAGCTTATTATTAAAAACAAGGCTTCTTATTTAGGCCTCATTCCTGTTTTGCCCATGTTTGCCTTTGTTGAACACAGCAAATATGACAAATAAATGTAAAATTTACAGTATGGGGGGGGAAGTCTTTGAAATGTACCTGAAGGAGGGCTCTTCACGTGGACAGGGGGTTTCATTGGGAGACCAAATTGTGCGATTTGTTCCTGTAATCAGTGAGCTTTTTGCTTTTCAAAGGGTTGATTTTTTTTTAATGGTAGACCTTTTACTTGGGTCCTAATAAACTAAGTTTTTGAAACAAGCTCAGTCCACAGAATTCCAGTCTTTTTCACACAGACAGACTTTTTGACCACTTACTAGGGATCTGGGACACACCCAAGTTGCTTGGCCCTGCAGTGGACATTGGCTAAAAGTTCTTTTTCTTTCTGTCATTCTTTTTATTTTCTCTTTTTCCTGTGTGGTGGAGCTTCACATGGGTGATGTTTAACCAAGAACTCATTTGATCCTCATAATTGCAGATGTCCTTGGCAGCTGAAAAGAAATGCAGCCCAGCTTGGGATGAGAGAGACAGCTTTCCTCTCTTAACTACCCTGCATTTTAAAATGGTAAAGAGAAAAATTTCTACTTGGTGAGTGTCCCTGAGATGCCATCGGACTGTTGTTTTATTCACGAGATGTCACGGTCACTATGTGGCTGTTGAGTCTGCATAGTCAGCTCTTTTGGTCCGAAAAAGAGATAATTAAGTATCTTCATTCTCAAAGTGTCATTCGCTGTTTTTTGTTTAAGGGTGAACAGGGGGACAAAAGCTCCAGAAGATGAATCTCAGAAAAGAAATGACATAAAAACGAGATGCTTATAAAATGGGCCTGACTCATGCCTTGTATATACAAAACACATTATCCTCTCTTGATTTTGTCTGGTACAATTCTGTTTCCTCCTTAGAATAACTGTTGGAAACTACAAGTGGTTGGGGAGGAACCAAGTGCATTCGCCTTAGAATCACTTGGTAAGTTTGGGCCTGGAGCCTTGCAAACAGCTCAGACGTACTCCAAGGTCTGTGCCTTATTTTCAGAAAATAAATTGGCAGTGTTCATTTGTATGATGAAGATTAATTAGACAGTGGGTTTGAGGGAAGTGTTATTGCTAGCAGTGTTCGCTGGTGGTGTTGAATTGGAATCCGTGTCTGCAGGCCAGGTGAAATACTCCTCCTGGATTTTGGAATTCAGAAAGAGCCCGCTCGTGTTCTGTGCTCGCTTCAGCTTGACCTTCCAGTGGTGGCTACTCGGACGAGGTGGTCACTGGTTGGACGATTGCTTTCGAAGGTCCTTGGATTTGTGCTCTGAAGGCCTTTCATGACTTTAGAGCCCTTTTCCCGTTTCCCATTGTATACATTCATGCTTGTCTCTTGCTCACTTTTTTTTTAATATTTTCTACTAATTTATTTACAAAATTCTAACACATTGTTTTCAAGAACTAATTCTTTCAATTTCCCTCACCCCCCCCCCGCATCAAATTGTACAACCCCATGATTAATCCCCCCCTCCCTCTGCATGTCTGATTTGGGTAATCTTGATCTGTCTTTGTAACACCAAGATTTGTATGTTCTTAAAAATCCATCTATCACTTAAGTTTGATGACTCTTAGTAAATCATAGGATTGAGCCATTATCAGCACAATGAAATTTTAGAATAATTTTCAACACTTCTCAAAAAAAAACCCAAAACCTCCGTAGCTGATGACTTTCTTTCTAGATTCTGTCTCATTAATCTGTGTGTTAGTCTTACACCAGTACTACGCTGATTTTATGACAGTACATTTGTAATATGCTGTGACATCAGAATATGTAGGTGACTTCACTTTGTTACTTCCCTCCACCCTTTAGGTGTTGGCAGTTTGGGGGTTCCTTGAATGTCCATATGTATTTAAGGAACAATTTCTCAATTTCTGCAAAAAAAAAAAAAAAGCCAGCTAGGATTTTGTTTGGGACTACGTTGAATCTGTGTCAATTTGGACAATTTTGTGAGTTTAACAATATTGAGTTTTCTGATCCATGACCTTGGAATGACTTTCCATTTATTTCGTTCTTTTCTGATTTAACTATGTTTAAAAATTGACAAGGGCAAGCCACTGATTCAAGGTCACAGAGATATCGACAGACACATTCAGAATGCATATCAGGGAATCTGGAGCCAAGACACATTTTCTTGGTGTTTTTAGTTGTCCTCAAAGATTCTATCAGGCAGGTTCCTCTACCAGTCAGCTCTTGCAAGAATGAGGGAACAAAGGTAAGGGCTTAAGGAGACGGACCAACCTAGGCTAACGGGCAGTTGTTGTTGTTGTTATGTGCCATCGAGTCGCTTGTGACTCATAGCGACTCTATGTATAACAGCCCTAAACTCTACTCTGTCCTGTGCCAATCGCAGTGTCTCTGATACACCTATCCCAATTATCCCAGTCACTGAATCAATCCACCTCATAAAGGGCCTTCCCCTCCCGCGCCATCCCTCCACCCTCCCAAGCATGATGTCCTTCTCCAAGGACCGGTAGAGACTCAGAATCCTTGCCTCCAAGGAGCCACCTGGTTTAACCTTCTCCTGGATGCATCTGTTTGTTTTCCTAGCAGACCATGGTACCCTCAGTACTCTTCTCCAGTGCCACAGCTCAAGGGCATCAATTCTCCTTCTGTCCTCCTTAGTCACTGTCCAACTCTTTGATGCATAACAAATGATTGCAAAGACCATAGCCTGTATCAGACACACCTTAAT
>NW_006399761.1:14767111-14769027 GCF_000299155.1 Elephantulus edwardii
ATAAATAAAGAACATCACAGAAGAGTGTGAGGGACTGTCAAAGATACATTCTCCCTTATAAAATATTTGTATAAAATACATTTGGATAAAATGCTGCCATATTTAATGCTCTTCTTTGTACCGTGTTGTTGTCGTGTACCGTCAAGTAGGAACCGACCCATAGTTGACCCTCTAGCAGGTCTTCAGAAGCAGTAAATCACATGAGAGGAAATTGCCCCTCTTTTCCCCACAGAACACCTCTGGATTCGAACAGCTCACCTTTGTATTGACAGTGCAGTTTCTTACTGCTAAGCCCCCAGAGGAAGGAATGCACTGGCATAGGTAAGTAGAGAATCCAGGGATGTTGAAATTGGGACCTGTATTTATTTAGAGAGGTGTGAGCCATTGAGAGGGGAAAGATCGAGTCCTTCTGCTGTGCTCCATTCTCTCTGAGGAGCAGTGAGACACGCCTGGTGGATTCATGCCTTCCCTGCTTTACGGGACGTCCCAGGAACACTCTCTCTCTCTCTCTCTCTCACCAGATCATTTCAGAAGGTGACAGTGGATATAAGTGAGATTACTCAGATGCCTGTTTCTCGATGTCTCAGTTTCTGTAAGTCAGGATGTGTCATTGTGATAAATAGTTCTGCTCTCTAAATCTTCCCTAGAAATGTCAGCTCTGGAGGGAGACCGTCCTGCCAGGTGGCAGCAGGACGGATGTAGAATGAAGAGGGAGTTCTGGGTGTGTCTGCCTGGTGCCAGCTCCCTGGCCCTGTAGCTGTAGTGACCTCTGTTGTATGGTCAGTGCTGGCCGCCTTGTTGGGGGTGCAGGGGCTCGTTTGACTTGCCCTTGAGGAATCGGGGCCGTAAATGACGCTGAACTTCGATGCTTGTTTGCGTCCTCACCTGGCTCGTCTCTGTCTCCTGAGCTCCTGCTCAGACTAACCACCCTGACAGCCCAGTCACATCCTCCTGTCCAGCGCCGTGTGCTGGTCACGCTGGTCCTACTTAGAGAGATGGGCGATCATAGCTGCCTTATGCATCATATCTACCTGGGCTGCTGTGGTCCAACCTTTTTGTTTCTGTCCCGGCAAAGCCTCAAGGTGAGAATCTTCAACAGTAGGGACAATCCACGAAGGAGGACTGGTAATAGCGAGCAGTAGTGATGATAGCTAACATCAAATACAGCTCGCTGGCAGAGGCTGAACTTGGTACCACCCCTATGGCTTAAGAGACAGCACTCTGAGCTTGGGGTTCACGGGAAGCCCCGTGATAAGGGAGCTTGACAAGGGCAAGCCACTGATTCAAGGTCACAGAGATATCGACAGACACATTCAGAATGCATATCAGGGAATCTGGAGCCAAGACACATTTTCTTGGTGTTTTTAGTTGTCCTCAAAGATTCTATCAGGCAGGTTCCTCTACCAGTCAGCTCTTGCAAGAATGAGGGAACAAAGGTAAGGGCTTAAGGAGACGGACCAACCTAGGCTAACGGGCAGTTGTTGTTGTTGTTATGTGCCATCGAGTCGCTTGTGACTCATAGCGACTCTATGTATAACAGCCCTAAACTCTACTCTGTCCTGTGCCAATCGCAGTGTCTCTGATACACCTATCCCAATTATCCCAGTCACTGAATCAATCCACCTCATAAAGGGCCTTCCCCTCCCGCGCCATCCCTCCACCCTCCCAAGCATGATGTCCTTCTCCAAGGACCGGTAGAGACTCAGAATCCTTGCCTCCAAGGAGCCACCTGGTTTAACCTTCTCCTGGATGCATCTGTTTGTTTTCCTAGCAGACCATGGTACCCTCAGTACTCTTCTCCAGTGCCACAGCTCAAGGGCATCAATTCTCCTTCTGTCCTCCTTAGTCACTGTCCAACTCTTTGATGCATAACAAATGATTGCAAAGACCATAGCCTGTATCAGACACACCTTAAT
>NW_006399761.1:14770217-14786878 GCF_000299155.1 Elephantulus edwardii
GATCATTTACTATTCTGCCTAAAGCATCTTTGATTATAGCAACTCTAGGTTTGAATTTGTTCTTCAGTTCCTTGAGCTTAAGAAATGCTGAGCGAGTTCAGCCCTTTTGATTTTCTGACTCCAGTTGTCCTTTCTGTTATTCTGCATGTGTTCTGTTGTACATAGGGTTTTCAGAGGCCTGCTATTTCAGAAGTGGATGACCAATCCTTCATGAAAGATATATCTTTTATTGTGGAGTTCACCATTAGTATCAGTGTTGTCCCTGCCTTTGGCACACATGTCTTTACCCACTTATGTCCCTGCTCTACCATCCACCAGGATACCCATCCACTTCTACCCACTCCCTTCAACATCGATCTCCCGTTGTCCAGCCCTTGACCTGATAGCGTATATCTGAAGCTTCCTTGGCTTCTGTAATTCCAAACACGTCGGCTGCTGATAGTTTCTTTTGCTGTGACCAGTGTTTCTGAAGTTTAGTAGTAATGTTTCCCGAGCGAAGGTGATGTGTCCTGTAGAACTGGTGTGTAGATAGGTTTTTCTTGGCCTTCAGGCCCGAAGGATCCCTCATGGTCTTGGGGTCTTAGCTAATGGGCTAAGAGCAAGAAATGCTTACTGGTATTTGGAGCGCACACACACGACCCCCACGCCTATACACCCCCCCACACCACACCCCCTTACCCACACATCCCACATACACACACCCCACACACTCCCCCCCACCCCTACACCACATCCCCTACACACACACCCCCACATACACCACACCACACATCGTGTAGACACACCCCTCACACACTTCCCCACACCACACTCCCCTACATACACACCACATACACACCCCACACACACTTCCCCACATACCCCCTACACACACAGCACCCCCCCACTCCCCCACACCACACACACACCCCTCCCCCAGTGTGGGGAAGGCTGTCTGAGAGGAGCTGTCATCTGGGTTCAAGGAAGGAACACAGCCAGCCCAGGAAGACACTGTTACAAGTAAATTTAGGGACCAAATACCAGGGCCTCACTTTCTTCTCTCTTTCCACCAGCCTCCTGATGCTTCCCGGGGGACTAAATTGAACGTGAAAGAGCAAAGGGGATGGTTTCAGGACCTGGAGGGAGCTGGTTCCACAGAGGTGGGACCACCAGACCCGAGTTCTGCCTCAGGCAGAGGGGTGTGCCCATTGCCAAAGCACAGCCTAGTGGGGAGAGAGGCCCCATTTCTCCCTTTCCTTCTGTCTCAGGCCAGTGCCCTCTGTCGGCTGGGCCCATTAGAACCTGGGAGACAAGGAGGCCGAGGGGATGCAGGGTCGCAGGGCACTGAGCACAGCAGTGGAGGGACGACAGTGTGTCTGGCACAGGTCCCACATCTGAGCATGTCCCTGAAGAGCAACGTCAGCAGAGCCGCTGGGACAGCTTTGAGGTCACTGGGCCACTGGCCAGCAGCTATATTTAGGTCACTTGCCTTTGCATATAGCACATCTTTCACAGCCATGAAAACTTGACCTTGTTACATATCAATTTTCTGTGAATTTTCAAGAAGCCTTTATCCATTTGCTTTTTCTTCTTAGGTAAAACCAAAGCTGTTTTTGCACCTGCTCTGTTCTTCCCACAAGTCTTGTGTGCATCTTTAGTTCTTGCCCTTCAGAGGCCCTGGCCTGTACCTCTCCCCTTGTGCCCAGGAAACCTGTGTCCGTTGGATACCTTTTATTCTGATGATAAACTTTATTTATGAAGGGTCAGCATTTTCTGTCCCATTAAAGTGTAATTTGCTGTAGCATTTCCAGGCCCAGCCATGGCTAGAAGTAAGGGGCGCCAGTGTCTCATTCATTGCCTCATCTCTGCTTTTGAGGATTTGGCAACAGTCAATGTCTCCTACGTGCCAGGAGCCACGAAGGGCAGGCAGGTGGGGCTTGCCCACAAGATCCACACATTAGCAAGTTAAGCATCTTTAAAATTTGCAGGCAAACACTGGGGGTACAGGACTATTGTGGGAGCCAAGTAGATAGGGAAGAAGTTTGTAGAACCACAGGAAACTTCTGGAAGCAAGTGTTGATTCATATGAAAACATGATACTGGCTTAATTTTGGAGAAGTCCACACAAAACAAAATTAAATTATGAGACTAGGGCCTTCTAAGTATTATTGATATTCGTTACTGTGGACTTGGAACCAACTTGACCTTCTATTAGGTTTTCAAGAGGCTGTAAACAAAATAGGATAAGATTGACCATCTTTCTCCCAAGGAGCAGCTATTGGATTTGAACTCGTGTCTTTGAGTTGGCAGCGTAACTTGCTACACACTAGGCCACCAGAGCTAAGAGTTAGCAAAAGAAAGACCCTGAAGGTCCTATTCTACAATTGGCACAGAGACCGCAGTGTATTTATAATAAATTTCATGGACTCAGGTCTGTGCTTCTCTGTCCATGAGCTCTGACTGATGTGGGCACCACCTTTGGAAAATGTATTTTTTTGTTTGTTTAAAATTAGAAAACGAAAAGAAATTTTCTGTTTGAAACACCTGAAAAGGATGTTGTACTGCTATATCAAGGATAAGATGCTACCAGCCTGGCCAGGGGCATGAAGTTAAGAAAAAAGCCCACCCTTGAAGACTACATGCAAACATAAAATCATTGCCATCAAGTTGGAACCGTCTCATAGCTGACTCTCCAGCAAGTTTTGAGAGGCTGTAAATCACACAGGAGGAGGTTTCCTGTCTCTTTGGCGGAGCTGCTGGTGGATTCGAATCACTGGAGTGGGAACACTTGTCAGTTAGCCTCACAGCTCCCTGTGGACCACACCACGGGCTGTTTTTGGAGACACGGGCTTGGCTATCAGCCAGATTAGGAAAGAAAGCTGATGAGAAGAAGAGTTTAGGGAAGGGAGGGAGACACGACCAGGGCTCAGGGCGTTGAGGCTGCCAGCTGAGCCTTGAGTCTCCTGAGAGCACTTGGTTATAGTTCTGTTTCCACTTGGAGAAATGACTACATTCGCAGATGACTTAATATGAGACTTGGACTGCTAACATATGCCGCTGCTGCTTATTAAAGAAAAGAAATAGTAGCAAATGAAAGCACCCTGAAAAACAGAGACATTTGTTAATAAAAAGTCAGCAGGTCTGTTTATTGACTAACCACTTGTCATTCCCAACAATGCGCTGATGGGCCAGAATGAATAGAGGCACATTGGCAGTGGATTGGAACAGCGGGAGACACAGGTGTCTCTGGCTGAAGATGCCGTTTTCCCCCCCCCTTTCTTTCTTGCTGTATCCCCAGAGCCTCACTGGAACCTGACCTTCTCTCTTTTATATTTGTTCACTTCCTATGCTCATCCTTTTTATCTGTTTTAGTGTAATATTTCTCTTTTTTATTCACCTCTTTGTTTCTGGATGCCTTTGGTTAGATACACTTGGTTGTCTATCTGGGGGCATGGTGGTGTGATTCCCACGTGTTCTCGAATATTACCGTGTCTTGGTAAATTTGGGGAAGAAAAGGGCCTAGTTTCCAGTAGACCTTCCCTGAGCCATCTCTGGTTCTCTCCAGAGGGTTCTGCTGCCTGCTACCAGCCATCTCCTTCTATCCAGTATCAGCCAGTGGTTTAGGTGCTTGGCAAATATTTGCACCATCCGAAACGTTGGTCCAGAGGAATAAGAAAATGAGGGCTGTTCTTTGTTGATCTTGTTGAAGTTGTTGCTGTAACTGACCCTCCAGCGGATTTTCAGAGACAGACAGTTGCTGAGTAGAGTGACTAGGTTAACTGTCTTTCTCCCACAGGACAGCTGGTGGATCCAAACCCACTGCCTTTTGGTTGGCAGCACAACTCCTTACCACTAAGCCACCAGAGCCACCTTTGATTTTTAAAAATTTTCTTATTTAGTTAATACAATAGTTATGTGGTTTTAAAAATTTTTTTATTTATTTATTTTATGTCTGTACCATCAAATTGGATCTGACTGGTACCGGAGGCGATTGTTCCTCCTTCTTCAGCAGAGCATCTGGTGGATTTGAACCGAGCACCTCTGGGATTGCAGTGCAGTTTCCTGCCACTAGGCCACCAGAGCTCGCCACAATAGTTATGTTTCATTCATATACATTGTGTTCCATAGTGTCCCTCATTTACATTGCGTTTCATACAGTCCTTCATAGATACTATATCCCGTATCATTAATTACCATTGATCTGTGGGAGCTCTAGTAGCCTAGTGGCAAGAACCTGCGCTGCAATCCCAAAGGCACGCAGTTCCAGACCACCACCTGCTCCAAGGGAGAAGGATGGGCAGTTTCCTCCTGTCCATTTAACCGCCTCTAAAAACCTGCTGGAGGGTCAGCTGGGGTTGATTTCAACTCCACAGTACACAACAACAACAGCAACAACAGGATGCCTGTTATTACACCATCTTTTCAAGTCTCCGTTGAATCCCTCTCATTCCCTCCCCTTTCCCTAGACTCTACTATCTACTCAAAACTCTGCTATCCTGTGACTTCCACCCTTCTTCATTTTCTGCCCCTCTTCTCTTTCCTCTTCCCCTTTTAGACATGTATATACATCTTACTAGCTATCCTTCTATTTTTACAATAATGGTCTTAGGTAGTATTTGTTGTTGGGAGGCTAAGTTAGTTCCCTCAGCGTAATGCTCTCTAGACTCCCCCTTGTTATTTAGTATTTTATGAAATCCTTGTTCCTTAGTGCTGCATACTACTCCATTGTGTCAGTGTACCACAGTCTCTCAGCCCATTCATTTGTGAACGGGCATTTGGGCTCTTTCCCATTATCACGACTGTGAACATAGACGTACATATCTCCGTTCATGTCTCAGTTCTAATTTCCTCTGGGTATATTTCTAGCGGTACAACATTGAGGAGATGCCAGCCTGCCTTCCAGAGTGGTTGTACCATTGTACAGTCCCATCATCAGGCATGTGAGAGTTCAAGTCTCCCCACATCCTCTCCAGCATTTGTTGCTTTGCTGTCCTTTTGAACTTGACTACTGCAGAGCTTCCTTTGGGCTGCGGTTAGTGGATTTCTGGGGTGGCTTTGCCATTCTGATTGCTGGCAAGCTTAGCATCTCTCTCCTGACACTGCATTGCCTGAGGGTTGCCCTTGGGCCTTTCTTTGCTCTCTGTTTTTAATGTTGGTGTCATGTTACACCTGTGTTATTGCTGGCTAAGGCCCTTTGCTCTTTCTGCCATTACAGTCTCATCCTGGCCCCCTTTCTTCCTTCCCTGCTCTGTCTCTTCTTTAATTGAGGCTGTTGTTCTCTTTAAACCTCATTTACTTTCCTCCCTTCTTTGGTTTCATTATTGATTCTTTTTTTTCTTTTTCTTCATTCTGCCTTCCTGAAGGACACTGGTGTCGATCTTTGCAGGATAAGCAGCTTCTGCTTCCTCAGGCAGGCTGAGCTCTAGGCGGTGGAGGGGCCCTGAGTGAATGGAATGCCTGCAGCTGGAGAGAAAGCCGCCATTGTTCCTTCTGCCACATCGTCTCTGCTGTTCATTCTCACCTAATCTTTTCGTTCACTGTGGGGTTCACCCTGGTAGAGTTCCCCTGGCTCAGCTGTCAAGCTTTTATTGAGAACTTTTTTCAGACCAGAGGGAAATTCTGGCGGCATAGTCTGTATCAGGTTTCACTGTTCACCGAAGGCCTCTTGGGTTGGCCAATTAGAATTCCTCATTGGCTCTTGGGAGAGAGATGCACCGCCTCTTCCCGTGATATGCGGCCTTAAAAACCTGACAATGAGTTACTAGGAGTTGGAAGCATCTCACAGCAATGAGGTGGTGGTAGTTTGGTTTTGGTTTTGGTTTTAGCTCAGACATTGCAGGGTTAGAGGAGAGCAAACTCAGAACTGGCCTTGCTATTGATGGCATCCAATCCGATGGAGAAATATGAGACCATATTCAAACAGTGCAAAATGCAGCAGCTGTGGACGTGTTGTAAAGGGGCTTCAGACTTTTTGTTCACAGGGTCGCTTGAGTTGTGTTTGACTCAAAGGCAACCAACAGCAACAACAATGGACATGTGAAATGAACGAGAAGAAATACATCATCTTTAGGCTGGCTGCTTTGGGAAACATTTTGTTGTTGTTGTTGTTGTTGTTATGCCGTTGAGTTGCTTGTGATTCATAGCGACCCTATGTACAACAGCCCTAAACCCTTGCCAATTTTATTGTCTGTAACACACCTACCCCCATTACTCCAGTCACTGAATCAATCCATCTCATAGAGGGTCTTCCTCTCCTGTGCTGTCCCTCCACCCTCCCAAGCATGACATCCCTCTCCAAGGACTGATCCTGCCTTGCAACATGTCCAAAGTATGTCAGACGAAGCCTCAGAATCCTTGCCTCCAAGGAGCAGCCTGGCTTTACCCTCTCCAGGACAAAGTTTTTTGTTCTCCTTGCAGTCCATGGTATGTATATTCAATATTCTTCTCCAGCACCAAAGCTCAAAGGCATCAACTCTCCTTCTCTCATCTCGAGTCATTATCCAGCTTTCTGAAGCATAGCAAGTGATTGCAAAGATTTGTTTCTTTGGATGGCCTAGCCTGGCGAGTAGGGTTAGGGTTAGGGTTAGGGTTAGCGTTAGGGTTAGGGTTAGGGTTAGGGTTAGGCATTTAGCGACCCCATGATGAAGACTGTACCTTCTGGAGCTTTGCCTGCCCCTGCAGCATGGGAAGAACAGGCCCTTAACCACCTTGACTATGTGGATCGCTTTTGCTCACAGTCTCCTTCTTGGACAGATCCATGGCCCCACCTAGATACAGTTTTATGTGAGCAATGATGATAGCATGCAATTAAGTCATAATTTTAAAAAAACAGCTGATAACTATGTGAAGTGATAAAGCTTTATTTCACATACTTTGGGCATGTTACTGGGAGAGGCTGTTCCTTGGAGAGGTTCATTATCCTTGGGGAAAGTGGAGCTTGATGAAAGAGAGGAGGACCCTCAACCAAATGGGTTGACACAGTGACTGTGGCAGTGGGCCTGGGTGCGTCAGAGATTGTGAGGATGGCACGGAATAGGACAGTGTTCAGATCTGTCATTCATGGAGTCGCTATGAGTTGGACTCGCGTGACGGTGCATAACAACAACAATAGGGTGAAGTGCAAGAAAGAGAGCACATCCATGACTTTAAAGATGATATTCCAAAAGGATTTGCTGGCTGATGAGATGTGAGAGCGATGGGAGGGAGAGAGTCAAGGAGGGGACTGACCTTAGCACCTACCAGAGTGAATGGTAGAGTCAGAGTGCCATTTATGTGGTTAGACTCGGTGAAAGAAAAAGTCAATGTGAAATTATAGTTATCATGATGCATTAATTATTGCTGTTGAGTGCCATCGAGTCAGAATCAACCCATAGCTGACCCTCGGGCAGGTTTTCACAGGCAGTTTATCACCCGGGAGGAGATTGCACATCCTTCTCCCATGGAGCAGCTGGCGGATTCGAACTGTGCTCCTTGGGGATTGCAGCACAGCTTCTTAAAATAGGCCACCAGAGCTCCCTGATGTTTTATTTAGGGGGGGAAATTTTCAACTTGACCTGGAGCTCTGGTGGCCTGTGCTGCCAGCTGAAAGCTCCTGGTTTGAATCTGCTGCTCTTGGGAAAAAGATAGGTAATATCTTCCTGTTTGGTTGACGGCATCTGAAAGCTGGAGGGTCAACTGTGAGCTCCTTCTGACAATGATTCTTTTTTTTTTACACCTTTAAAAATTTTTTACATTGGTTTGCATACAAAATTCATATGCATTGTGTGTTTCACTCACGTACATGACGCTTCACACATTGCTTCATTTTCACTGTATTTTGTACACCCATCCCCACACTCTGTGCTTTGTAATGATGACAGTGGATTTTTGTGACTTGAGGTTGTGGGAGAAGTGAGGGTTAGAAATGGGATTTTGAGAGCTGAATAAATAGAGGTGATTGGCTGAATCAAAGGGGAAAAGAGTAGGGAAGGAGCCCAGCAAATATTTCCAGGCACCTGGCAGGAGAAAGAAGAGTCATCCAGGGAGATGAACAAGAAGCCATCAAGTGACAGTACCTGGGATTACATACAGTGAGCAGAGGAAAGGACTCGACAGGAGAGGAGGGACCTGCACCCTCAACCAGTACAGACATGAAAGAATCTGGAAAATGAGACCAAGTCTTTGTGCTGCGAAATAGGAAGGATCCTTGATGATTTTGTAGAAAAGAGAAAAACGTGGGAATATTGTGAGATTGTGAAGGTCACGGGTCAAGGCTTTTTGTCTTTTTTGGAGAAAAGTGGGGAGTAAATGCTGAAGGAAGTAATAAGAAAGAAGCAAAAAAGGAAGGAAATGAGGGAAAACAGTAAGAGTAAGATAATCTTGGATGGAATACCAGGTTACTTTTGATAGGAAGTCAAGCTACTTCTTTCTGAGAGATAAGAACAGTAGTGGGAAAAGAGTTTAGAAATATTGAGAAATATTTGAGGTGATGAAAAATGGATAGAAGAGATGAAAAGAAATAGACATGCTAAATAGAATTCTAAGCCTGTGGAAATTACTTACGACCTCAAAATGTACAATACTGTGCGTCGCAGGACTGAATGGTCAAGCTGATTCATAAAGGTCAGAATTCAAATATATCTTGATAATAAGCCAAAATAAAAGAAACTCTTTACAAGACTTAAAGCCCTACAAACCCTAGGGGGCAGTTCTGCTCTTTGTACTTGGTCCCTCTGAGTGGGAATTAACTTGATGACAGCAGTAGATTTTTTTGGGGGGGCTATTTTTATTATTTTTGGGGGGTACAGGCCACAGTAGAGCTACCATAACATACCACATGTTTGCTGGCTTAAAATCAGAGACATTTATTCTTTTGCCATTCTGTAGGCTAGTTTGAGAAATCAAGGCATTGGTAGGGCCAGGCACTCTGAAAAGTCTCTGAGAACGATTCTGTGTTGCTTTTATAGTTGCTAGCAATTCTGGGTTTTTCTGGCTTGCTGTTACCAGATTTCAACACATATCTCACACACAGCATTTGCTCTCCCAAGTTACAGCACCAAAATGTACCTACTGAATGGTGAGTGCCTTGACATCAATCTCTTTAGCCCAAAAAAGAATGCGCCTGGGGGGATACTTGGCATTGCCAGAGACGCCAAGGAGTAAACAGCAGTTTCAGTGGTTCTTAAGAAAGCTACTACTTGGTGTTAACAGCCTCGGAGACTAATGGTAAGCTTAGGGACACTAACATTAGAGACATCTGACTTGCCAAAAAAGGTGAAGAGATGAGTGGAGGTGAACGTAGAGGCAAGTTATTGGAGGAACAAAGTAAAGGCAGTACAGTACGTTCCACAGAAATGAACAGATCATTCTCCCAAAACAAATGAAGCAGACAGTGGGCTTCTTGGGGTCCTGGGCTTATGTAGTCTGTCTTTGTCTTCTGGGGACATGACTTATGCAAAGCAGGTGAGTGATATTTGGCCTGATGGAATGATGTTGCTGAAGGTTCCCAGTCTGATCTGTTGATTGTCTTAATAGTTTTCTGCTTTTTTGGATGCAAATTAGGCTACTTTGGAGGCAATTCTTACTGCACTTGTGAGCTTTCTAAGGCACTGGCGTCTTCCTCAAAAGGTAACATGCCCCTCTCCTGTCTCTGATTGGATGGGCTTTTGCCCTTTTAAACTTTTTAGCTTATATGGGCTCACACTGTGCTCTGGAAAGGTTCAGCTCAAACTCAGGCACCGTGACTTTAACTTTACTCTTGATTCTCCTTCTCTGTGTTTAATTTATTCCCAAATTATTTAACAGCTATCTTAGTTCCTTGTGTTACCGAGACTCCACTTCTCTTCTCCACCCTAGCATAGCCATCCCACTTTTGGCACAGTGTATGTCTGTATAACGGACAATTGTGTTGGCAAAATAGATTCAAGATTGAGCTGCTAACCAGAAGGTGAGCACTTCCAAACTATCAGTGTTTCCCTGAGAGAAAGATAGGACTATTTCAGTAAGGAATATGGCCTTGAAAACCCAATGGATCAATTTGACTGTCTTGTAGGGTCTCAATGAATGAGAATCAGCTTGACGGTAATGGGTTGGGTTTGGCATAAGGACAGCAGTCCTATTATACTTTAGACTCACCCTCAACCAGTATGACCTCATCTTAACCTGATTTATATCTACAAAGACAATTTCCCCCCCCACCCCATATTACTGTTCATGAGTTGCAGGTTGGTGTGAATTTGGGAATGGAATGGTCATTACTCAGCCTTCTATACAGACTCTGCTAAAGAATTACTGTTGAGGAATCAGGAGCCATTGTAAACAGTGCATTTTGACTAATTTTACACTTAATGTTTTGCTATTTTTGTGGAAACATAGAACATGCTAGGGGGAATTGACTCCAAACCTCCCCCCCCCACCTTGCAAGGTCTTGAAAATTAATTAATGAGAACATCTTTCATGTCAAGCACATGCTTATTATTACTCTTTATTAAGTGGGCACAGTATATCCTTGGTGGCCAGTTTGATCAGTTATCAACTTAAAATCTGTCAGTCTCCCTCTCTGCATTGCCTAAAGAAAATCCAATTAAAAAGTGGTTGTCTAAAATAGCTCATGCATATAAGAAGAGAATGAATTAGACCTGTGAGAATTGATTCACAGTATGAAGTTACACATTTTTAAAGCATTAAGCCTTTAGTGTTTGTGGGTTCAAGTTGGACCAGCCATCCTTATTTTGGGGCCACAAAGATACTAAACGACTCAGGGATAGTTTGGTGTGACTTGGTTTTCTTCAGCCAGATACATGAAAACCACCTAGCCCAGTGCCGCAGCTGAGTGAGTGGCAGGTACATTTATTTGGCTTTGTTTCCTGTGACTTTAGAAGTTGTAAGAAGAGTGAATAACAATATAGATCCATCTGAAAAGTTCATGCTTGTTTCATTTTTAAAATCAGGCATCAATTTTCACGTGTGGATGGTGAATGCTGTTTCTTTTCCTGTTTGGCTAGAAAGTTTTGAAAGCATTTGGTAGTGCTTTCAAAAGAAGTTCAACTTATAAAAAAATGTTCGAAGGGAGCTCTTGTGGCCTAGTGGCAAGAAGCTGCACTACAATCCCAGAGGTGCGTGGTTCGAATCCACCAGATGCTCTGCTGGAGAAGGAGGGACAATCTCCTCCTGTACCAGTCAGATTAAATTTGATGGTACACACAAAAAATAAGAAAATAATGTTTGAGAGGAGGAGGCAAGTGAGCATTCAGCTGAAGTCTATTTATCAACCTTTCAAAACTGTGACTGTAGAATAATGAACCCGCGACTGGGTGGCGGTTAGGAGCCACTGAGTCAGTTCTGACGGGAGGGTCCCTCTGTGTGCAGCACCTTGGAGCCGTGTTCGATCCTGCTTCATCCTCCACTGTCCTGTGCTCGCGCTGTTGCTGTGTCACTGTGTCAGCCCACTTCCTTGGGGACCTCCCTCTCCTTTGCCAACGACCCATCGGCTTTTCCAGCCATGGTCTCCTCCCTCCTGACCTTGAAAGGCATCCCATGATAACTTCACAGCCGTTCAGTTCACAAACATTTTAGTAAATACTTTCTAGGGTATAAACAGGGAGCTGTGGTGACCTAGTAGTCAGAAGCAGCTCTGGGATTCCAGCGGCGCATGGTTCAAATCCACTCGCTGCTCTGCAGGAGAAGGGTGGGCAGTCAACTCCTATATAGTTATCTGCCTCGGAAAGCCCACTGGAGGGTCAGCTGTGAGTCAGTTCTGAGGCACACAACTACATACATATAAATATACAACATATATACTCACATGTGTATATACTAAATACATATATACATACATGCATATATATCAATATCCCATGTGTGGTGATGATGATGAGGCATAAATAATTCTATAACACATTCCATTTGGTCTTCAAAGAAGGGAGAGACTGTTTTCAAGGAAAGCATTGCGAAGTCTTCACAAAAGAGGCATATCTGAAGTGAACCTTAAATTATGACATGACATCAAGTTTCATGAGGTAATTAATATAAGAGGAAGATGGGGAGAGGAGAGTGAGAGGAGGGACAGTGAAGGCAGAGAACAATAGGAGGAACGCACAGAGTGGGCAGAGTGTGTTCAGTCACTCCACGTCACAGAAGCAGTGAGTAGGGAGCAGAAGTCACGTGGAAAATATTCGTGAAGACGATAGATTCGGGCCATATTGTAGACACTCTAAAGGGCCTGGGGGGGGGCGGGGGATGGTGTCAGAGTTTGCTACTTATTTGAGTAAAGAATTGAGATAATAAACTGTAGAAGCGTATTCTAGCCTGTGTGTTCAGGTGCGGAGGAAATGGAGCAAAGGGACAGGATAGTTGCCTGATGTGATAGTGTGAATGAAAACTCATAAAGATTGTAAGAATATTGCTTCTAAATCAGACATGAAGGAAAAGAGATATATACATATGCATATGCATATACATATACATATACATATACATATACATATAGAAAATTCTGTGGCAGTCAGATTATTGTGTATTCACAACTGATGAAAAGGCAAATAAACAGTTGAAAATAATACTAAAAAGTTGGCATCCTTATCAAAAGAATTAGGAGAGTTAAGAAGATAGGCTGGTACTTGTTTGTTTCCTTTTAACTGTAGATGAGCTAATGCAACACATTTGAATTTGTCCATAATCGGTCTTGCTGTTAGGTGCTGTCAAGCCAACTCTGACTTAAGGAGGCCCTGTATCCAAGCCCTCCAGCCCTCACCAGTCCTGGCCAGCCCTCATAATTTCTGATAAGCTCCAGCCCACCGTGGCAGGTACCACGTTAACCCGTCTTATTTAGGGTCGGGGAGACCGTCCTTGTCTGATCTCCTACCTGTTGTGATTTAGAGCCTTGGGACCCTGATTGGGGTCCCATTTGAGCTGGAGGCCATTCAGTGGCTGTGAGTTGAGTTGTTGAGTGGGTGGGAAGCAAACTTTAAGACATGAGAAGTAGACTGTGCAGATTTAGAGAGCCAGGAAGACTGATGGGCACCAGGGATATGCTGGTGCTGCTGTTAGAGGCCATCACGTTGACCATAACTCATAACAAGCCTCCCAACTGCAGATCTGAACCTTGCCCTTCCTGTGCCATCCTCGTGACCTCTGTCCAGTTCACGCCTGTTCTCGCAGTCACTGTGTCAGTCCCTCTCGTCGAGGACCTTCTCCTTTTTCTGTGACCTTCCCTGTATGACCTTTTGTGACTTTCCCCAACATGATGATGATGACTCTCTCCTGAAAATGTGGGACATACCACTCTGAAAACCAGGGCACACCTTGAAGTGTGATAGATAGGTAGGTAGGTAGGTAGATAGATGATAGATAGATAGATAGATAGATAGATAGATAGATAGATAGATAGATAATCTGAGACCAAAAACAGAATTAAAAATGGACAGGGCAACAGAGGGGGAAAAAAGAGACCCATATCACATACTGTTCTTTGACATCTAGCTGAATAGAGGTTTTCCTGACATTGTCCTTCCTAGGGATTCCAGGTAGAATCCAGAGGATAATGAGGGTTAGAGAATAAAAGGTAGACTCTGAAAGAGAACAATAGAGCTCTGCCCTTCGGTTGGTGCTCTTTCCACAGAGAGGTTTGCCACTGCCCATAATGTGAAGAGTCGTGCTTGGCGAAAACTCCACTGGAACTCGTTTATTCAGACCTGGCCTTCCATGAATGTGAAACATTTGTCCAATTTTCCTTCTGCTGCCCTAATGTCGTGGTCGCTTGTCTGCCAGCAGGGGTAGCAATGTGAAGTGGTTAAGCTCTTCAATGTGATTAGACTCAAGTCTAATGAGTAGGAAGAGGCCGTTACAGGAATCATGTTGCCTTCATGACCCTGCAGGGCGCATCTTTTAGGGATAAGTGGCCTTGCAGATGGTATAAACTCCAGGGGTTCTGCATGTAGCATATACACGCAGGTTATAATGCCAGTTATAAGGAAGGCGTATTGTCGGATGTAAAAGGGTGACTTCTTTTAAACATTTGTGGTGCTTCAATTGGTTGGCTAAATCCATTGTTTACTCTGAATAGTCTCTATATTGTTTAGTATTTCTTATAAATCTTAACCCCCACAAAAAAACCCACACAATTTAAAAAACAATACTCCTGGGTGTTTAAAAAAAAAAAACAAACCCATCTGGTGCAGTTTTAGTAATTTCTCTGTGTTTTTGGAAATGAAAACAGTCTGACTTAACGGGTTTAGTTACCACACACAGCATAGGCTTTGATATCTTGAGTTTGTGTTTTAGAACGGTCTTTTTTGGGTGGTCTTGGTAAATTTACAGAGCCTTCTGGAAACACAATTTTCACATCTCTTCAAGAGAAACAATAAATGCTCCATCGTCAAGAAAAATTGGAAGTAACTGTAGTTGTACTTTGATGACTGTAAAGCTTCTTTTCAAGAATCCTGGTTGAGTAGTGAGTTACATGGTAGTAAGTTACTGCTGACTGGGAGGTTGGCAGTTTGAATCCACCAGCTGCTCCATGGAGAACGATGGGACAGTTTGCTTCTGTTAAGACTTCCAGTCTCAGAACCTTAATTGGGGTTGCCATCAGTTGGAATGACTCTATGGCTATGAATTCTTGGGTTCTGGTGTACTATTTTGGGGCTTTGAGCTGAAGCCTTAACCTTGGTAGAGAGAAACAGGACTCTCCCAAAGAGATAGTAGGTAAGTTCAGGGTATCCAGAATGACCCTGGAACAACCCCGCTGCCTGTCATTTGGAGACCAGATTACATCTTAACGTTTATCTCACGCCAGCTAGTCTGAAATTTGCACGCATTATGCAGTGAGATCACTTGGACTATGTTTGCATAATCAAGTCCTCCTATTAGTTCAGCTTACCCAACATTTGCTTAGTGAGTATCCAGTGCATTGAAGGCATGTTGAGGAAAACATAAAAGTATGCACGGCATGACCTCTGTCCCCAAGGATTTGCCATCTGGTTAAAATGAGAATATCTGCTAGTTGTACATTTTCTCCTTGAAAAGGACAAACTGTGGTAGAAAAAATGTGTAGGTTGAGTGTGTTTTGGGCTGTTCTTTGCATGCCCTTTGACAGTGTTCTTTATCAAGCTCTGTAGCCCTCGACTGTCCAGACACCCAACACAAACCTTGTCTGGCCCTTCACCCACTGTCCTAGCTATTCTGGTAACTGGGAAGAACTGACAAAAAAATTAATTGCTCATTCATTCATTCATTCATTCATTCATTTAATAAATCCTCTGTGTTCTCAAACACTTTGTGTTCTATCATGCGATGTACTAGAGTGTTTTCAAGAGAAGACTAGAAAACTACTTGAGCCCATGGAGGAATTGCAGATGCTCCGAATTGAGAAGTAGAGGGCATGTGAGCAGATGGGTAAGGAAAGCAGGTCTCTCGTGTCATGATGCCTCCGGTGTAAGATGCCGTCCACTGGACTCTTCCTCACAGTGACCCGTCACACGACTCATCGGAACCTGGCCTGCTCCTTCAGTGTCCTCACGGTCCCCGTCATGCCGCTGTCCATTGTTGCCGTCACAGTGTGATCCGTATCGTTGGGTCAAGCGTCTTCTTTCCTTGTTTGGCCCTGCCTTTTCAAGCACGCTGTCTTCTTCCCAGGCCTGGGTGGGCCCTCCTGATAGTATGTCCAGAGTAGGTAGCGGGGAGGCTCACAGTGTTTGTTTCTATGGCGACGTGCCCTCAATGCACTTCTCCTGAGAAAGATGGATTGGCTCTTTAGGAAGTCTGTGTCATAGGCAATGCTCTTCGCCAGCACCACGATTCAGAGGCATCCGCTCTTCTTTGGTCTTTATTTGTTGTCCAGATTTCACAAGTGTGTGAATGAAGCACCTGAAAGCACATTCTCAGTGTTTAGACTGATGGCTTTGCTTTTCAGCCCTTTAAATCTGAGTTGTCCTCAATACAGTACCTCCTTTGATTCCTTGACTGCTGCTTCCCTGCGTGTTAATTGTGAATCCAGGTATAATGAAATTCTTGACAATGTCTGTCTTTCCTCCATTTCTCATGATGTTGCCTAGTAGTCTGTCGGTGAGGATTTTTGCTTTCTGTATGTATGTTGAGTACGTGGCAAGGAGACTCCAGTCCTTGGGGAAGGACATCATACTCGGAAAGGTGGATGGACAGCACAGAAGAAGAAGACCGTGGCTGAGGTGGATTGATACAGTAATTGAAGCGATGGGGGTTGGTGTGTCAGAGTCAGTGAGACTGGCTCAGGACAGGGCAGGGTTCAGAGCTGCTGTACATAGGGTCGCTATACATCATAGGCGACTCAACCAGCAACATACTGTGACAGGGTTGGAAGCAAGAGTGGCATCCACTTCCTAAACAACATGCCTCTGGAAACTCTATGAACTTGGATAAATGTCTAGTTTTTGGGGGGCTTCAGGCCTTTTGTTCATAGGGTCGCTGTGAGGTGTACGCCACTGGAAGGCAATCAACAACAACATGTTGAGATATAATAAAATTGAAGGCTGTTGTCTTGGATCTTCAGAAAGTTCTTTGCTTTGTCTTTGTTTTCAGTTAGTCTTTAGTTTGTAAGGTTGTCACGCGGGACAGTGCAGGAGGGGAAGGCCCTCGATGAGGTGGATTGATTCAGTGACTGGGATAATTGGGATGGGAGTGTCAGAGACAGTGTGATTGGCACAGGACAGAGCAGAGTTTAGGGCTGTTGT
>NW_006399761.1:14788443-14805959 GCF_000299155.1 Elephantulus edwardii
TTTGTTGGGTTGGGTCTGTGGGTGCAAAGCCTGGGGTGCGTGTGTCGGGATGTAAGCATGTCTCTGTGGATTTGGGGATGCTTGGGGAATGTTAACGGAACCATTCTCTTTGAAAAGAATTCATCCTTCCACCTCATTTTGCTGATTTTATTTTATCCCCTCTCATTTCCAAATGGCAAACCTTGCACTTACCAGGGTATCAATCCTTGGTCTGCTTCCCTCTTCTCCCAACACTCACTCCCAGCTTCGTGGAGTTCATCCAGACTTGATAAGCACTTAGATGCTTTTGATCCTCAAATTTTGTCTCCAGCCTGAACTGCTCTAAACCCACTTCTATTTAATTACCTATTTGCAATTTCTTTTTTATTTATTTATTTTTTTAAATTTTATTTTATTCTTTTTGTGTGTGTGTACCGTCAAATCAGATCTGACTGGTACAGGAGGAGATTGCCCCTCCTTCCCCGGCAGAGCATCTGGTGGATTCGAACTGTGCGCCTCTGGGATTGTAGTTGCAGCTCCTTGCCACTAGGCCACCAGAGCTCCCCGCAATTTCTTAATGAGTGTCTAATAGGTTTTCAAATGTAATAGGTACCGACCCAGATACCCCAAGCATGCCTGCCTGCCCCATCTCAGTAAGTGTTCATGGCATCCTTTCGATTTCTTGGGCCAGTTACCTAAGAGACACCCTTGACTATCTCTCCACCCCTTACTACCTCTCACATTTTGTGGGCAAACCCCCACTAAGTTCCATGAGCTTTCCTTTCGGCATCCCTCCTAGCCCATGTCACCCTGATCTAAGCTGCCTTGATACCTCTGTTGGATTGTTGCTGGAGCCTTCTGACTGGTCTCTGCTGGCGGCATTGGCTTCTGTAGGCTGCTCGCTCCCCACATAGCAGTAAGCGTTGTTGTTCTTGTTGCAAGGTGCCGTCACATCAAGTCCAGTGCATAGCTGCCCTGTGAGCAACCCATCTGAACTCTATCCCATCCTCTGCCCTCCTCACCCACCTCTGATCTTCTGGAGCCGATTGCTGGTATGACCTTGTCATTCCATCTCGTTGAAAGTTTTCCTCTCCTTCAGACTCCGGCTCCTTTCCTAGCATGATGTCTCTTCCCAAGGAATAATCTCTCCTCCTAAAAGAATAATTTCACATGTCCAAAGTATGTGAGAAGAAGCTTCAGCATCTTTGCCTCCAAGGAACATTCTGGCTGCACTTTTTCCAATACATTTCTTTTTGTCCTTTTGGCCATCTGTGGGATACCCAGTGCTCTTCTCCAGCACCACAACTCAAAGACATCCAATCTTCTCCTGTCGTCTGTATTCATTATCTAGCTTTCGGCAGCTCAGCAAGTGATGGAAAAGAGCATGGCCTGAATGAGGTTCCCCTTAGTCTTCAAACAGACATCATTGCTCCATGGTAATTTGGAGAAGTTCTTGACAGCAGACTTGGCCTAGTGCAATACGTCTCCTCATATCCCGTACCACCAGTGTTGATTGTGGAGCCAAGTGGGATGAAACTGTTGACAATTTCAACCTCTTCTCCATCTGTCATGATGTTGCCTACTGCAGAATATCAAGGACTACAGCCTTCCCGATGGATTGCATTTCAATATCAAGAAGACAACAATCCTGTCTACCAGGCCCGTAAGCAGCATCGTGAAATGTGGAGAAGAGATTGACGTTGTCAGTGATTTTTCTCTTACTTGGATCCACAATCAATGCTCTTAGCACCAGCAGTCAGGGAGTAGTCAGAGCGGTCCATTAAAATCCAATTAGGAACAAACCCCTTAGACCAGTCAACTATATAAGACCAAAAGTGTTGCATTTGCCCCAAAACAAAGCTCAGAATGCACGAAAGGGCCGGAAGTGAGGAGATAGGACACACCAAAAGGAGGTGACAAGAGTGCTACTCCCCGTTGAGGGTTGTGATCCATCTTGTGAAACAAAATGTCTAGAAATTGTGGAAAGGAAAACTAATGTGCTTTGTAAGCTTTCAAACAAAGCACAATAAACATACTTAAAAGACCAAATGATATCAGTCCTCTTTTCAAAACCCTCCTAATTCTTTCCTTTCTCACAAAGTCAGCTCTCTTATCTAACAGCTCCTTTCTCCAACTCATCTACTAACAAGGTTTCCCCCCCTCATCCTTCTCAGGCTCCATTTGCATTCTTGCTCAATCAGTCATGCAAGAGCACAGTAACCTCAGGGCCTTTGCATGTGTCATTCCCTGTTTATCATCGTCAGGAAGTTACACATTTCAAGCCTTGTATCATTCAGCTCTCTGGTCAAATGTCACCTCCTCTTTAAATACCACATTAACAACCTTCCCACTTGCGGCATTACCTTTACCTCTCACCTTCCTTTATTTTTCTCCCTAGCACTTAGAAGTGGGTAACTTAAACAATCTTCTTACCTTACCTTACAGTTGTGTTTGCAGCCATCAATCCAGTCCTCAACTCATGGGACAAGAAAACAAAGCGCTACCTGGTCCCATTCCAAAGCTGGGATATATTTGGGGACAGACCATTGTGTTGCACAAGGTTTCAGTGAATTGACCTTGGAGTTAGAGCCCTTGACCTTATTTAGAGGCTGCCTTTGTCTGGAAGTGCCTCTGGATCCTGTTCCGTGTGATAGCTCTTTGCAGCCCTTCGGCACTGGATACTTACTGAGTGTCAGTGAGGCTTACTGGCTGGGAATGAAGCTCATGTTCTCCCGTGTGGGAGGAGTGAATTGTACCATGAGCCATGCTCACTAGTTAGTGGGATACGGTAATGAAAGGATGTAGGTCATAGCCCGCTCGATTGGCCAGCACATTGCTGTGGTTGCTGATGGTACTCCTGGTTTTTAGATAAGGAACATAAAGAAGGGAAAGAAAGAAACACTGAGAAGAAGAAGGAGAAAAACTTTCCTTCTGGTACTAACTTCTTCTTCTTGTTGTTGTTGTGTACTGTTGAGCCAGAACCAACCTATCTCTGACCCTCCAGTGAGTTTGCAAAAGCAGTCAATTGCATGGGAGGAGATTGCCCATCCTTCTCCCACAGAGCAATGGGTGGATTCAAACCGTGTGCCTTTGGGCTTACAACTCCACTTCTTGAACCAACCAACTAGAGTAATGTCTTGTGTGGAGCATCATCCTGTTAATTCTATTAACAATTAAGATTGTCCTTGAAAAAGAATTTGACAAAAGCCTTGGCGTTTGTTGTTCTTGTCCTAGTTCATGGCTTTGACTTTTCACCGGTGGAATCAGTAGCTTCTGGATTCCTGTAGCCCTTTGCCTTCCCAGAGCTGTTGGTGTCCCTGATTTTTGGTTATATCTTCTTCAATAAAAGAAAGTATTAGCAGGTTGTACAAATGAAGG
Organism: Elephantulus edwardii; assembly: GCF_000299155.1. Taxonomy (NCBI): domain Eukaryota; kingdom Metazoa; phylum Chordata; class Mammalia; order Macroscelidea; family Macroscelididae; genus Elephantulus; species Elephantulus edwardii. The sequence continues at coordinate 14,791,801 of NW_006399761.1, forward strand.
TGTGTATGACACATTTGCCTTTTTAATTAAGGTTTCTCCACGGTTGTTATCTGAGGGATGGAATAAAGACCATTTACATGAAAGAGGAGAGAGAGAGAGAGAGAGAGAGAGAGCGCGCTTTGAACTAAGTGTATATAGTTGCCAGACAGTTCAGCTCCCTACTGAGAGCCAAATCTTTGATTTTTTTTTTAAATGATGACTATTCATTTGCTTGCACACACAGAGACAGCTCATCTTCAGTGCTCTTTATATATGCAGTGTTGGGATAGTGCAATATGTAATTAGGAACAATGAAGTGTGTTCCTAGGCTGATTTTGTGATATTTCCCGCTGAGCAGGAGAAGATGTTCTAAAACGGAGCCATTCTCACTGAGCCTAAAAATAGTGATTAACTCCTCCTCCACGCCCACCCCCCACTTCAACATCCCTCTCCTGCCAGTTCTCCGGTTCCCACCATCTCTGGCCACAGCAACAGTGGGTTTCGAGCCAGCTCCCTGGGCAGAGCTCGTTAACAGCTAGCCCTGCTATTCCTGATCTTTTCCTTTAGAAAAAAACCCACCCAAACTCAGATCTGAGAAGAAATTTACCAAGCCTGCTGAGAATGATGGCATTTCTTTCAGGTGTTCATTGTCCTTTTGCACATGGGGCACACCTAAGCCATTTTAACTATGGTTTTATCTGCACTGTTTCTTTTACGTACTCTCTTTTTTAAGAATGGTAATTGGTGTATCTAACATGCCACCGGTGAAAAGTCAAAGCCGTTTTAGTAACATATCAAAGAGGACCAAATAGATCCCATTTCATGAAGAACATTGACAATGGAAATCAGTGTATAATTGCAAGACTATTTTGAACTCCACCCAGAATTACATTTACAACAAAAACGTAATTAGCCAAAATTGAATTACCAAGACTGAGCAACATCTGGGATTTCTCCTGGAATGTGATTTAGAGGGAATGCGGAGAGGTGTTAGAGCTCGTGATGTTTGGTCTGAATTTTGATAGGCTCACAAAGCCTGTATCAGTATTTTTTTTTCCACAGTAAAGCAATTTCAAGGATAAATTGCATAGGCTTTTCATGTTTCCTCTTTAACATGATATTTAGATGGTGCATCTTGAACTTTAAATATCTAAAGAAAATTGTAGATCCATATTATACTTTCACTACCTTTCAGGTGAGCATATGTTTTTGGTAGGTTAATGTTGTGTTTCTCTTCATGGGACTTTCATATATATGGTAATATGTAACCTGTAGAATGCTGAGTATAAGGATTTTATCTTCAGAGGTAGAACCAAGTCTTATGCTCCCATAAAGTTAGAACAATTTGTCAGCCTCATAAAGGGACTCTGGTAGAACTATAGAAGGCTCTGGTGGTATAGCTCATAAGGTAAAGTGGTGCTAACCGAAAGGTTATGCCTGGTGGTTCGAATCCATCAGCTGCTCTATAAGAGAAAGATGGACACTCATGTCCGACGAACCCAAAACTGCCTTGACAGCAGTGAGTTTGAGGGGTTTTCTTGGTGGTGTGGGGTTTTGGGGGTTTGTTTATACTTTTGTTTTGGTGGTGTGGGTTTTTTTAAAAAAGTTGCATTGTGTTGGTTTTTAAAAAATGATTAGTTTGATAGAGCTGTGGTTACAGTGTGTGGCTGATGAGAAAAAAGCTGGTACTTGGAATCTCCCATCTGCTCACAAGAGAAACGTGTGGCCGGCAGTGAGCGTCCACAAAGCCTGACAGACCCCGGCTTGCAGCTCAGCTATGTCCTGTGGTGTTGCCGTAACTTGGACTCAGCCAGTGAGAATGGATTTGGTTCTTTTGGGTTTGAAGGGAACATTTTAAAAATTTATGAATGTAAAATTAGGTTGTTCTTGGTAGGTGCCGTCGAGTTGATCACACAGCTCACAGTGGTCACGTGAACAGCAGAACCTGAACCTTCCTCACCATCGTCAAAGGCTTCTCTGTGCCTAACACCCCCCCGTTGCAATAGCGGTGTCAGTGTGTCTCCATAAGGGCCTTTGTATCTTTTCCACACCCTTTATCTTTCCCAGCAGGATGCTTCCCCACCCACCAGGAGTGGCCCCTCCTGACAGCACCCCAAACTTGGTAAGATGAGGTTCCACTCTCCTGGCCGCTAAGGAGTGCCTTGGTTGCACTTCCTACAAGATAGTTTGCTTGTTTGGGGCTGGGTGTGTTCTAGTCAGTACTCTTCTCCAACACCGCAATTCGGAGGCCTTGATTCTTCTTAGGTCTAATTCATTGTCTGAGTTTCAGATGCATGAAAAGCAATTGAAAATATCACAACTTTCATGAGTCATGAGTCTTTAAACGGACATCATTGCCCCGCACCCCCTTGGGGAGGTCCCTGACAGCAGATTTTCCCAGTGCAACCAGCCCATCTTTTGATTTCTTGATTGCTTCTACCATGAGTGTCAATTGTGGCTCCAAGTAAAATGAAATCTTGACAGCTTTAGTCTGTGCTCTGTCATGGTGCTGCCTGTTGGTTTGACGGTCAGAATTTTCGCTTTCTTTATGTTGAAATACAGTCCCTACTGAAGGCTATATATAATCGTTGTTCTTCAGAAGTGCCTCTGGTCGGTCGTCTTTACTTTCTGCAAGCAAAGTTATGTTGTCTGCATAATGTAAATTGTTGACGTGTCTTTTCTCCAGTCCTGATACCACATCCTTCTTCTTATAATCCAGGTCCTTGAAGTATTTTCTAAGTATATCGATTGAGTAGGTGTGGAAAGAGGATACAGCCTTGACACACACCTTTCCTGATTTTAAACCATGCAATCTTGGCTCGTTCTTTTCTGACAGTAGCTTCGTGGTCTAGGCATAGGTTTTGCATGGGCACAATTAAGGGATTCCTATTCCTTGAATGATATCCATAGTTCATATAATGCACACGATTCAGTACAAATGGGTTTTTTTAATGACAAAAGAGATTGCAGAATAAGACAGTGATAAATTCCACTGTCATCATAAATATATAAATTACATAACGTTTTTGTTCGTTTTGAAAAGCGCATTTGCCTGTATACTCTTTGACCACTTCATGTGACAGTGTCTTTGTAGCATTTTCTCCACAGAGGTTGTAAAGATCATTCAGTAGTCCTTTAGTAAGGCAGATTGACTTTTGTCTCTGGTGGTGTAGTGGCAAGAAGCTGTGCTACAATCCCAAAGGCAAGTGGTTTGAAGCCACCCACCGGTCCATAGGAAAAGGATGGGCAGTCTCCTCCTACTCAATTAACTGCCTCTGAAACCCCACCACCAGAGGGTCAGCTGTGGGTCAGTTCTGACTCAATGCTACACAACAACAATTAGAGCAAAAACCTCTGATTGCTAATAACATACACAGTTTTTAAGTTTGTCAAATGTCAAAAACTTTCTCAAGGATCTCTGACTCACCATTTGAAAGATTTGAAGACTTTTCATAGACTAGTTTCTGGCTCTGAGATCTTATTTTGGGTTTTGCTTTCTCCTTTACCACCTCACTTCTAGATGCCAGGCGGTGTAGACTGTATTGTTACACAGTACAATCCTGTAGCTTTGGGGCCTGACTCAGTGGCAGTGGGGACCCAGCGAATTGCTGCAAGTCATCCCTACAGTAACACCTCTGGCAATAACTCACCTCCCTGCAAGCACATGATCATGTCCCCTTGGGTCCCAACAAATGTCCTGCCAACTCATCTCCTCCTTAGTGGGTTTGCTAAGTGCCCCATGACACTCCCAGTGTCAGACCAAGTGACAAGAGTGTGTGTAAGACAGAGGAAAAGTTGGAGCAGAAGGAAGCAGTCTTCACAATAGTACTAATCTCTCGTTTGCAGAATTTATCAAACAGGTGGATTAATTGCCAGGGCTCCTCCCCTGGAAGAGGACCTGGCCTGTGTGGACGCTGAAGCTTAAGCTCCGTCGTCTTCGCAGTAAATCTGCCTCTCCTGCTTTGTGCAGATGATTCATCAGATCCATCACTTAAAGAGTGTTTTCTGGAGGGACTGTGCCAGTTCCCTTCACCAGCTATTCCAGTTCCCTGCCTCATGCTCAGTTGTCATGATTGAAGCATGTGCATGACTGAAAACGTCTTGTATTTAATTTGGATGCCCTAGTAGCACTGTGGCTAAAGCCCTTGCTTGGCAACCAGAAGGTTAGGGCTTCAAACCCACCATCCACTCTGAGGAAACCTTAGAAATCCTGTAGCTCCGTTTTCTCATTCATGGTTGGATAGTAGTGCTGTGTGTGTGTTTAACAGTAACTGAGGATGACAGGAGAATCGATGCCTCTGAGTTATGGTGCTGGAGAAGAGTGTAGAACATGCCGTGGAACCGCCAAGAGAACAAACAGATCTGTCCTGGAGTGGGTGCAACCAGGTTGCTCTTTGGAGGCAAGGATTTTGAAGCTCCATCTCACATACTTTGGGCACATGGCCCGGAGGGACTGGCCCTTGGAGAAAGACTTCATGCTTGGAAGGGTGGAGGGATTAGTGCAAGAGAGAAAAATCCCGGATGAGATAGACACAGTGACGGTTACAGTGGGGGTAGGTGAGTGAGAGACTGTGAATTGGCTCAGGAAGGTATGGAGTTCAGAGCTGTTGTGGATAAGGTGACCATGAGTTGCTGTTGACTTGACAGCAGTAACAATAACAAAAACAACATCATCTTTCTCCTCCCATTAGCACCACCTTCCATCTTCCAAATGAAGAACCCCTTCTGTTTATTTTTCAGGGCAAATATGCAAACATTAGTTTGACTCTAGCACAGGTTAGCGTTAACCCCATTTCTTTCCTCTGGAGTTCTCTTTGACAAGTTCTACCTATCAATAGTGCCGCGCTGTTTTCCTGTCCCCGTTAACCTTGCTGGTGATTTTTACTTTGCACTCCACATGCAGTTTGCATACCTGTCAGTTGGACTGCTGCTTAGAGTCCTGTCTGCTAAATGCTTTCTTACAGGAGTGTCATCGCCAGCTAAGTGAGTGTCATGTTCCATTTTGTACAAAAATAGCCTGTCAGTATACCACAACTGTTTGCACTCCAAGGCAGGAAGGATCAAGATCTTGGCAGGGGACATAGATACAGATGTTGACGTCACTGTGGACTGCCCCATTCGCACTTGTGCTTTGCACTAATTAGCTGTAGGATCCAGAAGAGCTTGATAATATTTCTTGGTGAATGAACATTGGCAAAATTTCTGAGATTATAGAAGATATACCACCATTCTTTTGAGTATTCTTTATAGAATATCGTATCATATTATGAAGTTGCTATTGTTGTTGTAGTTATATATTGTTGCGTTGGAAATGACTTCTGGCTGACACTCCAGCAGGTTTTCAGATGTTGTAAATCACAGGAGAGGAGATTGTCCATCTTTCTCTTGTAGGGCGGCTGGTGGATTTGAACCATGTGCCTTTGTGTTGTCAGCACAACTCCTTAGCCACTAAGCCACTAGAACTCCATATGATGATGATGTTGTTTGCTGTCAAGTCAGACCCAACCATAACTGACCCTCCATCAGACAAGAATGTCCATCTTTTTCCTATGGAGTAGTTAGTGGATTTGAACTACATACCTTGGGGTTGCCAGCACAACTCCTTACCAAATAGACAAAGTAGTTTGTTTTTGTATAATTCTCTAGGTGTCTTTGAAAGCTGTATTTTAAGTAAAGTCCTGTTAATTGGGCTAAATATTGCTACTACTTAGACTTTCAAAGAATATATGATCATAAAAACCCAAGCAAGCACATAAGAAGCTCAGATTAAGTGAAATAAAATCCTACTATGTTTGTGTAAACAACCTGGATGAAAATACAATAAATACTTTGTGGGAATTTGCAGTGCAATGCCTGTTACTATATACTCCTCAGTGGTGGTGCTTTTCCATTGAATTTGAAGAACTGTTAAACCTAGAAGAGTTATTTCTGTAGTTCCTTCTGCAAGTTCTAATTCATTTTAATACACTTCATTTTGGGGGACTATTTTGGTGTGTTAGAAATTGCAGTAGCTTTGAAAGGTCACCTCTGCATGTTTGAAAGCAGAGAGACTTTGAGACATTCAGACGTCAACAGTGAAGATAAAGTTGTTTAATTTAGAAAGTGTAGACAGACAGAGAGGGTCTGAGTGATATTTCCCAGACAATGTTCTGCAATCCACTGTGGAGAACCCATTGAATTTCTTACTGGCTCAAGTCAGCTCTCAGGACAGGACCAAATACTTTTCACATCCTTGCTCGTTTTCAGGAACTGTGCTAACTGCTGTATTCTTTCTTTGAATTGGCCCAGTTCTTCGAATGAAAAGTTTATTGTCATCTCATTTTTCCAGATTAGGGAGGATGCTCACTCAAGGTTCCACAGCTGAAATATAGCAGAGCTGCTCTTGAATCCAGGTCTCTGCATTCCCGGTATGTGATATGTTACAAGGAGACTCTGTCATCTCTCCTGTCAGATTTACTCGAGTGATGTGCTCAGAGGTCTAGTTGGGTCGTCTGTGGACCAGTTACGAGGAACTGTAGATTTAGATGAGGATGTTTTGAGCAATAAATTACCCTTCGGCAGAGTCCAGTGGAAGGGCCAGTCGTTCCTGTGTGTGACTAGACAAGCAGACGATGGGATCGCAGCGATAAAACTGTGACGCTGAGGCTCACTCAGCTGATGCTGGCCAGATCGGCAGGACCCAGACTCCAGGAAGGCAGGGCCAGTGACTAGGTATCATACCTGTGTGTGAGGCCTGCATCACTCTCTCTCCTTTTCTGTGAAGCTTGTTGATTTGGATTCAAAGATAGTTTACAGCAAGTTCAAGAGAAAGCAGATAAATCTCAGAATAGAGACGCTGGGGATTGCCTTTCAGAAAGATAAACCAGTGGCAGAAAGTCCTTTAGAGACTTTTCCGCCCTCCTTGTTAAGGTCCTCTTAATCTGTCTTTATATTCTGCAGGCTTAGACCAATTATATGAAGTCTAAAGAGAAGATACTCCTTGGCTTCCTTTACTTGGAAGGATAAAGTTCAATACAATAAATTGAAAGGAGCCATGGTGGTGCAGTGATTAAGTGCTCAAGAGCTAATGGAAAGGTTGGTAGGAGAAGGATGCAGTTCCCTTGCTGGACACTGCCAAGCCTGAGGTGAGGTGCGGTGCAGGGTCGGGGCTCCATATTTCCTTTTTATCTAGGCAGATGGAAGCCCCAGGTCAAGAAACCAGATCAGGGGCAGAAATCTGTCAGACTGCGGTGCTTCAGGCCACCCTGGCCAAGCTTCCGCTCATCTTAGCAAATGACAACAGCGATGAAATGGTGGAAGATAGTAGCTCACGTTGTAGACCGTTTGGATTCGTGAACTTCTCTCCCGTGTTTTGGCCATTTCTGCACAGAGTAAGAACCCTGCTTGGAACTAAGTGATGGCAGTTCTTTTCCAATTATATCTTTTAGGTTGTAGGGAAGTTAGGCTGAAGTAGTCGCCCTGGTCTTCCTTGGAAGGAAAGGGTGGAGTGTAGTATCATAAGTTGGAAAAGAAGTTCTGATCATGCAGTAATTAAGCACACCTGCTCTGATTGTCCAGTGGTAAGAAGCTGCACTGCAGCCCCAGAGGCATGAGGTTTGAATCCACCAGCTGCTCTGCAGGAGAAGGATGGGCAGTGTCCTTCTGTGGAATTAATTGCCTCAGAAAACTCACAGGAGGTCAGCTGTGGATCGGTTCTGAATCAACAGCACACAATGACGACAACAACAGCATCTGAGAGGTTGTTGGTTTGACCCCACCATCGACTCCATAGGAGAGAGGTGAGACCATCTGCTTTCCATAACAGTTGTAGCCATTGAAACTTGGGGAGCAGTTAATTCTTCTCTGCCTTGTGGGGTCACTAGGAGTCAGAATTGACTGTGACGATAGGTTTATAATAGAATACTTCATTTTATCTCATTGTCTTAAAAAAATAGCAAATACATTTTAAAAAAATAAATTTATTTATTAATTAGTCATAATCTCCAAGGCTAAAGAAAGTGAGAAAGGGGCCATTGGTGGATTATAGATTGTAATAGAGCTTAACAAACCGAAAAGCAGAACTAGCCATGCTAACTGTCTAAATGAAAAAGTGGAGCTCATTTCCTACAGCAAGAGATGTTGACCAGAAGCTGGTCGCCCCATCTTTTGGAACCCCTGCTGGGCTTTTAAAAATAACAGGCATCCTAAAAAAAAAGCAGAAAGATAATAGGCATCCTATAAAGTGGTCACGAGATCGTTCTGAAAAAATCCCTAAAATAGATTTATTGAGAAAGTGTAGAAGAATCAGGGAGTCATGGCATCCTCACCTCACATCCTGCTAAGCCCTCCAATTCTCCCATCTCCTTCCCATAGGAGTTTGTTCTTTGGTGACATTCGCGAGGGAGTTCTGCGGTTCAGTATATTGTGCATAGCAGAGGGTAGAGGTAAACCACAGAGCTGGAGACGTGAGCTTCAGTCTGCCTTCACAGTAGGTGTTCCTGAGACCAGAGAGCAGAAATGGATCAGATCTTGGATGGACGCATGTCCAGATCCTTTTATATGGCAATGTGTCGGGGGAAAGGCCATCTTTCTGACTGATAGCTTTTCAGTGGACCCTCGGTCGCTGTGCCCTGTCTCTCCATTCAGACCACACAAGAAGATGACATGCCTTACATTGTCCTTATGAAATAGACAGGCAAAGATTACAGGATATTTGAGGAAGACTTTCAACACGGAAGACAGACGAACATGAATACATTGTGTGAAGCATGTAGGGAAAGTGGAAGCGAAAGTATGTGAAATGTCATATATTTATAGCTCATATTCTTTGAGAGATTTGAGATGGCATTGCATTTGTGAATTAAGCACAGCATGCTATGATGAAGGAACACAGACGAGCCCTTGCAAATGAGATCATAGACAATGGGAAAAGACTAGGAATAAAGAGAGACATAAAAACATTGGTAAGCTTCCAAAGCAGGCGTTTTGCAGGGATCCATCAAATGCTTAGTTAGAAAGGAGAGAAGAAACTTGAATCAAGAAAAGTCACAGTACAGTTCACAACATGAAGGAGGAGAAAGAAAGAAGCAGAAAAGAGGCAGAATCAGATATCACGATAACAACACTGGATCTGAGAAAACAAAGAGTGCATGTAACATTGAGGTGAAGTGATCTTCAGCATAACATTGCATACTCGAGCAAGTGATCAGTCTAGTAGGAAGTAAAGTAATATATCGAGCAATAATGTTAGAATGGATCTGCCGTATACTCTTTCTGGGAAGGTTACTAGAAGATGTGTTCTAGCTAAATGAGTGACTGAATTGTGAAAGAGGAGACCATTGATTCTGGGAACGAGGGGATGGGGAGGAAGGAAGTTCCTTCTTATGACCAACTGAAATCCTTCCTGCTATGAAGGAAGCCCATTTCCATATTGATTCTGCATGAGAAGAGAATCAGAAAGGCACAGAATTTTAGAGCAGAAGAGAGTCCTATAGAGATAGATTATTTAAACTGGACTTGGTGAGCTCATGCAATGTCTCAGAGTTAGAGTTTCTTCCTAACACTAGAAAGGGGGGGGAAAGGGAAATTCTATGGTGACAGTGACTTAGTAGAGCTGGGACTGGGAGCAAGATGGTGCAGAAGTAACTAGGGAGAGGACTCTTTAAAAATGGAGCTGAGAAAATATCAACTTGGTTCGTTGTGTGTGGGGGGAACCTTTCTGTCTGGCATACAGCATGAAGGCAGACATTAAAGGGGAAAAAGTGCACTGCATACTATGTTATTGAGAACTCTGGGCGAGTATTATCTCCAAAGAACACACAGTTGGTTACAAAAATAAACCTAATGACAGTACACAATGCTAAATGCTTTAATTTAGCTATATTTGGCGAGTGCGAGAAATACCAAATAAAACAGTTGATACATCTAAAGTAAGTAGCTTGTTGGAAAGGTGGAAGATGAGTGAAAGAGAGGAAGGCCCCCAATGAGGTGGATTGACACAGTGACTGCAGCAGTGGACTCAAGTGTGTCAGGAGGTGTGAGGAAGGCACAAGATAGGACAGGATTCAGACATAGTGTTCATAGGATTGCTGTGAGTTATACTTGACTCAACTTAACCTAACATCATCATCAACAACAATATATCTTATAGCTTAACAACAATATCACACTCTAGTGAGCTCTGTAAAATTATTAACCCAGTCCTTTTAGATTTTAAAAAGGAAACTCAGACAAAAGGACAAATATTGCATGGGGCCACTGTTGTAAAACAGGACAGACATCAGGGTTGTGGGAAGACAGAGAAGGAGGGGAGGAATGATGTATACTGCATTGAAACAGATGAGGGAGAGAACTGTTTAAAAGGAACTTATTGTTGGGTATTATTATCATGACAGGAGTCCAGAATGAAGGCTGCATAGTGGACTGGACTTGGGAGGAGGGATTGTGTAACAATGAAAGAATTTTTCTTTTACTTTTTAAGGAGAAGAGTGAATTGGGAGGGAGGGGGTGGGCAGGGAGAAAAGCGCAACAATGAATGACTGGAAACACTAAGTCTCTGTACACTTTCATAAAAATTAATAAAATAGAAAGAAAAAAGGGAACTCAGCATAAGCAATAGAGAGTTGCATTGCTAACCTCAAAGATGGTGCCTCTCCAGTGGTTCAAATCCCCAACCGCTCTCCAGGAGAAGAATGGACAATCTCCTCTCATGTGGTTTATAGTCTGAAAACCCACTGGAAGGTCAGGTACGAATCGGTCCTGACTTGACAGCAATGAGAGAGAAATAAGGTTGAAATTAGAAGTTCTGTTTGCTTCTGCATTTTCTTTACCTGTTGGCTTTCGGCTCCCCGACTTCTGGTCACTAATCTACCCATGCTTGTGCTCCACAAGAACATATACTCTGCATTAAGTGTAACTCCCTCACACATCGTCTCTCTGGGACAGCCTAGTCCTCAGGCCTAACTTTTGTCTGTTGGCCTTGAATGCAGCCATGCCCAGTTAGGTAGTGACATGAATGAAAGCAACTCTTATTTCTTCGCTTACCGTATTTCTTGGTTAATGGGGAGTAGAGGCTTATAGCTAGAGCGGTTTCATTACGGGACAGTTAATTACCGCCATCAGGTGCCATTTTCAGTGAGAATCACACAGGCTATTTTGCATCATATTGGCCAGCCACTCAAATTGCTATATGAATTTATTTCCACTTGGAGATATCAGTCAATGTTGCATGACGAAGCGTGAACCACGATGATGTAAATAGAGCTTTGTACCATTGAGTACTGCTGAGTCGAGCTGCAAAAGTCTGTATAAACTTCCCATTTTAAACTGGATTCCCAGAGCTGATGCAATGTCTCGTAGACATGGTTATGTATATTTATCTTTTATTATTTTTATTATTGAGTTGACTATGACTCATAATGCCCCTTGTTGTTGTTGTTGTTAACATGTTGCCACACACTTTTAAATTGACCCACCATGCTTAGAAACACATTTTTTTTTTCTTTTGTTGTATTACCGTCATTTGCGGCAACGTGTTAAGTGCCGTCGAGTCATAGGTGACTCTTAGCAACCTTATGAATGAAAGACCTGGACACTTGCATAACTTTCATCCTTTCTCCAGGTTCATAGGGTTTCTAGAGGCAAGTTATTTCAGAAGTGCATGCCACTCCTCCTTCCAAGCTTGTTTTAATTGGGGAGCTCCACCAAACACTGTCCACCATGGGTAACCATTATCACATTCGACACATCAGTGTCACAGTGTTCAGCATAACAGCAACCATGAGTTACCTCTGTACAGCAAGTGGACAGACCAGAGCTGTATGACCTAGAAGAATGTTTGCCCCAAAACAATTAAAAACAGGCCTGAGGGCCACTGATAAAAGTCACCCACCTTTGACTTGGTAGTATCACATTCTGTCCACTAGGCCAACTGAGCTCTCTCTATGCTGTTGTTGTTGTTAAGTACCATCGAGTCATAGACAACTCATAGTGACTCTATGAATGAAAGACCTGAACACTTGTATAGCTTTTCATCCTTTCTCCAGGTTCATAGGGTTTATGAATCTGAAATCTGTCCTATTAGAACCAATCTCACTGTCTCTGACACACCTACCCCTATTACTCCACTTATGTCAATTCATCTCATCTGGGTTTCTTTCTCCTGAGCTGACCCTCAATCCTTCCAAGGACTAGTCTCTCCTGACCACGTGCCCAAAGTATGTGAGCCAAAGTTTCACAATCCTTCCCTCCAAGGAGCAACTTGGTTTCACCCTCTACAGGACAAACTTGTTAGTTCTCTTGGCAGTCCATGGTGTGTTCAAGACTCTTCTCCAGCACCATGACTCAAAGACATCAATTCTTCTCTATCATCCTTAGTCTTTGTCCGGATCTCTGATGCATGGCAAGTAATTGCTGGATCAGGTGCACCTCAGTCTCTAAACTGACATTGTTGCTCTTTAGAGGTCCTGACAGTAGATTTTCCCAATGCAATTCATCTTATGATTTCCTGACTGCTGCTGCCAAGAGTGTTTATCTTTATTAAACCTTCCTACAGAGATTCAGCACTGACAAGTTAGATTTGTATTCTGTCCTTTCTATCATCATGCAACTATGTTGGTTCTCAGATACATTTCTGGGATTTGGGAGACAGAAAATCGTTGTGATGCTTCTGAGTAAGCCTGTCCTGTTGGTAACTTCTGTGGGTCTGTTGTTGGTGTCATGTCTCATAGAATTGGAACCAGCTCGTGGTTGATGCCCCACCCTCACCTCACTGGGTGTCAGAAGCAGTTAACCATGCGGGAGGAGGTTGCCCAGCTTTCTCCCTTGGAGCAGCTGGTGGGTTTGAACCGCGTGCCTTTGAGTTGGCAGTTCAGTTCCTTACTACTGAGCCACCAGAGCCACCTGTAGGTCTAGTGGTGCTAATTAGGAGAAATGACTCCAAGATGCAGAGTCAGAGTGACTGACTATCCCATGCCCTTGAGTATCTGATGCTTCCCTTCCCTCTTGACAGTGTCCTGTTTAAGTTTGGTTCCTGAAAGGAAGATTTCACACATAATCAGTTTAGGCAGACTGATAGCTTGGAGAGAATTTCGCACTATACATACCAGATGTAGGGCACTTCCTCTCCTTATATTTCTATTAGGTAAATTTAGAAACTCATTAATTTTTCTTTCCTCCTGGAACTTGTGGGTGCGACTGTAGAATTATTCCCAGAAATATGCCAGAATTGGTTAGCAAGCTTATGGATTTAGCAATTTCTTTTTCTTTTTTTTTGGGGGGGGGTGGGTTTCTGTACTGCTTCTCATTTTAGTTACTGGCTTATGCTACATGGTAGCTTCTGAGGTTAATTAGTTACAGTGACTTGATGGGTGGATTTTAACTTGAAGGTTGATAGGCATTTGGATCGTGTTGTCAACCAGTGATCATTTAGCAAGTGGCATTGACTTCAGCAAAGTGATTCTTGTTTGAGCTGCTTCTTGTTGTTGTTGTTGTTGTTGTTGTGTGCCATTGAGCCAGAACCGACTGATAGCTGACCCTCCAGTGGGTTTTCAGAGGCAGTGAATCACACAGGCAGAGATTGCCTATCTTTCTCCTGTGGAGAAGCTGGTGGATTCGAACCTTTGAGGATTTGAACCTTTGAGTTGACAGCTCAGCTCCTTACCACTACACCACCAGAGCCGAAGCTAAAGACTCAAGAGTCAGAATTATCACACAGCTTATGGAGCGAAGCATGTAATCTCAAGATCGTTTTAGAGCTGGCTAATGCTACACTGCTCTGAGTTGCTAGGCACCTTCTACGGCCATAATGTCTGTATCGTAGACATTTCTTTCTCATCGTCAATGCCTGTTGATCCTTTCCTAATATCTCAGTAAGTAGCTTAATTGAGGAAGCTGGAGCCTGGCTGCCACCCTGGCAGTTCTTTGGGTCATGTCCCCTGTCTCTTGCTGACACAGAACTTTAGCCTGTGACCTGAGAGTCCAAACTCAGGAAGTGGAAAGGGGGGTAAAGGTAAAGAAAAACATCTTGCATGACTCCTAGCTTTTAGGAGCATGATTACCCTTTAAGAATAGATGGTTACTTTTCTCCTGAAAACAAAACCCCATGTCTCTTTTGTGTTCCTTAAAAAGAACTTCTTTCATATGGCCAATTGAAATCCCTCTTGCTGTGAATTAAGCTCATTTCTGTATTGATACTTCATGAA
>NW_006399761.1:14806413-14847200 GCF_000299155.1 Elephantulus edwardii
GGCGTCAATTCTTCTTCTATCCTCCCTAGTCATTGTCCAACTCTCTGATGCATAACAAGTGATTGCAAAAACCATGGCCTGTATCAGGCAGACCTTAGTTTCCAGAGAGACACCGTTGCTCTTGAGTACTTTAGAGAGGTCCCTAACCGCAGACTTTCCCATCGCAGTACGTTTTTTTTTATTTCCTGGCTGCTGGTGCCAAGAGTGTTGACCATGGAGCCAAGCAAACTGATAGGTAATTTTAAAGCAAAGGAGAATCCTGTGGAGATAGGGTAGTTAGTGACACCCCCCCCCTTGGTATTGAAAACATGGAAGGAGAAATGAAAAATGAAAGCCGCCTCCACATGACTTATTTAAAGTCAGGTGCTCTGCTAGTCTAGTTGGTAAGGGAGTTGTGCTGCCAACCCAAAGGCGCACAGTTCGAATCCACCATCACTCTACAGGAACAAAATGGACAGTCTCTTCTCTTGTGATTTACTGCCCCTTGAAAACCCACTGGAGAGTCAGTTCTGAGTTTGGGTCTGACTCAACTGAGAAGAGTTTTGGGTTTTGCATCTTTTAAAGCCACCTGGTAGTTGCCAGCATCTGAACTGTAGCATGATGATTGCTTCATAGAGGGCATTTCAGAATTCATTTTCTTGAAGAAGGATTTGGCAGATGTTGGCTCTTGGGTCTTCATTGGTCCTTTCTTTCTTTGTTTTTCCTTCCTTCCTTTCCCTCCCTCCCTCCCTCCTTCCTTTCTCCCCTCCCCTCCCCTCCTCCTTTCCCTCCTTTCCATGGTGTCCTAAACTGCAGTCTCATGGCCACCAAATTCAAATCAGCCCATAGCTGACTGACTGTCTGTTGGCTTTCTGAGGCTGTAAATCACGTGGTAGGACATTTGCCCATCTTTCTCCCTTGTTGAGGCTGGCCAGTTGAACCACCAGAGAGATTTTAGCTGTGCAGCTCCTGCCAGACCACACCAAGCAGAGAGCCCTGGGCTCAGCAGAGGGAATGTTAAGTAAGAAGAGGCTGCAGCTCACGTGCTAAGAATCTACTCCTTTGTATTTTCTCATTAAGAAACCCCAGAATGGAAGGAGACTAGCAGTTACCGCAACCAGGTTCCTAAGAGTTCGTGACTTTTGCACTGAGTTTGTGAGGATCAAGTAAGCGAGATAGAGGCTGTAGTAGGAGAAGAAGTGGTGAGCATCCCTGCAAAGTCGCATGGGTGAGGTCAGGAGGCTGCAGCCTCATCCACACATGAGGACATGTGGGAGGTGGGGAGAGGGGAGGAAGGTGGCACACTTGTCTTCTTCATGGACCTTGTTGAAGATGGCAGCTGGAAGGTGCCTGACGAAGCAGCACCTGGGAAGCTTCTGAAGGAGGGTAGGAGATACAGTTGCGATTGCAATATAATTGGACTTGCCTTTCGGAAGGACTGGGTTGAGTAGCTCAGCTTGGAGAATAACTCAGATGAGGATGAGTTGACATCAAGGAAAGCAGCCATAACAGGAGCCCTGGAGGGACGTGGCTTAGCCAACGGAGAAGAGAGGAAGTGAGGGAGGCGAGTGTGAGGAGCTTGTAACCCGCTGGGCGATGGCTGATGTGGTCTGGACCTCAGGGCAGCGATCGTGACTGGAGGAATGGGCACATGAGCGTGAGTATAGAGTCATGAGAATCTCCGGGTCCCTAGGGTTTTTCTACACGATTAGAATTTCTGGCTCCGCTGGTTTGGCTCAAGAAGATGGATTGACAGGGTGACTGTAACAGTGGGCTTTGAGCTTGAGGGCGGTGCAGACGAGGGCGAGGTGGCACTGAACAACAGTCCCAACTGGTTTGGTTTGGCTTGACTATTTTTCCTACTCCTATTTCTTTAACCTTCTCCCCTCTTTGGGGAGACAAAATTCAAGAAAACAGTAATATGAACTGGTTGAGTTGCACCCATAAAATCATTCTTTTTTTCTCCCCTTTTGGTCTAAAGACTGCCTTTGAGTGATGCTGAATTGCTCTTTGCCACCTTATAATGATAGTTTGAGGGAGATCGAGTGGCATTGTGGTAAGGAGTTGTGCTGCAAATCCAAAGTGCAGTTCAAATCCACCAGGTGCGCCTTGGGAGAAAGGTAGACAGTCTCCTCCCAGGCAGTTTACAGCTTCTGAAAACCCGCTGGCGGGTCTGCTCTTAGTCACCGCTAAAACTCCTGACTCAACAACATGCAACAGGACCAACACTGATAGCTCGAGTGTATTTGAGAACTTTGGGGGTCACGTTGGGTTATACTGTTGTTGTTGTTGTTGTTAGGTTGTTAAGTTCCATCAAATTTTAGACGACTCACAGCAAACCTGTGAACAAAAGACCTGAACACTTGTATAACTTTCATCATTTCTCCAAGTTCATAGGGTTTCTAGAGGCAAGTTATTTCGGAAGTGGATGCCACTCCTGCTTCCAAGCTTGTTTTAATCCTTCCAAGCTTGTTTTAATCGGATAAGCTCCACGAAACACTGTCGACCATGGGTAACCATTATCACATTTGACACATCAGTGTCACAGTGTTTAGCATCACAGCAACCACGAGTTACCTCTGTACAGCAAATGGACAGACTGGTGTTATACCACTTAGAAGAATGTTATATAAGAAAATCTCATCTGATCTGAAACTGCTGGGTTCACCAGCCAGAGTTTGGGGCTTCCCTTATTCCTGTGCCTCTCAGTGGTACCCAGGGCTCAGCCTGAAGGGCGGTGTTGGAGAGCTGTGATCTATTTACTCATTCTTTCTTCCCTTTACTTTACAGTGTGTGTGTTGGGGAAGAGTGGGTGGCATAGGGGCAATAGTAGGTAAACTGCCTCTCTGTTAACCGGTGTGGCTTCTGACAGCTCTGACGGGGACAGATACCTACCTGCAGGCTGCTCTTAAGTGCAGTTTCTACTCAGTTAAGTTTCCCTGGATCAAAATCAACTCGGTGCCACCCACCAACACTGTACATGGCAACTCAGCTGCTGTGTTGAATAGAAGGAGTGAAAAAGGCTTTTCTCCTCATAGAAGCAGTCACTATTTCACGATGTTACCTGTCACTTTGTTTGTTTGTTTAGATGTCCTTTGTACTGCTTTTCTATTCCCGTTTCCTAGGAGGCTTTTATTTATGTCAGCAATGGATGTTAATTTGTCAGATCATTTTCTACATCAGTTGTGATGATTTGTAAATGGGTTTCTTTCCATTGTGCTGACGGGAACCGTGTTGATCTTTTCTTTCTTATAAAGTAGATTTTCCTTCAAAATGACTTGTGAGCCAATTATGAATTCAGAAGAGTTTGCAGGAACAGCAAGGGGTGGTCTCTTGTTACCTTCACGAGAATTTCCCTGGGATTCAGCTCTGCGAGCTCTTTACGATCGTGGGGACTCTGGTGGCCTAGTGGTTAAGGAGTTGGGCTGCCAACCCAAAGGCACATGGTTAGAATCCAATAGCTGCTCTGTGGAAGAAAAAGGGCAGATCATTCCATATGATTTAAAGTCTAAATACTCACTGGAGGGTCAGCTATAAGAAGGCTCATACCTGAGGGTCCATGGCAACAATACAAAATAAACCCAGAATTCATATTACAATGTATGTGTGTGGTACCCAATTTTGTTTTGTCTGTACAATTAAAATTTATGTGTTGATTCCCATGACCACCACCATTGTCAAAACACAGATTCCATGAATACAGTGTCAAAACACAGATTCCATGACGACAAAGCCCCGTCTTGTACCCCGTACACCATTTGCCACCCTTTTGCTAGTGCTATAATGTCATTTCAAAAAATTGTGCACAGATGGAGTCAGATAGTCCTTGAGCTCTGGAGAGCATCTGTGGTGGTGTTTTCCCACTCAGCACAATCTGTTGAAGAGCCATCTGAACTATTACACAGGTCAGTGCGTCATTCTTTTTCTATTGAGGGAATAGTCCATGGTGTGGCCTACCACAATGTATTTAACCATCAATCTATGAAACGGCATTCCTTTCCCTTTTTTCCTACTTAAAAATAGCCACTGTGGATATCAGGAGGCCCAGTGATGTGGTACAGTTAATGATTCATTTGTTATCTGAAAGGTTCAAAGCCGCTGGCCACTCTGTAGGGGAAAGCTGTGTCAGGCTATCGCTTTCTTCCTCACCTGCGATGTTCGCTTAACAATATAGGAGCTCTGATGACTTAGTGGGATGCAGTTGTGCTGCCAGCGTGAAGGGACAAGGTTCAAATCCACCAGCCGCCCCGTGAGAGGAGGATGGACAGTCTCCTCCTGTGTGATTAATTACCTCTGAAAACTCACTAGAGGATCAGCTATGGATTGGTTCTGACTCCTTGATGTACAACAACAGCATTACGTGTTTGTGTGTGGGCGTGCATTCTATATAGTACTGTGTTGGTACATGGTTCTAACACACCAGCTGTTTGTGGGAGAAGAATGAGGACTCTCCTCCTGTGAGAGTTACTGCCTCTGTGGACCCGCTGGAGGACCAGCTGTGGGTTGGTTCTGACCCCTGGTGCCACTGCCACAGTCACTGAGTCAGTCCATCTCATCCGGGGTCTTCCTCTCCTTTGCTGACCCTCCACCCTTCCAAGCATGATGTCCTCTTCCAAGGACTGGTCCCTCCTGGCAGTGTGCCCAAAGCATGTGAGACGGAGCCTCGGACTCCTTAAGTTAAAATAATAACCCGAATCATTGCTTTTGGAGTCGTTTCTGCATCTTAGGGATCCTAGGTTGTCATGGACCATCACGTACAGAGTGCACCCACAGCTTTCCCCTCCAGGAGATTTTCAGAAGCTGATTGTAGCCCAGGAGGAAACGGCCAGTCTTTCTCCTGTCGAGCTGCTTGCAGATTCGAACCGTGTGCCTTTTGGATTGGCAGCACAGCACCTTCCACTGAGCCACCAGAGCTTAATGATCCTATGTTATTGTTGCTGTTGATTGCCTTTGAGTCGAGCACAACTCATAGTGACCTTATGAACAAAAGGCCTGAAGCCCCGCTACAATGATCAGCATTTATCGAAGTTCATAGAGTTCCCGGAGGCATGTGGTTTAAGACGTGGATGCTACTCCTGTCCCCCGTGGTCTCAGAAACTGTCATCTTTTTGAAAGCAGACTGCCTCAGCTTTTCTCCTGTGGAGAAACTGAGGAGTTCCAGCTGCCAGGGTTTTGGTTGGCAGCCAAGTGCTGAATCACTGTGCCACCAGGGCTCCTTTCAGTCTCTCTGAGGACTGCTTGTGTTACTTTTACCCTTGAGCTCAGGGAATGGCCTCTGTTTGAGGGAGCAGTGTTTGCTGCGGAGGCGCGATCCGTCTGTGGTCCTAATGCAGCCCTTTGGTATCTGATGCGCCCTCTGCTCTGCACCACCAGCCAGCGCTCCCGCGTCTCCCGTTCACTTTTCAGCTTCTGCAGCCGCCGCTGCTTCCTGGGCCCGAGGCTTCCCGTGCTCTGGTGTGACTCAGCGCTCAGCTGAAACGTGTAGGAAACTCCTGCGTGGGCTTCCCTGGAGAATTCCCTTCCCTTGGTATCTTGTCCCTCAGAGTGTGACTGTTTCAGTAGCTTCTCACCCCACTGTCTGTCTCCTCAGCTCAGGGACGCCGTGCCCTGCTCCCTCCACCTCCTTCTTCCAGTGTCTGGAAGGGGAGCCTGGATAGGAGGAGACCCATCGCATCTGCCCTGAGTCACCACCCCTGCTGTGAGTCTCTCGAGGATGACATGTGCTTTGCATGTTGTCTCCTGTCTGGAAGGAACCCAGGAACCCTCCCTGCTGCCCAGTGCATTCTGACTCATGCCAGCTCTCCATCAAGTTATAAATCTTTATAGAAGAGACTGCCCATCCTTATTCCTCGACACAGTTGATGGATTCGAACCTCTGACCCTTTATTTAGCAGTGCAGCAAGTTGCCAATTGTCTGTTCAGCTATTTAGTTGTTTCTATCAGGTAGACAAGTCCAGTTCTAATTATACTTTCATGAGTAGAAGTCACACTGTTGTACAGTGTGTGACAGCATTCTGTGATTGGTGTGTGTCAGCCTGCATTGTTCCCTTGCCCTGTTTCTCCTCCTTTATAACCAGGTCTATTCTAAATTTGAGAAACTGTTATTGTATCTGTAGGAATTTGTGCTTTGTCTCTTGGGGTTTGAATCCACCCAACAACTCTTGGGAGAAAGATGGTCATTCTCCTTCCACGTGATTTATAGTCTCAGGAAGCCAATGGAGGATCAGCTACGAGTTCTGACTTGATGGAAGTAGGCTTTTTATGTTAAGAGAACCCAGCCGAGGGAGCTCTGGTGGCCTAGTGGCAAAGAAGCTGCACTGCAGTCCCAAAGGTGCGCGGTTCAAATCCACCAGATGCTCTACTGGAGAAGGAGGGGCAGTCTCCTTCTGTGCCAGTCAGATCTGATTTGATGGTACACAACAAGAAAACAAACAAGCAAAACCCCAGCCTTTGAGGTCTGCTGTTGATGTGGCTCCACTTTTTCTGTTCTTTTTTTTGCTTTGATCTCTCTCCCTTTTTGCTTTATTCTCTTCTCTCTGCTGAGGCCACCTGTAGGGTGTTATGCAGCTAAACCTCAGGACTGTGCCTTTCTGGCATTTTGAGTTCATCAATGACTCAAAGACAAATGACGAAGAGAAAGCTGGGCCACCTTTTCTCAGGAGAGTGATAGCTTTGGAAACACAGCAGACATTGTCCTGAGTTGTTCCTATCTCACTGAGAGTGAGTGAGCAAGCTTGGTTTTACAACATCATAGCATCCAGTCCATACTGTTTGGTGCCTAAAAATGTTTCCGCTTCTGTAAGAAGGTGAAGTTTTCTTCTCTGTTTTTGGAGCAAGGCTCTACCTCTTCAGATTTTTCCTTGTTAGCTTCAGGTCTTCCCTTTTCCCAGGAGAACTGCCGTGGGATGTTTGGGATGCTGGCAGAGGCCCCTGGGGAAACGTTCAGACCTATTTCCTTCGAGTACCTGTTGAAAGTGTCATCTGTGGAGCGCCATCTTTCTGAACACCACGTTCCCTGAGATGACTGGCAGTTTTCTCCCCATTGCAGAGTGGGGGCATTAAGGCCACAATGATTATTCATTGCAGGGGTGGGTGGAGTGGACCCAGCGACACCAAGATCTTTGTCCTAGTTTGTTAAATAATTTCCACCTGGTTACAGCCTTGCATTTCTATCTGAATCCAGCTCATCATGCCTCGACAACCTTTCTCTCCACATGTCATGCCACTTCCCTTTACTTAAAATTTCCCTTTGTTCTCTCCTTTTTTTTAAAATCTTCCCTTTCTTTCAACATCAATATAATGAGATGCTTACGCATGTCCCAAAGTAGAAAACCAGGAATGAATTATAATTAAAATCCCTGCTGAGTTTTTTTTTTAAGCACTTCCTGTAAATACAAACTTGCTGAGAGTTTTGGATGGACACGTCTCAAGAAATAATTGATGAAATCGTTATGAAACTGCATCGTTTAGCCTCAAAGAACGTATAGCATTAAGTTTCTTTCCTGTACTAGACCTAATTATGTTTACCTTTACTTGGACATGAAAATGACATTTTCAGAACCCAGTTCAATAGTATATTTTCTCACTCACCAATAAATCTCATCTCCTGAGACCCAGCATCCGCTTCCTCTCATCATCATTAAAGTCAAATCAATATTTCTTTTTTTTTTTTTAGAAAAAAAAAAGGAGTTCTGTTCTGTCTGAATTGCAGATTCTAAGGCCAGAGCCTCACAATTAACACCATTTTCCCAGTCAGTGAACTCTGGAAATTTGCAGTTCAGATGACTTATAGGGAGCCATGACATTTGCTGTCTGTAGTGGAGAAGTGATAATTATGTCTAAAGATCTTGCACGGAGAACTTGGGCCCAGATGCAGTGACCTGCTTATTGCTGAAGCTTTCACCATCCAGGTCTTGGCTTACACCGACATCGAGGCCTCCGTGAAACCAGTAAGGGCAGAAGGGAGCTCTGGTGGCCTATGGCTAGGAAGCTGCACTACAAATCCCAAAGACAGGCGGTTTGAATCCACCAGCTGCCTGCTGCATGAGAGGAGGAGGGCCAGTCTTCCTCTGAAAACCCAATTAGAGGGTCAGCGACAGGTTGGTTCTGACAGAACAGCAAGCAGAGTAACAAGAGGGACGGACCTGAGGCCTGGGGTGCGGGAAGAAGCTCCTGAAAGCAACAGGTCAGGTCAAAGTAGCCCGCACCTGGAGCTGTCACTCCTCAGTGTTATTGGTTGCATTCTGTTTCTCATTATCACTCTTTTGTGGTATCTGATTTTACATACTGTCTTTTCCCCCCTCAAATATTTGATCCAGCACTGTTGTTTTTGTTGTTGTTACATGCCGTTGACTCAGCTGTGACTCACAGCGACCCTGTAACCAACACATCTGAACTTGGCCCTATCCTGTGCTATCTTCTTCATCTCCCATAATCCTCGAGCCCCCCCCCTTTTTTTTACAGTCAGCGTATCAGTCCATCCTGTGTCGGGTCTTCTTCTTTGTTGACCCTCCACTCCGAAGGGCTATTCCTGAAAGCCCTGGTGAATCCCTCCTCACCCCCCTTAAACACTGCAGCTAAGAGAGAAACCCTTACTTGGGGTCCCCAGGAGTCAGAGTTGACTTGATGGCAACATGCTTCAGTCTGAATATTTTTAGGATTTACCATCAACAGAAAGTCGCTCTGGTGGTGAAGTCCTTTGGGAGCTGTGCTCCTAACCCAGAGATTGCGCTGCAAACCCTCTCTGCTGGTTCGAATCCACCGGAAGCTCCCCAGGAGAAAGGTGAAACTCCACCTGCACGAGTTTAAAGTCTCCAGAAACCTGCTAGAGGGTCAGCTGCCATTCAGTGCCCACGGGACAACAGGGAGTTTATTTCAGAAAAACAGACTTCTCATCAACGTTTTAAAATCAGCCAGTGGAGACCTTACAGATCACAAAAAGTGATTGATTAGACATTGTGATAATGGATTTGATAAGCCACAGGCAATTGATGTTAGAAACCTAAATGGGTAGAAAGGACTCTGTGAAAGACCAGTGTGATTTGTAAACCTCCATTCAAATAACAATGGGAGGGGACCCCCGACCAAACAATAAACCAACCGTTATGGATCAACCAATCCCGAGACCAAACAATAGACCAACCGTTATGGATCAACCAATCCCGAGGTGAGCACAGGCCTAGAAAGCAATTCGTGTGGCGTAGGGTCCCCATGAGTCAGAAGCTCACAGCTCTCAGTTCCAGCTGTACATCAGATGTGCTATGAGAACATCAGAGCCAGGCTAACAACAGTTTAGTATATGCGGTGAAAGACAAACAGATGGATCCGAAGTCAAAGTCACTGCCATCGTCTTGAAACTGACTCCTAACTTCCTCTCCAGTGAGGGTCCAGAGGCTGTAAATCATAAAGGAGGTGATTTCCCATCTTTCTCCTTTGGAACAGCTGGTAGCTTTGAGTCTGTTGTATTAACAACACCACTCCCTGTGGTCTGAACCAGCAGGACTCCCTAAAAAGGGAAATGATGTTGTGGTGTGTCTGTTGAGTTGGAACCAACCAACGTGCCTCCAGCAGGTTTTCAGAGGCAGTAGATTTCATGGGAGAAGATTGCCGTCTTCCACAGAGAAGCTGGTAGATTCAAACCATGTGCTTTTGTGTTTGCAAGGCCACTCCTTACCTCTAACCCACCAGCACTCCTTACAAATAGGTCAATAGACTGTACAGTATAGCATAGTAAGTATTCTGATATAGTGTGTGAGCACGGGGAGATGCCTTTAACCTAGGATGGAACAGAGAAAGTACAGTGAAGACACTGATTCAGGACTTCATGGAGGATAGGATTTTCCTCATCAAAGAAGAGAGCAGTGTGGCTGAGGAAGGGGAATGTTCTAAGCAGTGGTAACATTTTAAGAAGCTGTGTATTTTTAATACTTGAGGTATATAGAGCCTCAAGCTGTCTAGGGTAGTGGTGAGAAAAAAAAATATATCATTGAAGATGCTATGGGAAGAACAGTGAGTGATCCTGAAAGCATCAAAAGAAGATGGGAGGAGAATTGGTTCACAGAAGAATTTCATGAAACAACATATGGCAAAGAGGCAATGGTGATGATGGAGGGAGTTCAAGCTGCTCTGAGGGGATTAGCAAATAAACAAGACTCCAGGAATTGATGGCAAATCAGTTAATATATTTCAACAAACAGGGACCGCCCTGGGTGTGGCTCAACACGTTGTGCCAAGAAATCTGGAGGAGAACTACCAGGCCAGCTGACTGGAAGAGATCCCTAATTATTACCATTCCAAAAGGTGATCCAACAGTGTGGAAATTATCAAACCATATCCCTGATACCACGTACAAGCAAGGTCCTGCTGAAGATTATCCAAAAACAACTGGAAGAGTAAATGGTGACATCCACAGTATACGGGTGACATGATGGCACCTAAGAGCAATGATTGATAGATAGGTAGATAGACAGGCAGACAGACAGACAGACATAGACATACATATATTGGGGGGGGGGGTTGTCAGAGGCAGTGAGATTGGCTCAGGATGGGTCAGAGTTCAGAACTACTGTGCATAGAGTCACTGTGAGTCACAGTCGAATGTCTCAATGCCATGTAAGAACAAACATATATCTATGTCTGTTGGTATATCTATGTCTCTGTCTCTATTTATATATCTCTTCCTATTTTTCTGTCTTTTTATCATCTTTCTATCTCTATGAGGGTGAGGATTGTTGTTGTTGTTGTTATGTGCCATCAAATTGCCTGGGACTCATAGTGACCCCGTGTACAACAACCCTAAACCCTGCTCTATCCTGTGCCACTCTTATTGTCTCCGACATGTCTATCCCCTTTACCCCAATCACTGAATCAATCCAACTCATTGAGAGTCTTCCTCTCTTGTGCTGTCCCTCCACCCTCCCAAGCATGAAGCGTCCGTATCTATGAGAACTCTGTGGAATGTCGTTCTCCTCTGCCCATATGGGGTTGCTGGGAGGCTGTATCAACTCACTGGCAATTGGGTTTGCTTTTGATATTTTTTGGGGGGTGGGTAGTAGAATATAGTCTTTTTGTTAAGTGTTCTGTTTCAGTACCTGCATTTTATCTGCAGATCAAGTAGAAAAGCTTGTCCTGATACTCAACATATGGTCAGATGTATCTCAGAAGGCTTGGCGATCACCCTGGTCGTGTCCAATCCCCGCTTTCCCTGCCGTTCTCTGGATCTGACCTCCCCCCTACTCTTTTCCACTCTGCTGCAGTGAGCCACATGCAACTCCGATACCCTCCCCTTGTTCTCACTTCAGTGCCGACGTTTCCACTGCAGTGATTTCTCAGTCTACCTGTCTGCAATCACTCAAAGATCAGTCTTGGATTTAATGTGTTATCTGTCATTCTAGCTATTTTGGTTCTTAATGATCATCTTTATAATCTGTGTGAATGCTGGAGCTGGTACCAGTTATGCCAGTATGAATATCCTATTCTTACTTTTTCATTGCATTCCCTCTCCATCCCCAACCCAATATACACGAGATGAAGCAGTTTTCAAATCTCCATCATTTTGTGGTAGGGGGAGGAGAAATGACTTTCTGACACTTCCTGGGTTTGTAAGATGGTGCTTTTCAGTTATGACAAACGAGGTCAGATGAATTCTATTTGCTTCCCTCTTAGAATGTTTCTATTTACCTACTTGTGACTTAATCTTGGGCTTAGTCTATATTCTAGACCATCACTGAAGACAGAAGGGAAAAATAATGCAGATCATTCTCAAATCACACACTCAACCTCTGATTTACAGATGAGTGATGTGTTTGACCCTTTGGGCTGCTAACTAAAAGGTTAATGGTTTGAATCCACCAACTGCTCCTTAGGAGAAAAATGGGCTGTCTGTTCCTGTTAAGATTTACAGTCTTGGGGAAGTCAGATGGGAGAGTCGCCATGCACCAGAATCTACTAGATGGCACTTGGCTTCTTTCGTCTTTGAACCAAGTAAATGTCTTTTTAAGATAATGACAATTGTCATTTTCTTCTATGCATTTCATTATATATGCATTTATCTAGAAAATTGTTTGTAAAGTGTATTTTCAGAGGTGCTAATTGGTAGAAAAGTTGGTTCCAACCTCAAATAAGTACAGGTAATCTTGGGTTAAACACAGTTAATTAGATTTCCTGACTGCGGTTCTTCTGGATCCTTTAATATGCTAATGAGCTCAGTAAATTCCAAGGCAAAAGAAAAATATAGTCTGCTGTGTTTCCCCAATCCATTTGATCCTCTCCGTTCCTTTTGATTTTTCTGGTGCTATTTTTAAGAGCTGATGTTGTGGGTTGTGTGGCAGTCACTATTAGCACAACCGAGGATAAATTGGGAAGCTCTGAGCTTAGAAAATGTAGAGATATTGCTTTCTCATTTATAAAGAGAAATACCGCAGGGTAGAAATAGAACGCTGGGAGGACTCAGGAAATGTTGATGTCTTCATCTTTGAGTGGAGGCTCCACAACAAAGGCAGAAAATGCACAGAGCCGCTAAGATAGATTTAACCGCGTAGCAGATTCTCATGTTTTCATGCATTAGTCATTCAGCAAGAACTGATGACATCCTTTTTTGAGACAGATACTGCCCTGAGCCTCAGGTGGTGAATGAGACAGCAGAATTGGTGGGGCAAATACATCAAAGGTTGAGCGCCTCAATAAGAAACTCAAACTCATTGCCATCAAGTCAGAACTAACTCATAGTTAGTTGACCTTCCAGTGGTTTTCAGAGGCTGTAAATGATGTGGAAGGGGATTGCCTATCTTTCTCCCACCAGCCCACAGACAAGTGGTTCAAATCCACCAACTGCTCTGTGGCAGCCAGGGCCAGGGCCAGAGCCCTTGAGATGGGAACCTCAACACCAGGAAAGAGACAGCAACAGAGAAAGCAGCGCGCAGACCTACAGGACCTGAGATTCTTGCACCAGAGGTGTCTTGCTGTTGCCTGAGAAGCTGCCAGGATTCTTTGAGGATTATATCTTGCTGTTGGCTGCAAAACTGTCTAAACTAGTTGAAGAATTTTGTCTTGCTGTTAACCTGGCTTGCCCTGCAGTTCTCCAATTTGGACTTTGATTGAGTGATATCCTTTGCCTTTTCTCCCAACCCCAACCTGTTTCCCTGATAAACTTCACAATTGTGAGTAAAAAGAAATAGTCTATGTGGTCATTTGCAACAAATATTGGACTCAGTAAATAGTAGCAGCAGGTACTAGAGTGTAGGAGTCCGTGACTGACCTTCTAGGGATCAGTGTTATACTGTGAATGTTGTTGATGGGGACAGTTTCCCTTTGTGGAAGAGGTGAGGGTTGGCTATGCCCATGTTGTTCTTGCTCCTTTTATGACGACAATGAAAATTAATAAGTACAATATGAGACTTGGTGTTTTAGCTTTTTGATAGTGGAGTTTCCTGGTGCTGGTGCCTCTAATTGCTAGGTTTCTGAAATAACTACAATGGGTTGATGTTAATAGAGGTAATAATTACCATTGTGATTTTTGGCTGCACTGAAGAAATGTGTGCCTTACCTGATGTTAAATATAGGATTCAGCACTTACTTACAACATCCTGTTGCTGAAAAGTGTGCTAGATTTTAGTTGCTTTCATTTTACTTTTTAAAATTACTGCCCAGATTGTTTTCAATCAGTTGACCAGTTGCTGCTTCTTCTCTTTTTTAAATGAAAAATTTAAAAATTTCACTCATAGATTCATTAAAAAAAAGTTGACTCCCCATTTTGGACATTTTGTTAAGGGAGACTATTTCTTAGAGAGGGACATCATGCTTGGAAAAGTGGAGGGATGGCGAAGGAGAAGAAGACTCAACCAGATGGACTGGCACAGTGACTGCAGCAGTAGGCTTGAGTGTGTCAGATGATGGGGGGGGAGGGTGTAGGGTAAGACAGGGCTCAGATCTGTTGTTCACAGGGTGACTATGAGTGGTGCTTGACTTTGAAGCACCTAAAATCAACAGTAGCAGCTTCACGGAAAGACCCGCAGTGTGATTAGTATATTTATTGATCTAGTCGAATAGTGTTTCTTTTTTGTTTGTAGTTTTTAAGATCACTCTCTGAAATTTATTACCAGTGATTTTTTTTCCTCCCCTGTTTGCCTTTGCATAATCAGACCTTCACCTCATTTTCTTTGTAGTTGCTAAGCCCTAATCATCCAAGATGGCAAGGTTTATTTACAGCTGGCCAGATTTTGCATTTGCACCAGGGCGTAAATGCAGCTTTGATGAACAGCGTGCTGATGATACCTTTTCACACATTGTTTAGTCGATAGCCAGGCTGCACGTGGTTAATGGGAAAGAAGTTGACTTTTTTTGAAAGGAGGCTGCTGGTGTCTACCATGAGTTCTTCAATGTGGCCAGTGGATGTGGACCGGTTTGTAATGCCTCCAGTAGAGGGAAGTGGCCCCCGGTCAACAAGAGTATGGGACTCGGCTGTTACTCTCTTCCTCTGAATTTCCATATCATTTTCTAGTGTCACTAAGCTCTTTTTTTTGGGAGGGGGGTATTGTATAATAAGAATGACATGCCTTAAGGACTCACCCTCCTTCCAACCTTCCACCCTGCATTCCATATTTGGCTACAGGCAAAGGCCCAGGGAGAGGCTAAGAAGTAAGCAGCTAAGGCTACCCAGCCACTATGTGCCTCAGGATTTCTGTGTCAGGACTCTGCAGATCTGCCTGACAGCTCTTCCCACGACTGTACAATTACGTCTGTAAAGTGTTGACATCTTCCTCACATATCTGAAAAGGAGAAGGGGAGGCAGCCAGCCCTGGAAATGGAGGAAAAAAAGAAAAAAGTCCGTTTTAAAAATGTGGAGTCTACAGGCAGCAATTCCCCTTTTCTTTCTGTAGAAATGACATCAGGAACTTTAGCACATTGACAGCATCTCGTGTGTATAGTTTTCATCACAGCTTTCATTTTCCTTCTCAGTTTTCCCCACTTATTGGAGCTTCCAAATGCACATCTAATGACCTTGTCGGCCC
This sequence comes from Elephantulus edwardii, assembly GCF_000299155.1. Classification (NCBI taxonomy): domain Eukaryota; kingdom Metazoa; phylum Chordata; class Mammalia; order Macroscelidea; family Macroscelididae; genus Elephantulus; species Elephantulus edwardii. The sequence continues at coordinate 14,821,401 of NW_006399761.1, forward strand.
CTTCTGCCATCCTAACAGCATCCGTGTTAGAGGCTTATTCCAAAGAACCGGTAAGAGCTCTGTGCTAGGATGTTATGAAAGAATTTAGAAACACTTTATAGCATACCTTTTTAGCGGTCGCTTGAATATGATTATTTTTTTCTTTCCCCTTTCCATAAACAGCAATCAGTACATATAGTTATTGTTGCCTCACTTTGCTTTTTAAGTTGGAAGTCACTTCTGGAGTAGGAAAGAGTGTTTCCGTGAACTTTTGTATTGAAAAACCACTAAGCAGACGCTACACTTTTAATCAGGATAGTGGGACTGTTCTATGGAAGCATCCTAAGACTGAGCACTTGGGTTATTTGTTTTAAGTGGCTATAACAGAAATACCAAAAGTGGGTGGGTTTTAGGAACAGAAATTTATTTTCTCACAGTTTCCAAGGCTAAAAGTCCAAATTCAGATCCTTGTTTTTCTCAGCTTTTGTTCCATAGGTTTTGGGGTTTTTTTATGGCATTCGTATGACACCTGTCTTCCTCCACTTGTCCTTGCTAGAGCTGCTGTACGTAGGGTCGCTATACATCGCAGGCAACTCATTGGCACTTAACAACAATAACATACTATGACAAGTTCAGAAGCAGGAGTGGCATCTACTTACTGAACAACATACCTCCAGAAACTCTATGAACGTTGATAAATGTCTGTGGTAATAGAGGGGCTTCAGGCCTTTTTGTTCAAAGAGTTGCCATGAGTCGTGCTTGACTTGAAGGCAATCACCACTACCATCAACAACAACATTGCTGTCTTTGTATTGCTATTGTTGTTGTTAGGTGCTGTCGACTTGATTACAACTCCTAGTGGTCCTACGAATGACAGAGGTGACCCTATCATACTCCACCTTGATGATCTCTGCTATGCTTGAACGTTATGTTACAGTCTTTGTTCATAGGGTTTTCAGAGGCCTGCTGTTTAAGAAGTAGATGGTCAATAATGCTTCCTACTCTGTCTTAATCTGGGAGCTCTGCTAAAACCTGTCTACCATGGGTAACCTCTCTGGCATTTGACACACCAATAGTAGAGCTTTCACAGCATCTACAAGTTACCTCCCTACAGCTGACTGACAGACAAGTGCTGTACTAATTAGAACAGTGATAAATAAGAAAACAGTAGTGTGCATCAGGATTGTAGCCTTTTCCCATATGTGTTCAATCTGTATGATGAATAAGTTACTTGAGAAGCTGGGCTCTATGAAGAATAGTGTCGCATCAGGACTTTTGGAATACTTAGCAGTCACCTTTGTTGTGCACATGACACAACCTTGCTTGCTAAAAGTGAGGAGAATTTGAAGCGCTTATTTCAGAAAATCAAAGACTGCAGCCCTCAATATGGATTGCATCTCAATGTCAAGAAAACAAAACTTCTCACCACTGGACCTATAGGTAGTATCATAATAGATGAATAAAAGATTGAAACTGTCAATAACTTCATCTTACTTGGTTCCACAATCAATACACTTTGTACCAACGGTCAGGAGATCAGGAGATGTATCACATTTTGGAGAAGAACCTTTTCAAACTCTTTAGGTGAAATGATGTTAGTTTCAGAACTAAGGTGTGGGCCTGATTTGGGTCATAGTCTTTTCAGTCATTTGTTTCGCTGCTAAGAGCTGGACAGTAAGTAAGGATGACAGGAAAATAATTGATGCCTTTGCCCTGTGATTGCTGGAGAAGAATACATAATAAATATCCTGTAATCTATCATAAAAGCAAACACATATGTCTTGGAGAAGGTGGATCCAGAGTGCTTCTTGGAAGCAACAATCAAAATTTCCTCTCAGGGGAGCTCTGGTGGCCTAGTGGCAAAAAGCTGCACTGCAATCCTGCAGGTGCATGGTTCAAATACCCCAGATGCTCTGCTGGAGAAGGAGGGGCAATCTCTTCCTGGTCAGTCTTCTCCTGTGCCATTTGCATCTGAGTCGACCACACACACACACACCCCCCAAACAAATGACAACTTCCTCTCACATGCTTTGGGCATGTTTCTTGTTGTTGTTATATGCTGTTGAGTTACTTGCAACTCATAGCGACCCTATGTACAACAGCCCTAAACCCTGCTCTTCCCTGTTGCCAATCTCACTGTCTCCATCACACCCACCCTGATTACCCCAGTAACTGAATCAGTCCACCTCATAGAGGGTTTTCCCCTCCTGTGCTGTTGCTCCACCCTCCCAAGCATGATCTCCCTCTCCAAGGACCGGTCCCTCCTTGCATCATTCCATGGGCATGTTTCTAGGAGAAGTTATTCCTTGGAGAGGGACATCATGCTTGGAAAGGTGGAGGGTTGGCGAAGGAGAGGACGACCCCTTAACCAGGTGGGTTGACACATGGCTATAGAAGGGGGCTTATGTTTGTCAGAGACTGTGAGATTGGCACAAGATGGGACAAGGTTCCATTCTGCCGGTTTGGGGGTCTTGACTCAATGGCACCTAACAACATCAACAACAGCAGCATTGTTCCAGTCATTGTGTCTGTCTGTCTTGTGAGAGATCATCCTCTCTTTCTCCGACCATCCATCTTTGCTAGCATGATGTCCTTTTCCAGAAACTGCCCTCTTAGGACTACATAGCCACAGTCTGAGAGGAGATTCCATTGCCTCTGTTGTTGGTTATATAAATTAGAAGAGCTGAGGTTTAGGACACAGTGAATACATCTCTATTAACATAATGGAAAAGACTCTATTTCCACATGGGTTGGCATCCACAGATGTCAGGGTCAGCATATATTTGGGTGGACATCACTTCATAATAGTTACGTCTCTTGCACATGAGATAGAAACATTTCTTTGGAAGAAAATTTTCCTTTCTCTTAGGAAAGGAATGTATTGCCTCTTATAATAGAAATGGAAAAAAAGAGTTAGTAATTTAAACTATTTGCATAGCAAATTAATAGTGCAATAATTATCCATTTGCGTATTTAAAATGGTCCAGAAATGCCTCCTTTTCCCCCTATTGAATATCATTTCATTGCCTGAACTAAAATAGAATAATGCCATATAGGAAAGTAGTAAAAATGAAATAAGGCTTTTGAAAAACATATTAATATATAAAATATTTATTATCCAGGCCCTGTAGCGCTTACATTTAATCACTTTTATTGTGGACCAAGGGTTAGTCACTTCATTCTGAATTCTGAGGAATGAACACGAGGTGTTTTGCAAGCGCTGCTTTTTCTGGACTGCAATCTCAGAGGGCTTTACTTGAGAAACAGATTTTTTCCTTTTTTTTAGGGAGGTGGGGCTTGTGGCAATAAAAAAACACAGCAAACACTTTTGACAATGGCACTAAAATGCTTAGGACTAAGGAGAGACACGCTGCGTGAGGCTGCCCAGGTGAAGTGGTCTCTTTGTGGGGGACAGAGTAGAGTCTGGATGGGTTGGAGAAACGTTTTTGGAGACACAGAGAGGCATTGCCCCTGTTCCATGTCTGCTTGGAAAACCACCTCTTTCTCTTTGCATGTGTGGACCTCATGCTTTGTGCCATCCTGCATTATCCATTGTGTCACCTTTATCCAAAGGCAAGTTTTTCAATTTCCAGAGCATGCATTCCATCCATATGCATTTGTTCAATGGTTAAGGCAACCGTTGGGACTCTTACATTGAGGTAGCTTCATAAACCAAAAGCAGATCAGCCGCTGAATTGATTCTGACCCCTTAGCCACCCAGCGTGTGTCTGAGGGGAATTGCATTCCGCAGGATGTTCAGCGATTGACTTTTTTTAAGAATGATCACCAGGCTTTTCTTTCGAGGTACTCCTGGGCAGACTTGAACCCCAGACCTTTTCATTATCTGCTCGATGCTTAACTGCTAGCTTCCCTAAGCTCTCTAGCCACTCCATGAGGAGAAGTTAATGGACTGACTCGCGATGAGTTTCAGCTGGAGTCAATATGCAGAACAGTGAGAAGTGGGGCCCTTATTGTTATATTTTCTGTGTTTGACTGGGAGCCCCTTAGGGCAGGGAGGGGGATGTCTATGTCTATTTTATTCTCATTTTTTGTTCAGTAACACAAAATATGACTAAGGAGGATAGAAGGAGAATTGATACCTTTGAGCTGTGGTGCTGGAGAAGAGTATTGAATGTACCATGGACTGCCAAGAAAACAAACAGATTCACCCTAGAGAGGATTAAACCAGGCTGCTCCTGGGAGGCAAGGATTCTGAGGCTTCGTCTGACATACTTTGGACATGTTGTAAGGAGGGAGAGGTCCTTGGAGAGGGACATCATGCTTGGGAGGGTAGAGGGAAAGCGCAGAAGGGGAAGACCCTCTATGAGGTGGATTGATCCAGTGACTCGGGTAATCGGGATGGGTGTTACCAGAGGCAGTGAGATTGGCACAGGATAGAGCAGGGTTTAGGGCTGTTGTACATAGGGTCGCTATGAGTCACAAATGACTTGACGGCACATAACAACACCACCACCACAAAATATTAGACAAAATATTTCCAAATGAAATCCAGGTGAGCATCATCTCATTTGAAGTCTTTGAAGTCAGTATGTTGAGCTGGATCTAAAGTTTCATTCTCTCTCTTGGTTTTTTTTGGACAAACTGAGTATCATTTGGCAGTTACTTAGGGCCTGGCACCACCCTGGCAACATGTAAGGCCTTAAAAATGGCTAGCAAAATGGTCCCACTTTTCACCCTGCTCTGTGTTTGGGATGCAGTGACCTGCTATCAATAACATATTCATCTTCTGGAAAGGTTTCGCCTGCACCTCGTGGCTGGGCCATCCCACTCTGACTACAGAAGACAGGATTGACAGAGGACCGCACCCTGGGCATCTGGGCCGTCTCGCTCGGCCGTGGATTGCTCCCCAGGTTGGCATTACACTGTGCAGTCCTAACTCTGTGTTTGTGGATGCACCAGCAGAATGGCCCTATGTGCCACAAAGGCTTTTCAGGCAGTTTGAAGCTGGCTGAGAAGTGTTATTGGAGAAGCATCAGCAGCAGGAGAGAGCGAGTATGCAAGACTGAAATGAGTCTCAGTGTTCCATACAGAAGTGGTTACAGACCTGTGAGCGGTGGGTGGTGTATAACTTCTATGACACTTGTGTGACCAGACTTACCATGGGTCGTTTCAGGTCTGCAGGAAAACTGTGCACGAGTATTATTTCCACCACCTTATAGATTTGGGTTGAATTAAGGAGAGGCGGCCTCGGTCCACAAAGTATTCAAGGAACCTGTTGATGTTTTCATGGTGGCCTCACGGTAAGAAATCACGCTGCCAGAAGTGTGCTATTCAAATCCTCCAGCTTCTCTATGGGAGAAGGATGGCCAGTCAACTCCCATGCAGTTTACTGCTTCTCAAAACCTGCTGGAGGGTCAGCTGTGCAGCTATGCGTCAGTTCAAGGGTACGTACCACCGTTGAGGCTTTCAGTAAATATTTAGGCCCTGAATTCTGCTTCAAGTCTCAGCTGAATTTTTAATACAGCCATTCTTAAAAATAACCCTGTGTAGTATCTATAGCTATGATGCTGAACACTGTGACTCTGATGTGTCAAATGTGATACTGGTCACCCAGGGTGGACAGTGTTTGGTGGAGCTCCCTGATTAAAACAAGCTTGGAAGCAGGAGTGGCATCCACTTCTGAAATCACTTGCCTCCGGAAACCCTATGAACTTGGAGAAATGAAGAAAGTTCTACAAGTGTTCAGGTCTTCTGTTCATAGGGTCACTATGAGTCATCTACGACTTGACATCAACTAAAAACAACAACGTATGTACAATGTCACATGTTCCTGGACGATTCAGTCAATTTAGGGGGGCCTGTACACCTGCTGTCTCCATTCCATTCTTTAGCCATTTCTAGGACATCTAGCATCCATGTGATCACTCGATCGTGTCCAGTGGGATCTGTGCATCTAATGATTAGAAAAGAGTTGTGGAATCAGGAGAGGAAATGAGGAGGAGACTGGAGATTGGAATTCTTACTACCCACCAGTTCTCTTTGGAATGCTGTGATTTTGTTAGCCGGCCACATTTCAAAGGTCTGCAGAGCAGAGGGGAGAGGCCAACTGGATGGCGGCTGGGGATCAGATTAGAGGCACAGCTTGTTCTCTTCCCTTGGGGTTTGCATCACTGCTTGGGACACCCAGACACAGTTTCACAAAGGGCAGGTCTGAATGCATGCGAGCGCTGGTAGACCTGACTGAGGCTCCCCACACCTGCAGTTCTCATGCATTATACATCTCTCGGTTCTTACTCCACTTAGAGCTGCCCTCGGTCTGGCAGAGCCAAGGAGGCCCCAGAATTCCTCCGCCCAGTGCACTTAGAGAACATCGCCTGCCAGTTGGGTGACAGTGATAAGAGCAGCGGTTTGCTCGGTCTGCTTTGTTCTTAGGGCAGCTTTAACGGGAGGAGAGACTGTCAGGTGGCGGTTAAGGCTCAGCGTTGCCAAGTTCAGACAGAGTGCTGTCTGTGGGCCGATGCACTCATGCCCCCTGCTGACTTCCACCTTGATTAGCTTTCCCTCCTATTCTTACCCCCTCCCTTGGTGAGTCTGTGCTGCAATCAAGCATTAAAATTCAGCATCTCCGCTTGGCATTCCCAAGGGTGGTCTCCGAGATGCTGCTCAAATGGCATTTGCCTCCTGGTTGCGCCGCTGGAGCCCCAGCTCTTGGCGAGTTGGAGGATCACTGGCAGAGCAGCCAAGGTCAAGAGCAAGAAAATGCTGGGAGGCTTGACTGACTCCCTCTAAGAAGGTGGGGTCTGGAGAGAAGAGTCTGCCGCCCTCCACGTTGTTGGGAGATGCCTTCAAGTCAACGGCAACTCTCAGCAACCCTGTGAACAGCAGGTGTGAACCATGCCCGGATCTCTGATGGACTCGGGCCCATTGCTACAGTCACTCTCTCAATTCATCTCACCAGGGCCGGAGTCAGGAAATATTTGAACCCATGTCAGAAGTTGTCTAAGGGAAGGCACAAGATCATTTTAAGTGAAAGGATGACATTAAAGCCCTCCAGTAATATTTGCTGTGATTTACCAGCCCCTGGCCTCAAGAAATCAACTCGTAGGTCTCTCTGTCCCCGTCCATTGCTGTATTAATAAATGTGACAAAGTTGACGGCAGTTGTTTCTGATATCCAGGGTATATACCTGGAATTTTCCTTCAAAGCAAAGCTAGCATGACCTTGTCTCCTGTACTTTGGGCTCATCTTTGGAAAAGCAGAAAGTCAGCCATAAAGAGAAAGACCCTTAGTGAGAAGAATTGATACAGAAGCTGTGAAGAGCATAGCTAGGATCAGGTGCACCTTAGTCTCTAGACTGAAATCATTGCTTTTCAGCACCCTGGAGAGGCCCCTGAAAGCAGATTTTCCCAGTGCAATTTGTCTTTCTATTTCCTGGCTGCTGGTACCAAGAATGTTGACCAAGAGTGGAGCCACGCAAGCTGAAGGTGTTAATAATCTCAATCTCTTCTCCATCTGACATGATGCTGCCAATCGACCTAGTGGTGAGAATCTTTGCTTTCTTGATGTTGAGCTTCAATCATATTGAAGACTGCAGTCCTTGACCTTCTGCAACAAGCAGTTCAAGTCCTCCTCAGTTTCAGCAAGCAGGGTTGTGTCATCTGCATAACGCAGGTTGTTGATGAGTCTTCCTCCAATCCTGATGCCACATTCTTGCTTATAGAGCCCAGCCTCCCAGATGATCTGTTCCACATATACATTGAAAAGGTATGGAGATACAACACATCCTTAGTGAACACCTTTCTGGATTTTGAACCATGCAGTGTTTCCTTGCTCTGTTCTGACAGCTGCCTCCTGGTCCAAGTATAGGTTTTGCATCAGCACAATCAAGTGTTCTAGGATTCTCATTCTTGTCAGAGTCAGCCACACTTTGTTGTGATCTGCACAGTCAGATGCCTAGTGTATACTGTCTTAATCACAAGGTTCAAGGTTCAAATCTGCCAGGTGCTGCTTGGGGGAGAGATGGGATATCTCCTTCCTCTGGAAGGTCTACAACCTTGAGACCGAATGGGTTGCCATGAAGCAGATGCTACTTGACTTCAGTGAACTGATTTCTTTTTTTCAGAAGGAGAAAGTAATCCACAACTTTATTTTTGTATTTTGCAATCTCTTTGCACTATGTATAAAGTGAAATTGCACTAGAAAATTCACAGGGAAGAGAAATCAATCCCTAGATTTTGGATGCCTCATCAGCAAAGGAGAGGAAGACCCCCGGCGAGATGGACCAACGTGGAGACTTCAGCAGTGGCTCTGGTGTGTCAGTGATGATGAGGATGGCACCAGATAGGACAGGGTTCTGGTCACCTGTTTTCCAGGTAGCTGTGAGTCATACTCCACTCGATGGCACCAGCAACACGAGACTGCTGACACCAAGGCGACTCTTCTCTGGTGGTTCGAATCCACCAGCACTCTGAGGGAAGATGATGGGCAGTGTCCATCCTCTCATGCCGTTCACAGCCTCTGAAAAACCACTGGAGGGTCAGCTGCGAGTCCTGTGAGTTGGCTCCAACTTGAGAACAAACAACATGATGGCTAGCGGAAACAAATTTTATCCTTAAATCTTTTCTTCCTCCAAAAAAGTATCTGCGTATGTTGTACAGAGGATCTATGGAGCAGATTAGTCACGGGGCCGCGAAATGTTTTGGGTGCATGTGTGTCTTCTGTGTGGTATGTATTCATCGTGTGTGTGTGTGTGTGTGTGTGTGTGTGTGTGTATTCTGTTTATATGTTATATGTGTCACATGTGTCTAGTTTGTATGAAGTTTCTATTATGTATTTACTGTGTCTTGTGTGTGTGAGGAGTATGAATGAGATCGAAAGAGCCGGCCATGTGTTTAGTGTGTGAGGCTCTGTTCTAGGTTTGTAGTAGGATTTCTCAGAATACGACCTTTCTACCAGAGGTGACAGTATCACTTGAGGGGCTGATTAAAAGGTCACTTCTTTGGCCAAACCTGCTCAATTCCTTTTTCTTGAGAATCATGTTTGCGAATCTGCATTTTAAACAAATCCTCCTCCCACCAGAGCGGTTCTGAAATTGAGGCAGTACCTCCTGTTGGTAGGTGCCGTGGAGTTGACGGTGTGTCATAGCGACCCCGTGGACGGCAGAACTGAGCCCTGCTGCCGTCCTGCCTCACCTCATGGTCTCTGACAGGCTCCAGCCCATTGTCACGGTCCCCATTTCAGTCTGACTTGCTAAGGGTCTTCCTCATTGACCCCTCCACCTTGCCCAACATAGTGTCTTTTTCTAAGGATGGGCCACTCTTGACACCACAATATGTGAGACCAAGAGGATCCTGTTGTTGTTGTGTCCCATCAAGGCAGAACCAACTCATCGCTGACCCTCCCGAGGTTTCTCAGAGGCAGTAAAATCGCACGGAAGGAGATAGCCCGTCTTTCGCCCATGGAGCAGCTGGTGGATTTGAACCGCACGCTTACGGGTTGGCAGTGCAACTCATTCCTACTTAATCATCAAAGATCCTAAGGAGATACTATGGTGGTAGCGTGTTAATATGTTAATTTTTTTTACAATATGTGATTAAAAGCATATGAATAGCAAGCAGTAGAGTTTATCAGAGGAAGTGTTTGGCGTGTTGGAGGAAAACTTTACAGAGATGGTGAATCGGAATTACTTCTAAATGCTGAGGCAGGAGGCTGACATTTAAGGCATACAGAATGATTTAAATAAGATGGAACTTAAAAGAAAATAGATCTCCATGGGAGTAGAGGATTAGTACATGTAGGCAGTAGAAGAAGATATTCGGAAAGGTGACATGGAACGGTTTATATAATGAGCACTCCTGAGAGAGCGGCTTCCTAACATTGAGTGTAGGGGGTGGGGCAAGAACATTACGGGGCTGTCACGCCATGACTTTGACCCCTTGGAGTCCTTCCATATATTTTGCCTGTCATAGCATGAAGCAGGCGTGTCTTCTACAATTTTGGCACAAAGGAACCATATGACAGTGTGTAAAACAAAATTTAGGAAATACGAGTTTGCTTTTAAATATTTACTGGGATTTTACTGGCCAAATAATTCTCTTTCCTGCCCAAAGATGCCTTTGTTTCTACTGTTTTCTAAGGTCAGCTTAGCCTTAGTCTGATATTCTAACTTCATTCTAAAGCTCATGCATGCAGCTGGGGTGGGGGGGGGAGAGAGAGAGAAAGAAGAGAAGAGAGGAGAAGAGAGGGGAGGAGAAGAGGAGGGGAGGAGAGGAGAGGAGAGAAGGGGAGGGGAGGGGAGAGAAGAGAGAGGAGAGGCAAGAGAGAGGGACGAAGGGAGGGAAGGAAGGAAAGAGAGAGAAATAAAGGGAGAGAGCAAGAGAAAGGGAGGGGGTGAAGGAAGGAAGGGGGAGAGAGACAGACAGACAGAGGTGAGTGTGTAAGCTCTACCTAGCCTGTCTTTATCCCTTTTTCCATATTCTGGTCTAGTGTAAGAATTAAGAACTGGCTCTCAGTCAGTCACATGCCCTCCTTTGTCTCTGTTTGATGCACGCCCTCTGGGACAGATGAAGAAGGCAGGCCTTGGGTCAGCTTCGAGCTGAGAAAGCTGAGTGGGGAGAAGTGCCATTCAGCTGCGAGCTGGGTGTCACACCTCCTTACTGAGCGAGGAGTCAAGCCAGGTCCACAGGTTCTCAGGTGAAGCCTTTTTTCTGCTCACGCCATGGCCACCTTTCCATTAGGCCGACTGACTTCTCGTCTGGAACCACAGGACTGGTGTGACCTTGGCAGAAGTATAAAGTGCGTTAGGCTGCCAGTACTGGGCACTTGTGATTTGACGTCTCTTTGGAGATTTCCCACCAAAATGCGGATTTGTCAAATATTCTTTAGATTTACAGGATTTGGTTCATCAGTAAAAAGACTAGTTTTCATAAATATTCATTGTACACTTCCTGGGTGGCTGGTAATGTTGTTCTAAAGCTTTGTTGTTATTGCCATGTGTCATCAAGCCAACTATGACTCGTAGCGAACCCATCGATGAACGACAACTATGAACCTTGCCCAATCCTGAGCCAATCTCACCATCTCCGACACACCAGACCCTATTGCCAGAGTTTCTGTGTCTGTCCATCGCATTCAGGATCTTCCTCTCTTAAGCTGACCCTCTATCTTTCTAAGCTTGATGTCTTCTCTCGAGGGTCTGGTCTGTCCTGAAAACATACCCTAAGTAAGTGAGATTGAGTCCCAGCATCCCTGCTTTCAAGGAGCAACCAGATTTCACCCTCTCCAGGACAGATCTGTTTGTTCTCTTGGCAATACGTATGTTCAATACTTGTCTGTGACACCACAACTCTAAACACTTTGCACATACTTAAATATTTTATTTTTATGGTAATATTTTGAAGTAAGAACTATTCTAGTCCCTGTTCTGCATATGAAAAAATAGAGGCATTGAGCAGGTAAGTAGTTGTTGATGATTACACCCACTTCTCGCTTATCAATGTGAATACAGTAATTATGTGAAAAATCAGTATTATTTTTAAAATGGAGGGTAACTACATCATTGCATAACTGCCAAATGACATCATTACATAACTGTCCAAGTAATGACGGTCACCGGCAAGTCATGATGGCAGATCACCTTGGCCAGCTGTGGTTACTCTCATGTTGAAATTCAGCATGTGTTATTGCTGGATGTCTGTCATGAGGGCACAACATGGTTGGGATAATAGATTTCTTTACACTTGTGATTACGAGACATTAGATAATGAGATAATCGGTAAGTGAGGAGTAGGCAGAGGAAGGAGACACTTGTTTAGTGCTCTATGCATTGTAACAAAACGTTCATTTAGATGTTCAAGGGGCCTTCATTCCTCTCGCACGATTCTGAAGCTGATTTTCTCTCTCTCTTTGAGGTGTTGATTATACTATCAGACTCGTAGTACATGCTAATGATTTGACTGTGAATGATCTTTAGAGGGAGGAGAGCTTTTTAGTTGACTCTACTTCTGATATTTGCAATGTCAGAGAAATCTTCCATCCTTTTATTTAGCAACTTCTACATATAAAGCATTTGAAACCATATAAGATAATGGGATTAGTGTGTGTGTGTGTGTGTGTGTGTGTGTGTGTGTGTGCGCGCGCGCGCGCACGCGTGTGTCTCTGTGTGTGTATAGAAGGCTTGTCATAACAATTTTAATCTGTCTCTGGTAGGGCTGAAGATAAGAAATAAGGTTCAAACAGACCAGGAACAATTACCATCCCACTTTAAATCGAAATTCAAGCATTTGAAAGTGATACTACTATTTTTTAATCTGTCTAGCCTTCTTTATTTTTATTTTTGCCGTATCTTAATTCTTCTTTTTATTCTCTTACGTGAGGTTCAATCAGGTAAAATAAATATTTGTTATTAAAATCCTCTCTTAGGTGCTGCATACAAGAGAAGTTTGAAACAGAGCCACTGGGCTCTGGAGGACAAGTCAGGGAGAGTCTAGAAGCATCTCATGTTAGTCCTCTTCACCCTTACTCTTCATGATGAAACAGCCCTCATTTGCTCTGTCAGTTCTCTGACCATTTCTTCTCCATTCCCCCCTCTTCCCAGTTGCTACCTGAAGGATTAAACTCTTCCTGTAACTATTTCGTTAGGTTCTTGTTACAACCTTGACTCCTAAAATGCAAATCTCATCTGATCTTTGTCCATGGGTGACCCCTCTAATGCCCTGGGGAGAGACGATAAAGGCAGACAGCTCTTCAATACCTGCTCTCTGTCCGCCTTACAGGTCTCACCTTCCTCATCTTGTCCTGCCATTTGTCTGGCACTCAGTTTGCTCCCTCAAGTCTCCGAGTCATACTTCTACCCTAGGATGTAATGCTCTTAGCCTTTCCTGGTAGCGTTCACTCTTCGCCTTCCTTTCAGGTCTCTTGAAGACAGTGTTACCATGGCGAAGGCATCTCCAGGCCCCTCCCCATCTCAGAAGGAATCTTCTTCTGCCCGCTCACATCCAGTTGTCATCACACCTTTCCCAAACCTTCTATTACATTTTGATTATGCGTCTGTCTGTCTGCCTCCTCTACTAGATTGCAAGCCACCTTCTTGAGAGACCAGGGTTATGTCTCTTCCAGACTTCAAACCTACAATTCTGGCTCTATAATGAGTAATCCTTAAACGGGGTGGGGGGGGGAGCATAAAATTGTGGTGGAAATTTAAAATCGTTTGAAAGATACAACATTGGGCCACAGGGATGCAGAAAGCAAGCTCTTTTTATTCTTTGTTCATTTCTTTTCTCCTCTCTGCTCTGATTTCCTGGCACAATGTTTGGGACGTGGTCACTGTCTACTGGTGGAATCTTCTCTGACCTTGCATCAGCTTTCTAAGGTGCTAACTGTTGATGGAAGCAAACTGCCCACCTTATTCCCATGGGGTCTCAGGTGGAGTCCACCACGCAGCACACGGTGCCACCAGGGCTCCTTACTGAAAGCATGTTGTTGTTACGTGGAGTCAGAACTGATTTATAGCTGAGCCCTCAGTGGCTTCTCACAGACTTCCCATCACTCAGAGAGAGACTGTCCGCATTTCTACCACAGAGCAATTGGTGGATTCAAACCACCCGCCTTTGGGTGAGCAGCACAACTCCTTATCCACTCGGCCACCAGCGCAGTCAGTGGTCATTAGTACCTTTTATACTCAAGAATGCCACAACTGTGATTTGTACCTTACACCTGGAAGAAAAAGTAGGTTTCCTTGTAGGGCTCCAAGTAGAAAACATATTCTAAAGATAGGAATTGTCCTGAGCAAAAGATTTGGCACAAGAAGGTGTGTGTCGTGATTTGAGAAAAAAAATCACTATTATTCTTCCCTGAATGTTTTCTAGTTTGTTTCTAGTGCAAATGAGAACTATTAAGCATTTTTTTTGTTTAATTAAGAAAATTACTTTATCATAAGTACTTTGAACTGTCATTGAGGGAAGGAGGAAATAATCATTCGCTGAGTATGTTGTTTTTGTTGTGTGCTGTTGAGTAACTTGCATTTCATAGTGACCTCAGTACAACCCCTCTGAAACCTGCCCTGTCCTGAGCCAGTCTCACTGACTCCCAATACACTGACTCCCGTTGCCCCGGTTACTGACCACTCCATCTCATCTGGGGTCTTCCTCTCTTGTGCTTTCCCTCCACCCATCTCAGAACAATATTTTTCTCCGAGGACTTGTCCTTCCTGGCCATGTACCCACAGTAAGTGAGATGGAGCTTCAAAATCCTAGCCTCCAAGGAGAAACTTGGCTTCACCTTCTCCAACACAGACTTACTTGTTTTCTTGGCTGTCCATGGTATGTTCAAAACTCTTCTCCAGCACCACAACTCAAAGATATCTATTTCTGTCATCTTTAGTCATTTGTCCAGCTCTCTGATGCATAGCAAATAATTGCAAAGACCATGACCTGGGTCAGGCGAACCTTAGTCTCTAGCCTGACATCCTTGCTTCTCAGTACTCTGGAGAGGAATAGTTTGTCATGTTCCAGCACTGTTCATGAACATGTAATATGCTAGTTGATGTTAGTCTCTGATAGAAGTTGTTTAAGAGCGAACAGTCTGCAACATTGTTTTGGGGGAATGATCTGTGACAGAGATAAGACTGAGGACTGATAGGAAAGGGCACAGAGTGAAGGTTGGATCTGTGTGCCCTAGTGATTTTTGTTTGAGGAAGGCGGGTGTGTGTGAGTAATTTCAGTCAGGTGGCCATATGACTGTTCCTTCATGGATGTGATGTGGGCTGTTGTGATTGTGTCTCACTAGGAAACAGGACGCATCCTCTGAAACCCCATCCCATTTCGTGACCAGTGCCGCTGACAGTGAGGGTCACGGTCAATGCTGTACCTTTAATTGACTCCAGCATCTGGGGTTCAGACTTCCCAGACTCTGGGATCATTCGTAGACTTGACATTTCAAACAAATAATGTGTGTGAAAGGCTTTCTTCTTCAGCTCGTGCCAAACAATGGCAGCAGAGCTGTCTCGAGTCGAATTTTAAATCTGAGGACTGTGGAGTGCGTGACTGTGGCTTCTGTGCAGTGGTATCGATGGATAACTTCCTCTAGGAGTAGTGCATTTATATGAGGGTTCACTAGACCAAGTAGACTTAATTATGAGGGGAGAAGAACGCTCTATGGTTTTATTTGCGTCTGTGCTGGTGGCAGAATGCGATATGCAAATAATGAGAAGAGCTAGTTGGACCACCCACAGTAATATTGTGATGAAAGTTAAACCCAGGCACGCTGAATTAGCAAACATGCAAAATTATAGGGTTCACCTGCTGCTCTCTTTCTAAACTTATCCGGAGTGTGTGTGTGGGGGGGTGTGGAGGAGAAGACTGTGGGAGAGGGAGAAACACATCTTAAATATTGGCCAGAAAATATCTGCCTTCTGTAGACTCCTTTTAAAAAATGTTCTAAAATACTGAGGGATTATCGGCAGAGGCAGTAGGAAAAGGAATAGTAATAATGACCGTTGTGAATATATTTAGGCCAAAATACTACTGAGGTTTGAAGCATTATGACTTTATGGAATGAGAATAGGTACATACGCTTTTCAGTAATGTTGTTGTTGTTGTTATGTGCCATTGAGTCGCTTGCAACTCATAGTGACCCTATGTACAACAGCCCTAAACTCTGCTCTGTCCTGTGCCAATTGCACTGTCTCCGACACACCCACCCCGATTACCCCAGTCACTAAATCCACCTCACCCTCCCAAGCATGATGTCCTTCTCCAAGGACCTGTCTCTTCTTACAGCATGTCCGAAGTATGTTAGACGAAGCCTCAGAATCCTTGCCTCCAGGGAGCCGCCTGGTTTAACCCTCTAGGATGAATCTGTTTGTTTTCCTAGCAGTCCATGGTTCATGCAGTACTCTTCTCCAGCACCACAGCTCAAAGGCATCAATTCTTCTTCTATCCTCCCTAGTCATTGTCCAACTCTCTGATGCATAACAAGTGATTGCAAAGACCATGACCTGTATCAGATGCACCTTAGTCTCCAGAGAGACACCATTGCTCTTCAGTACTTTGGAAAGGTCCCTAACAGCACACTTTCCCATTGCAATATGTCTTTTAATTTCGTGGCTACTGGTGCCAAGAGTGTTGACTATGGAGCCAAGCAAATTAAAACTGTTAACAATCTCAATCTCTTCACCATTCATCCAGTAATAGTGGTTATTAATGGATAAGTTAGGATTTAGCCGCTATCACTGCACCTGCTTCACAGATGTTCACGTACTTGATCTTTCCCCAAGAATGTTTGGTTTCACCTGGAAAATACCCTTTTTTTGTGGGTGAAGAAACAGGAGAGCAGAGAGGTCAAGTAATCTGTGTTAGGTCACACAGCTGATAGGCCTTGGCACTCGTGTTTGAACTTGAAAGGTCTCTAGAGACTGTGCTATTAACCCCTAAAAGAGTCTCCCTCTGCATTGGAAGTTGGGAGAGATTTCTTCACAGCACAGAACCGCAAGTGTCAGATCTATTCAAACGGCCAGGGCGCAGCTCGCTGATAGAGACATTTCTGAAAGACCCTGTGATTTGTGCCTCTGAGGCAGCAGGATTCGACTTCAACAATGACTTCAATTTCATTACTTGGAGAATCCAGCAAGTTGTATCTCAACATTTACTGATTAAAGCGATGGTCTGTGTTTTCAAGGATTGACTGGTTTATACGCTTAAAATTCAATATTGATGTTGACACGTGGGCATTTTGGGCTTGATTAATTGCTGAATTTAATTCAGCACTGAGCACCTCTAATTCTATAATCAGCATTGCTGATTTAATAATCAAGTACTCCTCTTTCCCAGATAATGACATTAGGTACCCATAATGACAACTTGAAGACTGACATATTTTGTTTCAATTGAAATACAAACTTATTCAGAGAGTTTGTTTCTGCCTGTCTTCTGCTCTCTCTTCACCATCTTCAGAAATATTTTTCTAGGTGTTTACAGGATCCCCTGTGTGTGCTACGAAAATGGCAGAACACAATGGTGACCTCTCGCCATATGCATCCTAACTTTTGAAATAGCATTTGTGTTAGATTTGAGTTTGTATGTTGTGATTAGGTACCATTTGGGTGACTATCAGTCCTCGAGACCCTATGAACATTGGGTCTGAACCTTGCCCGAACCTGTGCCATTCTCACCATCTCTGCCATCCTCCCCATCTCTGCCATCTTCACCATCTCTACCATCTCTACCATGCTTGGGCCCACCATCACAGTCACTGTGTTGAACTGTCTTTTTTGAGGGTCTTCCTCTCCTTTGCTGGCTATCCACCTTTCCCAGCCAGATGTCCTTGTGAAGCTCCATCTCACACACTTTGGGCTTGTGGCCAGGAAGGACCAGTCCCTGGAAAACGACATCATGCTTCAAAGGTTGGAGGGACAGCACAGGAGGGGAAGACTTCATATGAGATGGATTGACACAGTAACTGGGGTAACCCAGTGTCAGAGACCGTGAGACTAGCTCCGAATAGAGAAGGGTTCAGAGCTGCTGTACATAGGGCCACTATGAGTCACAGGTGACTCAATGGCACATAACAACAATAACAACAACAGCTAGTTATACTTCTATTTTAATAATGATCTTGGGCAGTGTCCTAGACTCTCCCATGTTACATAGTACTATATTAGATTATTGCTCTTGGGGGCTGTTTCCAGGCTGGGAAGTTGAGCACAACAGCTGTATTCTGCTAAGGTGTGTTTTCTGGTTTGGGGTTGAGGCTAGTGTGTGGCTTTTGTTCACAATAGTATGTGAGCTGATTGGATTTGGCCTCGTATTTAAAAAGTCTTTTGGCTACCAGTCTGGGGCTATTTTCAGGATGGGAAGATGAGCACAATGGCCGGATTCTGCTAAGGTGTGGATCACCTGAATGAAACAAGCTTGGAAGCAAGAGTGGCATTCACTTCCAAAAAAGCTTGCCTCCAGAAACTTTATGAACTTGGAGAAAAGATGAAAGTTTTGTGTTCAAGACTTTAGTTCATAGAGTCACTTGGCGGCACTTAACAACAACTACAACAACAACATTGCTCCTTAGTACTGCATAATACTCTGTGTGTGAATGTCCTCACACTATGTAACCACTATTAGAAACAGACATACATACACTTTTAATTAATTTACAAAAACTATGGTGATTATAACTTTAAATTAGTGGCAGTTACTGACAACAGGAAATTGTGTTTATTATGTGTTTATTGAATGCAGTAACCTCATGTTATAGCACGTACTGTTTCTGGCTAAAGGTACTTCCAGGGATACTAAAATTTCAAATAATCATGTTTACCATTTGATAAAACATTTGGTACTTTTAAAACTACTTAACTATGTTTTTAATACAGGCCCAGATGGGCATACTGAGTGAGCACAGACCACCAGTGCCCCTCCTGCACTTGATGATGTGTCTACTCCTCCCAGAATCACAAAGGTTATTGCCACCTGGAATGAATTTAGCCTTTCTTTTCCAACAATTATTATGTTATGAAGACGTGTTGCCAAAATCAGAACATGTTAGCCTCCTTGGCCTTGATTGAATAGTCAGAATTTGTGGTTTGGCTAGATCAAAGATGTAACAATTTAGATTGGTAGCAATTTCAACTTTGAAGCTGGAAAAAATGATCCAAATGTTTCAAACTGTCATGTGCTCTGGTGATGTATCCCTTAATAGAGCTGAGTTGTTAACCCAAAGCATTGCCTCTCTAGTGGTTCAGATCCACCAGCAGCAACCTGAGAGAGCTGGCCAGTCCCTTCCCATGCTATTTACAGCCTCCATAATCCTGCTTGAAGGGGCAGGGGGTAGCACCTATAAGCCTGACTGGACAACAGTGACTTGAGTTGTTCGTAGCCCAAACCAGAGATATCAAGGTAGATCGTTCTTATACTTCCATTTCTATGGTTTGAATCACTGCATCTGCAGTCGGTATATGTAAAATGCTTATTAAAATGTTTCAAAGTCACTTCCCCCCCTTTTCTTACATGCTGTAGTGTGACAGATAAAGGGAATGACCTCCTTGTGAAATATACAAAGCGGGACAAAATGATACAGAACATAGCTTAGTGTCATGAAACGTTATAGTGCTTTAATGTAGAGATTATGTAATTGGTTTAAAAAAGCCCAAATTCAAGGCCTAGTATGTCTGCACCACCATTTCACCAGAATGAAGTTCCATGCGAGCATGTTTCCTTCAAGTGTCTAGTTCTGGGATCTTATATAAGACCATTGCTGTAGAACCAGGATCCCAAGGAGGGGCGGGGGCGCTTAATCATAAGGTCACACAGTTTGATGGTGGAGGGAGGGCTGGGTAAACGAAAGGGGAACCATCCAGTGTGCAAAACAATGAATATGAATTTTATGAACTTTGTATGTAAACCAGTATAAAAATAATTAGAAAAAGAGATGAACAAAATTTAATGTAGTACAAACTTTAACTGTTTCTTGAATAATTGTTGCTGTTGACTTGATTTCAACTCATGGGATCTCACAGACCTTAGGGTGGAACTGTGCTCCAAAGCGGTTTTCCGGGCTGATTATTCTCAACCAGATCTTGAAGTCTTTCTTGAAAAGCTCCATTGGGTCCCTAGGCCCCTTTCCTTTTGGTTAGCGTTCAAAAATGCTAACCTGCCCCGCCAGGAATGATCGCTTTTCTCCTGTTGAATGGTCCTGACGGTCTTCTTCACTGATGCAAGCCTGAAGATGTCGCTTCACTGAGTGTACCTTTGACTTTGTGCTCATTTGTACTAGTGTATTTTTCTCGTTATTGCTCAACCTTACAGTGACTCTGCAAGATTTGTTAATCCTCAATTTACAGAAGAGGAGATGAGAGAACTGAGATCCAGGGAGGCTAAAGACTTGCTCCGAGTAGCATGCTAGGATGAGAGTGCAGCTCTCCTTGACTTCCAAGCTGTCTCCACTAGTGAACACATAGCCAGGGGGTGTCTCAGCTGTCCCTGTCTTTACTTTCTTCACTCCTTCCAGGACCCAGGATGTCCCTCCAGTTCCAGCCTGACTATTGCATATGGTTAGACTCTTAACTAAAGGAAAGTTGATATCAGATGACTTGAAGAAGCTTGAATTTGCTCAGAAAACCTTTTGTAAGCGTTTGCCATGTGCTGAGAGGTGGCTGTGATTCAGGTGTGGTCTGATTGCTCGAGTGCTCTAAATGTTGCCTGTTGACTGCAACAAGGTGAGCTTGACTGTGACTCAGAAACTCATAAAAGTAAGACCTTCTAGCACAGTCATGATAGTATCTTCATCAGGAACAAGACCTGTCTTTACGTTTGCTTTGAGTCATTGCCATTCTGAAGTTCATTTCACGCAAGGGTTGTGGTTAGTTGTGATGTTTTGTTTTTGTTTTTTATGCCTACATAGCATCACAGGACTAAAGGAGGGTCTTTTGTGACCTAGCATCTGATGGTGGCTCTGTTGTCATATGGACTCTTTCTAGTTCAGAGATTAAGTAAGCAATCTACTACTCACCCAAAGGTTGGCAGTTCACGCCCACCAGCCCCTCTGCAGGAGAAAGAGATGCTAATCTGCTCCTGTAGAGGTGACCTTGGGAACCCTGCAGGGGCAGTTCTGCTCTGTCCGACCTGGCTAGTCTGAGCAGTATTGACTCGCAGGCAGTTTGGTTTCATTCTTTCCTTTCTTTGTTGGTTGATTTGCGTTGTCTTGGGCCAAATCTTGCTAGTTCTCAAGCTAGTCATAAGAAGCCTTTGTATTTTTTTTTTAATTAATTTTAATGAAAGTTTACAGAGACTTAGGATTTCCTGTCATTCATTGTTGCACTTTTCTCCCTGCCCTTCTAAGAAGCCTATGTATTTTATTATATTAGTGTGTGTGCTGTCAAATTGGATCTGACTGATAGAGGAGGAGATTGCCCCTCCTTCTCCAGCAGAGCATCTGGAAGAAGCCTTTGTGACTCACCATGTTGAGACATTTTCTAATATTTGTTGTTGTTATTGTTGTTGTTAGGTGCAATCGAGTCATAGATGACTCATAGTGACCCTATGAACGAAAGACCTGAACACTTGTATGACTTTGTTTCTCCACGGTCATAGGGTTCCCAGAAGAAAGATATTTCAGAAGTCAATGCCACTCCTGCTTCCAAGCTTGTTTTATTCAGGGAGCTCCACCAGAGCTGTCCGCCATGGGTAACCGTTCTCGCACTTGACACATCAGTGTTACTATTTAGCATCACAGCAACCAGGAGTTAAATCTGTACAGAAAATGGGCAGACCAGTGCTGTACCACTTAGAAGAATGTTTGACCAAAACTAATTAAAACCAGGCCTGAGGGCATTTTTAAATAGGAGGCCAAACAAAATCCACTCACACCCAATGGTGAGTAAACATTCCACTCCAGTCCTCACCAGAACCAGAAAACAAACCTCTGTAGAACCCAGCTGATCCGGATGAATATGCTCTGTCCTCAGACCCTTTGTTTGAACTGCCTTTGTCAAGACCTCACCTTCCACCAAACTTAATTTGGCTAAAATGGAAGCCAGTGGCAGGGGAAATCTCTCATCAACAGATTTATCCAGTTTCTGGATTCACCCAGTATATATTCTAGAGTGAGTGTTACTTAAGAAACTGCTGAACTGTGGAAATCTACTGAAAATGAGAGGAAGCGAGATGGAACTTTCTTTTGATCTTAGCAAGACCCAGGTCACGTCTGACCGTGCTGCTTTCTATCTGGGCATCCAGGAGCAGAGAGAAGGGCTCTATTCTTTGGAGTTTCAGTTTCTCTTAACAGAAAAATGGGAACCTGAATGTTTGTAGTAATGATCTGTATCTCTTTGACAGTATTTTTCCTTGAAAATAAAGAGGGATCTTCGACCAGAATGATCCTGTTTGTGATGAGGAGGAAAGACAGCTCATATTTGTGTGATGAACACAGTTCACTGAGCCACGTTCTTTGACAGGAACAATTGAGCACACGTTTTTATTTTCAACGTTATGCTGGTGGCTTGGTGGTAAAGAGATGCACTGCCAACCCAAAGGAACGCAGTTCAAATCCACCAGCTGCTCCGTAGGATAAAGATGGCAGTCTCCTCCTGTACTTCTGAAAACCTGCTGGAGAGTCAGCTACGAGTCAGAACTGACTCGATGGTACATACGCTAACATAGTGGAAACAGTCTCATTTGACTTTTGAGTCATTTAGATTTCAAATCTAATCCTGGCGTGGCTAGTTCCAGGCTATTACAGGAAGTGATGATAAGTGGCACCTATTTCCAAAAGTTGGCTGCTGGGAAAGTAAGAGGACATTTTCTCTTCTAGAAACCAGAGGTTTCGTCTCTTCTCTAGGTGGGAGGGGAAGATGGGTTCATTAACATCCAGAAATCCCCACATGAGCCTGAGAGGATGTTCCCTAAAGAAATAATGGGGAAGGTATACCGCAGGGAGGTGGATTGATATAGTGACGGCGACCATGGGCTCAGTTCTATCAGAAATGGTAAGAGTGACACAGGATGGGACAAGGGTGAGGCCAAGGCAGTTCATACGGTTTCTGTGAGTCAGACCCAACTCAGTGGCACCACACAACAACAGGTCTATCTCTCTATCTATCTGTCTATCCATTCATCCATCTATAATCTATACATGTCTGTCTGTCTATCTATCTAATCTATCTATCTGTCTAGCTATCTAATCTATCCATCCATCCATTATCTATCTATAATGTATACATATCTGTCTATCTGTCTCTATCCATCCACCCATCCACCCATCCATCCATCCATCCATCCATAATCTATATCTCTGTCTATCTATCCATCCATCCCTCCATTATCCATCTATAATCTATACCTGTCTGTCTATCTGTCTATCTATCTGTCTATCATCTATCTAATCCATCTATGCATCCATCCATCCATCAGTCATCTATCTATAATGTATACATATCTGTCTGTCTATCTGTATCTGTCCATCCACCCATCCATCCATCTACAATCTGTATATATCTCTGTCTGTCTATCTATCCATCCCTCCATCATCCATCTATAATCTATACATGTCTCTCTGTCTGTCTGTCTATATCTATCCATCCATCCATCCATCCATCCATCCCAGATGGGAACCTAGGCATTACTTCTATGGAAAAAATTAAATAATAAAAATTAAAGAAATAATCTTAATAAAGGAACTTTTTTTATAAAGGAACTTTTATAATAAAATATTTCCTAAGATAAGAAGTTAGCTACAGAGTAAGAATTCATAGTTACATTTGCTGTTCAAAGACTGCTCAGAAGAAAAAAAAAGAAAATTAGAAGGCGTTTATGATATGAGACCTTCCTGTGATGGTTAAAATTCAATTTCTTGACATCAGACCCAGCTCTTCATCTGATGGGCAGCTCCCCAGCTCAGAAGCAGTTTGTAAATGTTTTTTATGTGCCTCGGCTTGCACGGCATTAAGTGACTCTGCCAACTTAATTATCATAAAAGCTTCACAGGCCACAGTTGGCATTACAGATTAGCTTTCTGACATGGTTTATGGTTTAATGGTAGTTTATTTCAAGCAGCAGTGAGAAACACTACCCAGAAGACAGTGGTGAGTCAGTCTAAAGTGATGGGTGACAGGATTGTTCGTAACATTGGCTTAACAGAAACAAAGTGAGCCCTTAAAAAAACCCAGATTGGCAGAGGGGAGGAATCATAGGATAATAATTCATCTTTTGACACTCACATTTAGAACAATCTAGAGAAGATTTAAGGGGATAAGAAGCTGTTATCGATCTATCTCATGTGAATGTCGATCCCTGATATCAACAGTGTATTAGCGGGGGTGACAAGTGAATGCTTTGAGAACCGCTCTGGGGTCTGGCAAGGATATTTGAGGCTGGTTCCCTCCTAGCATGGTTTGAGTGGAGGTCAACTGCATGCTTCAAGTTTATAGGTGCTTCTTACATTACTATACTTTTTAAATTACTATAAATTACTATACCATAAGGTGTGCTTTACCACATAGATAAAAAAGACTGTTTCCCTTCCTACAAGAATTGCTGGCTTTTGATGCATTTGTTGAATGTTCACACAGACTCTGGCTTCAGTTTTTCTTCTCTGATCATGGGAAGGCCCCATGGCCTGAAGTAATTACTTATCCTGGGTTCCATCTGATTTTTGATAAGCTTAGAATCTTTCCCTTCCTCAGTTTTCTACTTCTGTTTAAGGTACACTTCTAGTTTTGGGAGGAGACAAGGATATGTCCTGGATGAAGCAGTGTGCCTGTGTTCATAGATTCTTGCCATGTTAGGGACATCTGGACAGAAATCATCAGTTGTCACTGGCCATGCAGTTGTTTTTGACTGAAGGCATCCTTGGCATCAAAGCAGAACTGTGGTCCATAGATGTTTCAGAGGCTGCACTTTTGGAAATGGATTTCCAGTCCTTCAAGACCCCTCTTGTCAGAGCCTTTGGTTAATAGTGGGTGTAACAGCCATTCCCACCACCCAAGGATTCCCTAGGGAAGAGAGGTGCTTTCCGATGCAGCAGGTAGTAGACCACTGAATGAGGACTTGATTAGGACATGGAAGATGTCATGTGGATTGATGCTGGGATTTAACGTTCTGTTGCTCATTCTTGTCAACTACCCCTACCAGCAGCAGCGAGGAACCCCGGTACTCATCTCTGAAATACCAGAAAACTCAAAAAATGCCTTCAGGCATGATAGCTTTCCTCTGTTCCAGTTCCTAACACCCTTGAGAAGTTGAAGCATGCTCATGGTTATTGTACTAAAAACAAACAAACCAAATCAATTAAGCAAACAGAAAGATTGTTCCAACCCTGATTTGCTTTCTTGGATGACCTGGGCAAGCTTTCTTGGTTTTATGTTCTCTCAGCTTAGTACTTCCCAGCGGCTTTGTGAATAGGGACTTGTGCTGCCAATCCAAAGGCAGGCAGTTCAAATCCACCAGGTGCTCTGCCAGAAAAATGTGCAGTCTCCTCCCATGTGATTTACAGCTTCTGAAAACCCACTGGAGGGTCAGCGGCGGGTCTGTTCCAACATGATGGGTAGTGAATTTGAGTTCTGGTTAGTGGCAGAAAAATTACAGTTGCATTTGACATTTCCACAGGTATGAACAATGCAAGAGGAAGCTGTGGAAGAAATATGAGATTCCTGTGGCCAGAGTTATCTTCCATGTATAACTTAATGTGACTCTGTATCATTCAGGAAAAAGACGCCAGTATTCATGGGCCCGCATCCCAGGAAGCAACATGGAAACAAGCCTACATGTGGATAAGTGTACCTGGTTTTGAGGAGAAGTGTCCTCTGCTTTGACACTTCAGTTTCATGGGTGTGAACAGACAGGAAGAATGGCAAAGGCTTTTTCCTTCCACGATATGAATGTAGGTATCCCTCTTGAGTATGAATGTAGGTATCCCTCTTGAGTATGAATGTAGGTATCCCTCCTCAGTATGAAAGTAGGCATCCCTCTTCAGTATGAATGTAGTTATCCCTCTTAAGTTCAGACCTTGATCCTTAAGATAAAAACTCAGCTCATTGTCCGTGAGTCAGAACCAGCTCATAGCTGACTCACCAGCGGCTTTTCAGAAGCTGTAAATTCCCAGGTGGAGAATGCCTGTCTTTCTTCCTCAGAGCTGCTGGTGTGTTCAAACTGCCTGTCTTTGTGTTAGCAACACACTTCCTACAGATTTTGCCACCAGAGCTTCCTGCAATGCTGGGGACTTACTTAAGAGAGAAAAATAGAAATACTTTTTCTAAAACTATAAAATATTTTTCCATTCAAGTTTCCCATCATTTTAATGGTAGTTCTGTGGAATTTTATTATTATTATTATTATTATTATTATTATTATTATTATTATTATTATTATTTATTAT
>NW_006399761.1:14847505-14863552 GCF_000299155.1 Elephantulus edwardii
AGTAGAACTCATAGCGACCTTATGAACAGAAAGGAGCAATGTCCTCTCACATGCCGTCCTCACAATCTCTGACACCCTCGAGCCTCTTGCTGCAGTCACTGTGTCTCTCCACCTGGTTGAGGGTCTTCCTCTCTTTCACTGGCCCTACACCTTTCTTTCCAAGCACAGTGTCCTTCTCCAAGGAATAGCATCTCCAAGCGACACGCCCAAAAGTGTATGAGACGGCACTTTATCAGCTTTGCCTCCAAGGAGCATTCAGGCCACGCGCTCTCCAAGACATATCTTTGTCAGGTTTTTTTGTTTGATTGATTTGTGTGGAGTTTTTGTTTTGTTTTTTGGTGTTTAGGGTTTTTTTTCCCCCCTTTGGCAGTCCATAAGATATTCAGTACTGTTCTCCAACACCATTAGCATTAGAAGCTGGTATTTTGACATATGGCATGTTGTTGTTATTGTTGTTGTTGTTGTTAAGCGCTGTCAAGTCGTAGACTACTCATAGCAACCCGATGAATGAAAGACCTGAACTCTCGTATGACTGTCATCGTTTCTCCACGTTCATAGGGTTTCTGGAGGCAAGCTATTTCGCAAGTGGATGCCACTCCTGCTTCTAAGCTTGTTTTAAACGGGAAGCTCCCCCATGGATAACCATTATCATATTTGACACATCAGTATCACTGTGTTCAGTTTCACAGCAACCATGAGTTAACCTCTGTACAGCAAGTGGACAGAGCAGGGTTATATGACCTAGAAGAATGTTTGACCAAAACCAATTAAACCCAGGCCTGAGGGCTGCAGATTAAAATCACCCAGCAAAAAAGAAATAATAATTTTTCTCTGTATTTTCTTTCTGTGTTACAGTTGCCTCAGAAGTCTTGATTCTCCAGTGATGAAAGCATGTATGTGTGTTCTAACAGGTGTGCGTGTACAAATTGATAAAATGGGAGCAGAAACAGCTTGAATGTGTGAGGCTGTATGGTCAGTCATTTAAAGCATTTCTCCCCTTTGCTGCGTCACTGTCCCATCCTGCCTTTATTCACGTGGCAGAATCCACATTCCTGAGGCTCCAACGTAGTATTCCATTTACTTGACTATTTCCATCAGTGTTTAAATTTAGAACCCTTCGCCTGATTTTAGAAATTCTGAGGGTCACTTTGAAACTGCTTCTAAAAATCTGAGCCAATGATCTGTTAGCATTGTTATCTTTGTCATTATTTTTCATAACTTTGAAATGAAGGGAGAATATCAAACATTAGTGAGAATCTAACTCTATGTCACAGGCTGTACCACAAGTTGTTTTTTTTTTTTACCTGAAGGGCAGTGGTGTCACTCTGGAGACTAAAGTGCGTCTGATACAGGCTATGGTCTTTGCAATCACTTGTTATGCATCAGAGAGTTGGACAATGACTTGGAAGGACAGAAGGAGAATTGATGCCTTTGAGCTGTGGTGCTGGAGAAGAGTATTGACTGTACCATGGACTGCTATGAAAACAGATTCTTCCTGGAGAGGGTTAAACCAGCCTACTCCTTGAAGGCAAGGATTCTGGGACTTTGTCTTATATATTTTGGACATGTTGTAAGAAGGGACAGGTCCCTGGAATCATGCTTGGGAGGGTGGAGGGACGGCACAAGAGGGGAAGACCCTCTATGAGGTGCATTGTTTCAATGACTGGGGTAATCGGGCTGGGCGTGTCAGAGGCAAGGCGATTGGCACAGGATAGAGCAGGGTTTAGGGCTGTTGTACATAGGGGTGCTATGAGTTGCAAGCAACTCGACGGCATATAACAACAACAACAACCTGAATGAGTCTAATTTAATTTTAATCATGGGACAGCACCATTTACCCTTTTGGAGGTTAGAAAACATCTCTGAAGATTGTGTAGTTAATTTGAGGTCTCAGAGCTGGTCCAGGGTGGAGCAGGGACTCAAACATCCATTGTGCCCTAATATCTTGTTCTCTCAAAGGCTGGCTTCCAAGCCTGCAAGGCAAATCCTCGCCCAGGCTCCCTGATCAGAAATCTGCATTTATAACCAGCCCAGTGGGGGATTCACACTTTTAAATTTGAGAAACACCACTTCTTCATTTGAATTCTGTGGCAGATAAGCCAGGGGTAGTTGCTACCTGAATGTGATGTTGAATGTCCGCTTTTGTCGTTTTAGATGAAACAGTGGAGAGGAGAAATGGAAGATGGGAGGTTTGGGTTGATGTCAGCCTATACACTATGCTTCTGGAGTATTATAAAAAATACTTACTCTATGGTTATTACTTACAGACATCTGTATTTTTCCTTACGTGCAGCTTTCTGTTGATGAAATGGTTTGGAATCCTGGTTAAGAGTTAATTATCTGGGGGGAAAAATAAGAATATAAATTCATAATTTCTTGGACTTCCATATGAACACCTGGAGAGCGTTAGTGTTTAAAAAGGCAAGAGAATCATTGCTAATGAAGCTTTGAATGTTTACCGAAGCTTTCACAGTAGTTGGCTCTGAATTTATGATAGCAGAACTGTGTTGTGAAATGTAGGTACAATTTAGAATAGTTTAGGGCCCCTTGTATAATCATTTGAGTACAATGCATGATGCCCATATTTCCACATTTGAAGAATAATATTACTTCATATGATTATAAAGATTTATAGCTAATTCATCTTTGATTTGATGGCAGTGTCAGTCATATTTGCATTGTACCGGTCAGAAACCAACACCACCCCCTTACAGTGTAGTCCCAGTGGAAAAATGTGACTTTCTTTATGATTGTCTATGAAGTGATCTTAAGGAATTTAACTTGGCCCAAAAGAAGTATGGCCTGGCCAACGCTTTCTTGTATTCACTTAATATTTATTGAGTGTTCGCTGGGAGTAAGGAGCTTTCGTCACTAGCTTTGAAAATGTGGTGGTATTGACAAGCCTTGCAAATGAAGCTGATGTAGTGGTGTGCACAGTTCTTCAAGGATAAGCGTCCTAGTCTAGATTTCGATTCTGAAACGCAAAACATATTAACTAGTTTTTCAGTTCGGTAAATACTTCCATATATACTGTCTTTTATCTGATTCTCAAACGGGCTAGGTCTTCCCCCCCCCCGTTTTATTTTTTTTTTTTGTGTGTGTGTGTACCATTAAATCGGATCTGACTGATACAGGAGGAGATTGTCCCTCCTTCTCCAGCAGAGCATCTGGTGGATTTGAACCACTTACCTCTGAGATTGCAGTGCAACTTCTTTGCCACTAGGCCAACAGAGCTCACAGGCTAGGTCTTAATACTCCTGCTCTTCAGAAGGATGGACAACATCAGATGACCTTATTGTCCTTTTCATCCTGAAAGCCGTCTGTTGCATTTATAGTTGAGACATTGCCAAAGGGTTTCTTAAAACATTAGCTTCTGCTGCTATTTGTACAATCTAATTGGCCACTAATCATATGCCGATTGGTGTGATAACTCTCTGCCTTCTGTTTTTATCTTAATAGTCATTTAAATCATATTTATCTTAGGGGAGCTCTGGTGGCCTAGTGGCAAGGAGCTGCAACTACAATCCCAGAGGCACATGGTTCAAATCCACCAGATGCTCTGCCGGGAAAAGGAGGGACAATCTCCTCCTGTACCAGTCAGATCTGATTTGACGGTACACTCACACAAAAATAAAAATAAAAAGTAAAAATCATATTTATGTTTTTACACATTTCCATTTTATCTCCCCAGCTGGCCTGTCCAAATCCCACTGTGTCCTTCTCCTTGTATTTCTTGCAGTGCCCTCAGTAAATTTTGTTAACTCTGGAGTGGGAATAAGGAGGCCTGATGACTTGCTTTGCTTCCCACCTCATCCATTTCCTTCCCCGGACAGTGCTTTTTCTCTGGGCCAGCCGGGGCTCCAGCTGCCCCCCCGTCGCTTCCAGGACCCTGCTCTAAGCCCAGCCAGTGCCCTGCCAGCCGTGATGTAACACAGAGGAGCTGGAGCCCACGCCACTCGCTTTTGCCAGATGCTCCCTGCTCTGATATATCATCTATTGGCCAAGCTAACTTTGGGGAATTAGCTGTGGACTTTAATTCTATTTGCTGTGCCCCTCTGGTTGCCATGGAGACTTGCGGTGCCAGAAGGCTGTCCTACAGGCGCTGGTGCACGGTGTTGCCTGTGGCAACAGTAGCTCGGTGGGCGGCAGAAGAGCAGGGATGGGATGTGGGTACCAGGTACTGAAATGAAGTGCAGGGGCTTGAGGTCAGCCTAGTGAAGGCATTCTGTTAGGGAGTCAGGCCTGGGCCTCTGGAAGGAGCATATGGTGGCAGGAAAGGATGCTGTTTCGAGCAGTTGACTGGATGTTGGAGAGTTGGTGTGGGGATGCTGCTGACAGGTAGCCTGCAGAGATCCAGGTGAGCCGGCTGTGGGTACAGAGTCTGATGTTGGGAAGAAGAGATCAGGAGCAGCAGCCAGGGGTGATCTTCAGAAAGCTCACACACTGAGCCGCTGGGATAGGAAGGGCCTTTGCGCAGAGGCGGAGTGAGAAGGCAGAGTACTGGCCTTGAGTAGGAAAACTCGCGAGTTCTAGTCCCTACACTTCACCCTGCAATCCAAAATGGTTCTTTCGCTTCTCCGGCCTCCATTTACTCATCTGTAAAGTGAGGAGGACAGACTTTTCCAAGGTTTGCCCTAAGCTACGTTGTCCTTTGCAGAAAGCATTCTGTGTTGAAATAGTTTGGGGAAATGTGGCGCACTGTTTCTTCATTTCCTTGGCTCTGCTTTCAGTACCTGTGGTAGCATGGCTTGGGAAGGGCATTTTGGTGGTGGTGGTGGTGGTGTGTCACCAAGTTGGAACCAACTCACAGCTGATCCGCCGGTGAGCTTTCAGAGGCTGGAGCTTGCACAGGAGATCTGCCATCTTTCTGCCTCTGAGCAGCTGGTGGATTTGAACCTCCAGCCTTTATGTCGTCACACATAGATTGTGGGGGTGGCACAGGATAGGACAAGGCTCAGAGCTGTTGTTTGTGGAGTTGCTAGGAGCCATACTCAATGGCACCTAACAACAATAATAACCACCCTTCCTCCCGTCCCATGCTGGTGGCTTAGTGGTGAGGAAATTGAGCTGCTAGTGCAAAGGTAGGTGGTTCAAACCCACCAGCTAATCTGGGGGAGAAAGATGAGCAGTCTCTTCTGGTGCCACTGCCACTGAAGACCCACTGGAGGGTCAGCGGTGGGTCAGTTCCAGCTCTCCTGTACACAACAACAACCACCACCACCGCCATACATTGAAAGAACTGGCTCTCAAACGCTCCCATTTTAGCCGAGAGCTTCCTTAACTGAATTACCTGGCAATGCTCACTCCGGAGTCTGAATTCATACCAATGTTTTCTCTTATCTCAGTGGAATACTATGGGGATTTACACTGAGCTCCGTTCTGGTTTCTTCCACGTGGCAGACCCGGCTCCCGAGTTAGAATTTTATGTGATTCTTGAGACCACGTGCTCCGTCCACACATCACAGTGTCCTGTGTGGCGTTAGACACACAGGGAAATGGCATTAAATGATTGCTTGTGTGGGTCAGGATTGTCCGGCTCCTGGCCGTTACCGACCCAGCCGCTGAAAAGGAATCACCTTTAATTTTGCCAAGTCTGTTTCCCTAAAAAACTGGTGGAAGAGGGGGAAAACAAAACAAAACAATTTAACCATTCTTGTTTTTAAAATGCAGTCTGATAAAATGATGAATATTTCCCCCCTACTCTTGACTCCATCTGTGTTACACAACAACAACTCTTGATTTCGGAATAGTTTCCCACATTGTGCTCATGGAGTTGTTAGCTCAGTGACCCTCAGGGGAGGCGGGCTGTTAGGACAGAATTCCAAGAGGTTATTGGTAGAAAAGTGATATGGTTGAGGGAAAACAAAACTCTTCTCCCAGTGGTGGTGAATATAACGCTGTACGTGGAAGTTAGCGTCCCAGAAGACTGGGGACTGGGCAGACGAGGGAAAAGAAATGGGGAGAAGAATGGGGCTCAGGGGGGTGAGAGAAGCACCTCAGAGGAGGCTGAAGTGGAGCTGATCCAGACAGAGGCCCAGAGGCCTCCGGGAGGGGAAGGAGGAACAATCACAGGCGTCCCCACCCCTTCCTCAGGGTCATTGCCAAGCTCACTGGGGCGACAGACTCCCATGCTGAGAGGCAGGAAACCATCACTGACAGTGTATGTTTAAGGAGAAAGAGAGGAAATATCAAGGCTAAGTTATGGGATGAGAAAGGGGAAGGACCACGTCTGTCCATGCAGCTGGACAGAGGCTGTTTGTTGTGTTACCAGTGACTATAAAAACGAATTGGAGACACACATGAATGTTTGCTCACTAGACAGCTCAGATGGCAGAGAAGTCATTCCATCTAGTCTTTCCCTAGAGGGCACTGGTGGCTTAGTGGGTGGAGTTATGTGGCCACTGATGTCATAGACTCTCCTGGCATCATGCTCAAAGTACCGTGAGATGAGGCTTCATCAGCTTTGCCTCCAAGGAGCACTCTCGCTGCACCTTCTCCAAGACATGTCTGTTTGTTCTTTTTGGCAGTCCATGGGATATTCTGTATTCTCCTCCAACTCCACAATTCAGAGGCGTAATTCTTGCCATCCTTAATTCACTGTCCAGCTCTCAGATGCATCGCAAGTGACTGAAAAGATCATACGTACTTTAATCCTCAGACTGACATCATGGCTCCTTAGTAATTTGGAGAAGATCCTCAATACAGACTTTTCCCAGAACACTGCATCTCCTGGTCTGCCAACTGCTGGTACCCAGGGTATCAATTGTGGATCCAAGTCCATTGAAGCTGAGTCTTTTCTTCATCTATCATGATGCTGCCACCCATCCTGCTGGCAAGGATTTTTGTTTCCTTGACGTTGAGATGCAATCCATATTGAGGGCTGCAGTGTTGGGGGCTTGTTGTTGTTGTTGACTGCCATCGAGTCAAGCACGACTCATAGCAATCCTATGAACAAAAGACCTGAAGCCTTTCTATAACTATCATAGAGTTCATAGAGGGGATAGGGTTTGGATGTCTCTCTAAGAAAAGGGATAAAACCAAAATGCACACAAATGAAGCCTTTTCACAGTGTTTCTGAAATCTTTGCCGTATGCTAGACAGGGCATTTTGTGCCAGGGATGAAACTGAGAACTCTTTCTTTGAGAAAGCCTGTGTGTGTGTGTGTGTGAGAGAGAGAGAGAGATACTGAGATTACAGTTTGTGCAAACCGAAGCAGCACAGACATGAGGAACAATGCGGCCCAGTGTCCCTACTTGCTTTTAAGTGGGAACGTTGAGGCTACCAGCTTGGTGGGACTGTGCTGACCAGCTCGACAGGTCAGCTCAGTGGTGGCCTTGGAGATGCGGGAGTTGGACCCAGATCCATCGCTAACAGGGGAACATAATGTGAAAGTTGAAAGCACCATTGGATAGAAGAATTTAGAGACAGATTTGCGTTAATCGCTCTTGGCTGCCCGAGACGGCTCTGCCTCGAGGTGGCCTAATGGCCTGAGACACTGCCCAGTTCAGGCGCCATCGTCGTCGTCATGAGAGCTGAATGAGTTGACAGCTAATGGGATTATAAACTGCAGAGAAAGTATTGGCAGTTTCCTTTGGAATTGTTCTAAGGGCTGCCTCTGTGCCACATTAGACATGCGTGACTTTTAGCCATTCATCTCTGCCCGCTATCAGCTGGCTCACATCGCAGATCCTCCAGCCTGCCCTTACACTTCAGGGACAAAAATCCTTCTAACCCCGTGCTGGATGTTGGCTTCCCCCAGCCACCCACCTCACATTTATATTAAGAGAGTCGCAGTCCTATTTCTGCTCTAGACTGGCTCTGAGGACCCTCACAGAGGACGTTTGTGGCTTTGTGGCGAGGGCAGTGATAATTCACCCGAGTGAGCTAGGTTTAGTTTCGGTTATATCCTTATTTACCAAAATAGGCAGATGATTGACCAAACTCTGTGGTCCCTCCATTGAGATGGTAGCCCTTGCTTGAATGTATCAGTGTTCTCGCGTTTTTGATTTTTGAATCTTCATACTTTGTACTAGATTTAATAGTGTGGATGTCATCTTAATAACTTGATTGTGTGGATGTCATCTTAATAACTTGATTGGGGCAAAAGAAACTTTTTTACTGGATCCCAGTCTACCATGTTGACGAAAGACAGTGCTGTTAGGAAGATTAAAAGCAAAGTATAACAAACCCAACAAAACAACACACTTCTGAGAAAGTAGTTAGGAGAGTACAGAAAAGCAACGATGTCAGTCTAGAGGCTAAGGTTTGGCTTATCAAGGCCATGGGCTTTACAATTACTTGCTCTCATCAGAGAGCTGGACAATGACTAAGGATGACAGAAGAATCATCGATGCCTTCAAACTATGGTGCTGGAGAAGAGTCTTGAAGATACCGTGGATCACCAGGAAAACAAATAAGTCTGCCTTAGTGAGGGTGAAAACCAAGTCTCTCCTTGGAGGCTAGGATTTTGAAGCTCCATCTCACATACTTTGGGCATATGGCCAGGAGAGACAGGTCCTTGAAGAAGGACATCATGCTTGGCAGGGTGGACGGACAGCGCGGGAGAGGAAGACCCTGGATGAGATGGATTGATACAGTGACTGGAGCAATGGAGGTTAGTGTGTTGGAGTGAGTGAGACTGGCTCAGGACAGGGCAGGCTTCAGAGCTGCTGCACATAGGGTCGCTGTGGGTCGCAGGCAACTGGACGGCACATAACAACACAACAACGAGGTACTGTTGAAAGTTCTCTAATAGGGCTTTTATTTCAGTTGTTGTAAGGTGCCAGTGTGAGGACCGAGGCTCCCAGTGGCCCCGTGTAGAACAGATTGAAACACTGCCTGACCCGACACCATCCCCACAGTCAGTCTGTACTGGACTTGAGCCCGATGTTGTAGCCCCTGGGCTGTCCCATTTCCTTGAAGGTCTTCCCCTCTCTTACTGACCCTCTGCTTTTCCCAGCGTGATCGCCTTTTCCCGGGACTGCCCAAAGTGTGCAAGATAAAGCTTCACCCTCTTTACCGCAAAGGAACAGCCACTGTCTTCTGAGCAGCACTTTCTCCAAGATGAATTCGTTCTTCCGTGAGTTCACAGTGTACTCAGCATTCATCACGAACACCACACTTTGGGGGATCCATTCTTCTTTGGTCTCCCTTATTCGTTGTCCAGTTTTCTCATGCATCTAGCTAACAAACCAACTCATTTCCAGCAAGCTGTGAGCGACTCACAGCGGACCCTCCACTAGGTTTCTGAGATGGTATATAGCATGGGAGGACTTTTTCTATTTACCCCCCGAAGGACTGCTGGTGGGTTCCAGTCACCAGAGAGCCACAGGCTTTGTGATAACAGCGCTCCTTCAACTGCACCAAAAGCTCCCTCATGCACGTGAAGCGACTGAAAATACCCTGACTTGAGGCAGATACACCTCAGTCTTCAATCTTTGTTCTTCCTTAATGAGTGTTTCAGATCCTCCTCTTTTCCAGCAAGATTATGTCATCGGCATACGGCAGATTGTTGATGAGTTTTCCTCCAGTCCTTGTGGATGCTACATTCTCCTTCCTGTGAATTCAGTTTGTCACATTATTTGTTCAGATGATCCCACATGCAGATTGGATAAGTATGGGGACAGACATCATTGTGGAGAGTTTTCATTATGCTTCGATCAGTGAATCCTTCGCCAAGGAGCAAAATGCCACTTTTCTCTGATAACCAGATGCCATTGCCTTGCAGTCAAAATAGAAAGCGTGACTGATTATTGTCCACGAGAGTTTTTAAAAGGTCTTAGATTAGATTTTTGTTTTGTATATCTGTATAACGCCAATGGCTTTCAGCAGACTTCCACTCTATGCGGGAAAAGAGCAATAATACACATCAAACATGACCCCAAGAAGACACGACCCCAAAAACTTTCCTTTACTTGCCCATCTGGACCAGCATCCACAAAAAGCAAAAAACTAGTGCTGTCCTATCTGGAGGAACACTCTTCCACTTTGCACATCAGTCTTTGTCAATGTGCAGTGTGTGAAGTATTCTGGATTTGCCGTGATGCTGAACCTTGTGCCATTGAGGTCTCACACACCAGAATGGTTTCCCAGTGTGGACAGTGTTTGGTGGAGCTCCCAGATGTAAAACAGGTTTGGAAGCAGGAGTGGTACCCCCTTCCTAAACCACATGCCTATGGAAACTCCATGAGCTTGGAGAAATGATGAGAGTCACTATGAGTCAGGCTCGACTTGATGGCAGTCAACAACACCACCTCAACATATATGTATATTTCTTTATCATAAGGGTCCCTGGTGGCATGGTGGCTAACATAAAAGTTGTCAGTCCAGCACACCACTGCTCTGAGTGGGAAAGTCGAGAGGCAGGCTGCTCCCATAAATGTTTGCGCCCTTGGGAAGCTTGTGTGGGACTATTTTAATCTGTCCTGTGGAATGGCTGTGAGTCAAATTGATGGGTCAGAAGTAAGTTTGGCTCTTATCTTTGTGGCTGGAAAAGGCTTCTCAAATCAGAGTTAATTTCCCCCTCCTTCCTATTGTGTGTTCAAGTGGGCTTTCTATTCACAGGCACAATTTTAGCTCCCATTATAGTAGAGAATTAACTTAGACTGTTTCATGTCAAAAGAGATGCACATAGTAACTGGGAAACCACGAAAGTGGAAGATTTTCCTCTCTGTTATTAAAAGCCTACATTTCTCATAGCTAGCTGAGCGGATTCAGCGAAGATTGTGTGCACCAGTTATTTAAGATTTCCTTTTCAAGGAGCATGCTTTAATTAAAATATATAGTTGCTATGGTTTCTCAGCCTTGCGTTGAAGCAGTGTATCTAGAAAGGTATTTTCACAAAATAAATTCTGCATTAATTGAAGGTTTACTTTGGGTATTAAAGAGAACCCCGACCCCAGGTAGCATTCCAAAAAAAAAAAAAAAAGTCTAAGCTAGCTTTCCTGGATGCAACGTTTTCTCCCAAATTTTCTCTCCAAATGAACACATTATGTCTTTTTCATGAATATTAATGTGTGAAGCTTGGCTGTCTATCTTGGCTTACAAAGCTAAGTTTTGAATTAAATGCTTAGCCAGGCAACCCGGTTCATCTATCCACAGACACTTCTCCTGCCTTATTAAGAGGACATTTTACCTGAATCATTGGAACTGTACTCGTAATTGGGAATGAGTTTTTCAGAAGGGACTTGAAAAGGCTTTCTGCTTCCGACTCCCCTGCAGAGTCATTTGACTGGTGTCCTTGAATAATCTCAAGGAGTTTAAACTTTCCAAAATCTGCAGCTCATTTTAGGAAAAGAAATTAAAATAATTTTTTAAACTCCAGATCTTCTACGAATCTGCTTAGCTATGCAATTCCCTGGTTCCACTTTCTCTTCCCTGCCCCCATCCATAGATTCTTTAACTGTGCCTGTGGGCATTGCTCATGACCGCTACCGTGTGCGTAGCCAGAGTATCCCAGCAGTTCTAATATCCAGTCTTTTCTGCTTATTCAGAGTCTCATTGACTGCCGTGAATATCAACTACCAAAGCACCTTCCTCTGGCATTTTTGTGTAGTCAGTCCAAAATACTGTGGCTGACATAATCTCCTGTTTGTTCATATAAGCAACTTATTTCCCAGGGAAATTAATAGAATGTATGAGTTGCAAGGAATGACATGACCATTGGAACCAGCAGATAGGAGATCAGGAGATAATATTGCATTGGACAAGTCCTCTGTCAGGGATCTTGACACAGTGCTGAAGAGCAGTGATGTCAGTTTGGAAACCAAGGTGTGTCTGATTCTGGCCATGGTCTTCTCCTTCACATGCTACACACCAGAGAGCTGGACAGTGACTAAGGATGACAGAAGAAGAACGGATGCCTTTGAGTTGTGGTGCTGGAGAAGAGCACTGAACGTCTTATGGACAGCCAAGAGAACAAACAGATACGTATCTTGGACAGAGTGTGGCTGGAGGCAAAGATGGCAACGTTTTGCCTTTCGTACCTTAGACATGTAGCTACTAGGCAAGGGTTTTCTTTGGAAAGGGACATCATGCTTCGGAAGATGGAGAGTCAGTGAGACGAAGATCTTCAAAGAGATGGGTTAACATGATTTCGGCGATGGGCTTCTAGTGTGTCAGAGATGATGAGGATGGCACAGGTTAGGGCAGGCTTGAGGTCACTGTGGGTCGTAGTCACCTAAACAGTAACCACCTGGTCCAGCAGATGTGAGACTAGATGTGAATGCTCTTCTTTTCTAACTGTGACCTGTATCTTCGTGATCTCTTGCTGGCTTCCTGTCACATGACCTAGGAGGTTCTCTGTGATTTTGTCCCTGCTGAAGTCACAGCCTTCCTCCTTATGCTCCAGCCTGTGCCTTAGTTCCTCAGCCGTGCCAACCTTCTCCCTTGGTAGTGCCTCTGCTCGTGTGGTCCATCGAATGTTCATCTCCTGACTCTGGCTGGTTCCATAAACTCAGTAGGAGGTCAACCTCATGGCTCCATCCTCAGAAATGCCTTCCTTCACGGTCCAGTCTTCTCTTCACTGTGTTTCATGCATTTGCACTTGTCTCCCTTGTTAATTTTTTCTTACCAATTGCCCTCCTCCGAGAAGAAATAATATTGCTTTATTCCCTGTCATATCCCAGTGATGGGGACATTCTGCTGTTTGTTGAACAAATAAGTGCCTTGTTAATACATGACCATTGCTTTGGTCTACACGGAAATGTGTGTTAGCGGGGAGAGAGTCACAAGTCAGTGTAGTCCCACTAGTCAAACGCACTTTGTGTTCCTGCTTATTGAGTCAGTGCTCCTGCCAAACGCAATGCGCTCACTTCGCTTCTGCTCTGCCGTGTGTATTTGTCTGCATTTCGCTCCCTCTTTACAACTTGCACTCTTTATATTCTGAGCTCATTGTAGTAGTCAGGTGTACTCAAAGAAAGCTGCTGGGTTTTTCCAGTGTTAAGTCAGGATGGCTAAGAGGATAGACCGTGAAAGACATTGATTTAAAGAGTAAGGCACCCCTGACTCAGGCTGTGGGATTTTTGATGTCTTTGCGTGCATCTGAAAGTTGGATAATGCGTAAGGAAGCCTGAAGAAGAATCTGTGCCTTTGAACTGTGGTGTTGAATGAACCATGACCTGTCCAAAGGCATAAACAAATCGGTCTTGGAGCGAAGTATGAGGAGAGTGCTTCTCAGAGATAAGGGCGGTGAAACATCATCTCACATACTTAGCGCATGATGTCAGGAGGGGCTGGTCCTGAAATTTCTCATGCTGAGAAATGGAAAAAGTCAGAAAAGCTGCTGTTTGTGCTGGTGTTGAGTCTGGATGGTTAAGGGACAAGGAGGCATATGTTGGCTCTAGACAGGAAGTCAGGCTGGAGACTTTACTGGGCAGCAGTGGGGAAGAAGGCTGTACGTAAATGATGTGTACGATGCTGCCAGGTATCCTGGAGCTGGAGCAGGCAGACAGAGCAGTCCACTCCGCTGGAGAGGGCCAGAGGCATGAGCGGACTAGCAAAAACAAGGTTTGCACTGCAATATTGGCAGGAAATAATAATATCTAGGGAGCTCTGGTGGCCTCGTGGTAAGAAGCTGCACTGCAATCCCAAAGGCATGTTGTTCAAATCCACCAGCTGCTTCATGGGAGAAGAATGAGGAATGCCCTCTCGTGTGATTAAATGCCTCTGAAAATCCACTAGAAGGCCAGCCATGAGTCGGTTCTGATTCGACAGTACACAGCAACAGCACAGGCTTACTACAGACATTGTCTGGTTGCTTCATATGTAGCTGTTGAACTGACCCATAGCTGGTCCTCCAGCGTATTTTCAGAAACAGTAAATGGCATGAGAGGAGATTGCCCAGTTTCTCCCATGGAGTAGCCGGTAGATTTAAACCATGTGCCTTTGGGATTACAGTGCAGCTTCTTACCACTAGGCCACGAGAGCTCCTTAATCCTCACAATAACCTTATAGCGTAGATACAGTTGTTATTCCCTTTTATGGATTAGGAGACAGAGGCACAAGACACTAATACCCAAGGTCTCACATAGTGGGTTGGAGCTAACTCCAGCGGGCTCACGCCAGCGTCCGTGTTACTGGTTACTGTTGCTGTTAAGGTGGCCTCGCGTTGACTCCCCCTCATTGTGACCCTGTAAACAACAGATCAAAACCTTGTGATAGCTGCACCGTCTGTCTACAAACTCTTCTATGGTCATCTCATTGCGGTAGTCATCATGTCAGTCCATCTCCTTAAAGGTCCTCCTCTCTTTCCATGACCTTGCCAAGCCTTTGTTCTAAGGACTGGCCCCTCCTGACATCAAGCCCAAAGCACATGAGATGAGTTTTCACCATCCTTGCTTCTAAGTAGCACTCTGGTCGCGCTTCTTCCAAAACAGATTTGTTTATTCTTTTTGGCAGTCCATGGGGTGGTTTTCAGTATTCTTCTCCAACATCATAATCCAAAGGCATTGATTCTACTTCAATTTGTCTGTGTTTGTGAGGTCCTTGAGCCAATGTAGCACATCCTTTGATTTCCTGACTGCTGTTACGGGTGTTGATTGTAGAACCAAATAAAATGAAAGAATTGACAACTTTAGTGTTTTTCCATCACCTGGGACATCCATGCAGTGGTGAGGATTTTTGTTTTCTTGATGTCAAGATGTAATTACTCTACAGTGAAGGCTGTAGACTTTGGTCTTCTGACGTAAGTGCTTCAGGCCTTCCTACTTTCTACAAGCAAAGTTGTATCATCTGCATAATCAGATTATTGAAGAGTCTTCTTCCTCCAGTTCTTATGCCATTCTTCTTCATAGAGTTCAGTGTATTGAATTATTTGGTCACCATACAAAGGGAGCTCTGCTGGCCTCGTGACAAGAAGCTGTGCTGCAATCCCGAAGGCACACGGTTTGAATCCAGCAGCTGCTCCTTGGAAAGATGGGCAATCTCCTCCTGAATGAACTAATTCAATTAATTGCCTCTAAAAACCTGCTGGAAGGTCAGCTATGGGTCGGTTCTGACTTGACAGTACACAACAACAGTAACATACAAATGGAATAGTTAGGAGAAGGGATACATGCCCAATGGATACTTTTTCTAATTTTAAGCCATTTAGTTTTCTCTTTTTTGGAGACAGTTGCTTCTTAGTCTGTGTATAGGTTTCCCATGAGCACAGTTAATG
Organism: Elephantulus edwardii; assembly: GCF_000299155.1. NCBI lineage: Eukaryota > Metazoa > Chordata > Mammalia > Macroscelidea > Macroscelididae > Elephantulus > Elephantulus edwardii. The sequence continues at coordinate 14,862,663 of NW_006399761.1, forward strand.
TCTGGTATTCCCATTCTTCACAATGTGATCCATAATTTGTCATGTTCTATCCAGTCAAATGACTTTGCATAGTCAACAAAATACAAGCAAACCTCTTTCTGACATTCTCTGCTTTCAGCAAGGTTCATCTGACCTCAGCAATAATATCTCTTGTATCACAGCCTCTTTCAGATCGAGCTTGGATTTCTGGAAGCTCCCTGTCAATATACTGTTCCAGCCATTTTTACATAATCTTCAGCAAGGTTTTACTTGCTTATAATATTAATGATATTGTTCAATAATTTCTAAACTCTGTTGGATCAACTTTTTTAATGGGAATGGGTACAAGTAGTTGGGCAGGTAGATGTTTTCCAGATGTCTTGACATGGACTAGTGAGCACATCCAGGATTGCAGCTGTCTGATGAAACATGTCACTTGCTTGGTATTCCATCAATTCTGGACCTTTTTCTCCCCTGCAGTGTCTCCAGTTTAGCTTTAATTTCTTCATTCCTTACCATTGCTTTTATGTTACTTCTGAAATGATTCGTTGTTGACCAGTTCTTTTGAGTACAGCAACCCTGTATACTTTTCCCAGCTGCTTTTGAGGCCTTTTCCATCATTCAAGATTTTGCCCATAACATCTTCCAGTGAGGCTTGAATTTGGTTTTCTTTCAGGTTGAGAAATGCCAGGTGTGGTCTTCCAATGGATTTTCTAACTCCAGCTCTTTTCACATTTCTTTATGATGCTCTGTCTTCTTGAATTAATTGCCCTTTGAAATCCTGTGTTCATCTCTCTTACTTCTCTCACTTCAGAATGGCTCCACTTTGTTTTGACTGCTCTACCTTCTAGCACAAGTTTCAGAGTCCCTTCTAATATCCATGTTGGTTTGTCCGTTCTCTCTCCTCTCCT
>NW_006399761.1:14864547-14883198 GCF_000299155.1 Elephantulus edwardii
TTTTTTTTTTTAATTCATTTTAATGAAAGCTTACAGAGACTTTGAATTCCATTCATTCATTGTTGCACTTTTCTCCCTGCCCAACCCCTCCACCCCCAATTTGCTCTTCTCTTTAAAAAGCAAAAGAAAAATTCTTTCATTGTTACACAGTTCCCTCCTCCCAAGTCCACTTCACTGTGTAGCCTTCATTTTGGACTCCTGCCATGACAATAATACCTAGTCATATATCCCTTTTAAACAGTTTTCTCCCTCATCTGTTTCAATGCAGTAATCACCAATTCTGAGTGTATCTTGATTGCATGTTGATCAATTTCAGACTGCAAAAGTAAAAATCCTCAGTTTTCTACCCAGTTCCCTGGGTAGCTATCCTTACTTTTATCATCAATGGCTTTTGTGGTTGGTACATATATTTGAATAACAGTTGTGTTGACAGGTCTTTCTTTTATGTGTATATATAGTATCTTATCATTGACGGTACTGTCCTTTAGGATAGAATCAGTGTGCACAGCTAATATCATTATGATACTGAAAAAATAAGGAATCCATAACAGATTAAATTATATCTTGTGCTTGTACCAGCAGTCATCTTAAGGGAGACTTCTGGTTGGTGAAGACTATGGATTTGCTTCACAAAGACTTAATATAGGGAGCTGAGGTCAGGCAGAAGGCCCAGGTACCAGAGACCAAGAAAGTGTGGTGGGTGTGGAACACACACATAAGATACTGTGGGGTTGAACAGCAAGATAAAACCTAGCTGTGAGAGCTGTTGTCCATCAGGTCACTGTCACAGACGACTCAGCAGCAAAGAACAACAACATTGGAAGCTTAAGAAACGGGGACCAAAAGTAAAACCCCAAATAAAACCTAGCTTAAGAAATGAGGACCGCATGTAACCCTGGTGAGGCAAACTGAGCTCTAGCTGGAAGGGAGTCTTGAGCTTCAAGAGGGTTGCATTGTTGACATTAATTTTGGGGCCCTCTGCTTGCGTTTCAGGTCTCTGTGGGCACAGGAGGGTCACGGGAAGTTCTCGACCCTGTGAATTTGAGAAAAATCACAAACAATGCTCATCACCTCCTTTGGGTGTCTAAAGAGATCTTTCCTCCCTACAAATGGATCACATATGTTGGAGATGAGGATGGCGCAGAATAGGATGAGGTTCATATCTGTTGTTCATAGGGTTGCTATGAGTTGTATACAACTCAGTAGCACCTACCCAGTCACCCCCCACCCCCCCATGAATTTAGAAAAATAGATGGTGAGAATGGTGTTCTCAAAGCAAATATCCTCCCAGACCTTGCTAGAAAAGGGCTGATCTAATCTCATTTGCACAGAACAGAGAAGCATCTGCTTTTGAATGAGTATGTGCACCCCTTCCAAGGAGTTCATTTTCTCCATATATTTTAGTAATGGAATTCTTAACTTGGCAGTAGTGCTGGGCTCTGCGGAGTTGGTGTCTCTTGAAGATAGATTGATTTCTGGCCACCCCTGCATGGGGTAGGGGTAGAGAGCTTGGGGTACATTCCAGCACATTGTTCTTTAGACCAAGAAGATTCATCTGCCTAGAGATAAGTTTATGAAAGTGGTTGTTTTGAGGGAGGTATACACATCCCTAAAGGTCAGAGGTGTCCGTCAGTTCCCAGGGATTTGCATTCATGTAGGTCACAGGCCTACTGTTTTATCCCACTCTGATGTCCCTGGGATTCTTTCATAAGGACAAACTATAAATGAAAAGCAATCCATCTTGTCACGTGCCTGGGTCTGACATGATGATTTAAGAAGCCCTTTCTCTGTTTATCAATTAATAGCCTCAAAGGGAAGCCCCAGTTGGGTCATTGATGCTAACTACGGAAAGCCCAGCTGTCCACAGAAGGAGAAGTGGGCGTATTTATAGGCCATTTTGTTAGCACGCCATCCTCTTTCGTCGTTTTAAGATCTTCTGTAACTTGCATAACTTTGCTTATGCTCCGGGGGGAAATCAAGTCATAATTCCCTTTACGCTTTGGCAGCCTGCCCCATCTCACCGTGTACCCCGAGGCCAGCAAAGAACAGCGTTAATTATTGACTACGTGGAGAAGCAGGAATCAGCTCCCTGGTCAACCTCCTTCCTCCGGCATACCCTGAGACACCTTATTAGCTTAGAATCTTCCCCAGTGTGTAAAAAGAGCACTTACTTGTTATTATCATTATTATTATTTTTTTTTTTTTTAATTAGAATGCCTGACTTAAACCATTTGGGAGCAGAAAGACACTATTTTAAAAAACCTTCAGGTGATCAAAACAGGAATGTGTTCTTCTCATTTGCACTTCTCCTGACTTTATTCTTAGTTTGTGTATTTAATGCTCAAAGTCGGCCTTTCTTTTTGGAACTTTCCAGGAACTGGGTTTTTTGTTGTTTTGTGGGGTTTTGTTTTTTTTCATTCTTAAAATAACCAGAAGAAGAGTTTTCAGAGTGAGAGGCATGCCCCTTAGTGGAACACTTTACTGGACACACTCCCGAGTTTCATGTCAGTGTGAGATTTGGTGTTATAAAGATGAATAAAACACAGTCCCCCACCTCAGGTAACGCACTATTTCAGCATTTCAATGTGTTTTCTCCCCCCTCCCCCAACTTACTTTTATATCTATAAATGTCTTTGCTATTTGTAATTTGAGGTTTTCTCTAAGCAGAGTTCCCTGTAAACTGAACAGTGGCACCTCAAGTGGGAATGTAAAGATTTTCAATTCCATCTGGTCTGAAAGTTCAGGAAGCTGTTGTGCCTTTTGTGAGAACAGACGGCAGTCATTGATGTACGAATCCAGTTTTATAATATGGCCCACAATGTCCAGAGAGTAAAATATAATCAATCTGTAAACTGCTGTAAGTAAGCAGAATAAAACACAGCAGACTGCTTGTATAACCAAAATGAATTTAAAATATCCTTGTGTTATTGTGCATGTAATTATTGCCGCAATAGACCTGTGTTCAGCACAAGAAACCATTCTCTGAAGATTATGGTTATTTTAGGGGTATAGGTTTATTGTACCTACTACAGTTTCTCAAGTTTCTTAAGAATTGGTAGGTAATTTTGGAGACTTTGGGATCTTTGGGGACAAGGATGATAAACATTAGAAAAATTGTGTATTGAGTTACTTGATCTGAGAGACCAACCAAGTTCTGTGTAAATGCTTGTGATTATTTCTTTTAGGGGATCTGCATCCAAATCTCTTTTGTTATCACCTGGGAAGAATGTTAATAGCGTCATTGGTGATGGCATTAAGTTAGACTTCTGTGGGTCTCCAAGTTGTCAAGAGAATCCAGAAAGAAAGAAAAAAATCAGAGAAACCACTCTCTTGAAAACAAAATTTAAAGTATTTATAAGACAGAAAAAAAGAGTCCTGCCTTTTACCCTTGTCCCTTATTTCTTTCCAAGCCTGCAGACTTCTGAGAATTGGGTTTGATACTTTTGATTCAAAGTTACCAAGCTAGAAGTGTGTGCAAACAAGTAAAAGATGGCGTCATGAATGCCTTCTGTGTGTGTCCGGTCATCGGTCATGACATAGCATACGTCAACACTTCCCGTAAAAGAGATTGGTTCCTAGAGCTGTGACACTCATCACCTTTACTTTTTCTGGCCCGTGTATATCTGGAGTCTCCATCAACTGAACTGAAGAGAAGATGCAGCTCTTTGAGGTTTACTTAGTAAAGATATATATGCCTTTCACCTCCGTTCAGCAGATGCAGCAGGCACTGACAGAGACCCTGCTCGAGTAGGGAAGGGTTGAATCCTGGAGACGCCTCCTCTGGGGATTGCCAGATTTCCTGGCCGTTTGGTTAGTTTCCCCTCCAGCTGGTCTCTGAGGGCTCTGTTCTTCAGGAGTGATGGGTGAAATGCTGTGTATGGTGGTGGGTTTACTGCGCCAGCTCTCAGCTTGAGTTCTGACAGTGCATCCTACTAATCTGAGGTCCCTTTGAGGCTTATTTGTGTCACCAAGCCTCTGCTCTTTCACCTAGAAAATGAGTATAGTAGTCCCTTGTCTTAGAGGGCTGCTCTTGTCCTTGACTCTTGGTTCGCCTCTGCTCTGTGATGACCCCTTGTATAGATGAAGGGTCTGTGGCCTTGGTCTTGTGCCCCCAGCCCAATTGTGGACTCCATGGTTGTGGCCACTGTGTGTGTGGAGCACCTTCTAAGCTCCAGATATCGTCTTCCAGGATCCTGTCAGCTCTGTCCTGTTGGGATCCACAAGGCTTTTTGGGAGTAGATTGCCATGCCTTTCTTCCTTGTCTGTTTTGCTAGAAAGTCCTGCTAACACCTGTCCATGATGAGTGGCCCTGCTGCTCTGTGAAATAGGCAAAATCCAGCTTCCAGCAGCATAGCGGTCTGTCACCCACCACAGACTGAGCGCCTTATAGCATCTGAAGATACCCATGCCTCTTTGCAAAGTGTTTGGTGCGTAATCTTCAACTCGACTCATTGTCAAGTCAAAACTAGCTCATAGCTGACTCTTTGGTGGGTTTTTGGAGGCTATAAATTGCACGGGAGGAGAGTGCCCATCTTTCTCCTGAAGAGCAGCTGGTGTATTCAAACACCCTGCCTTTGGATGGGCAGCGCAGCCCCTTACCCACTAGGCCACCAGAACTCCCTTAGGATTCTGGTTTTGTTTGTTAACTGGGTGGTGGTGGTGGTTGAGAGCAATAGAGTTGATTTTTTGACTCATAAGGACCCCATGTGGCAGAGGATAGCCACTCCATGGGATTTTCTTGGCTGTTGCCATTATGAGACTAGATGCACAGATCTTCCTTAACTGAGCTGGTGGGTGCCTTCTGACTGTCACCCTTTATTTAGGTTAGGCAGCTGAAGGCTTACTGTGGTGCCAGGAAGGCTTCTTAGCAACTGTTCGTTGATGCCCAAATGGTCAGTCTTTGTGTACTCAGCAACTCAGTGCCTTTGAATAGCTCAGATGCCCCTCCAGCTCAGCAGGGGTTTCTGCGACCAGGACATTCCCTCTCTACCACACTGTCACCAAGTGCCTCTCAAGTCAGAGGGCGTGGAGAACAGGGAAGACACATGCGGATTGCTCGAGGATAACTCTACCTCATTAAGACTTTCGAGATGTATTCCCTCTTACAGTTTTCCTAATGATGAATATAAATTTCCTTCAGAATCTTAAACATGGGAAAAGAAAATGGTTTGATTAAGTAATATTTTCATAGTTTTGCTTTGCTTTATTTTTCATTTCTAATTAGACTTTTATTGTTAACACTTTTGCCAAACCAACATTTCACAGATAAAATTCATTGTTGTGTAACCGTCACCAGTATCCATTGCCAAGATTTCAACCTAGATAAAAGCTCATTTCTTTATAGGTTTGTTTTTTAAAAAATTTACTTCTCTTTCAGTCTTTATGCCTCTTTGTTTCTCCACACAAATTTAGTAATGTGTTCTCAATAGTGGCATCACATATTATGAGATTTAAAGTGGGGTGATTCTCTTAACCTGAATAACTTGCTTTAGTGAAAGAAATTACATGTGTAGAGTTTTGTAAATATGTTGTGAGGAGATTGTGTAGAAGAACACTGTTTAAATGTTTCAAAACTTCAGTGCATTTTAACTGCCGCTAACAGAACTAGTATGCAGCTACCATGTGGATGTGGCTTATTCTTTTTCTCAGGAAACAACAACATTGTTTTAAATATTATCTGCTTCTCTAATTTATTCATTCATCAAACATGGGCATCAACCATGCAGAAGAGCAAAATGAAGACATTCTTAAACAACCAACATAGGCTACACATACTGTTAAAATGCCTGTTGCAGCGAATTCAGCCGTTTTAAATCCTTAATGATGATTATAAAACCTGTGAGAACCTTGATCTAGAATTTGTGGGTCTTAAAGGTCTTCTAATTCTCTTGCAATTGAGAAATGTTAATATACCGAGGGAGTCACAGACTTTGAATTAAAACGGAATTCTCAAGTTCCAGCAGAGTGCTCTGTGAACAGTAAAAATATTTCCTACGATAGACATGCATTAGGGAGCTCTGATGGCCAAGTAATAGAGAGTTGTACTGCCAACCCAGTGGTATGCAGTTCGAATCCGCCATCTGCTCTGCAAAGATGGGCAGTTCCCCGTCGGTGCCATGTGCAGCCGCTGAGAACTTGCTGGACGATCACCTCAGAGTCGATTCCAGCACAGTGATTCATGAGAACACCAGCACAGACATGTACTGACCCTTGCTCCCTTAGACTGTCCTGATAAAATACCTTGTCTGTATACAGGTTCAGTTATTTAAAGTCATCTCTAAATAGGTAGTACATTTCCCTTTGGTGCTAAATCAGCCTGGTTTGTTGTTATATTTAATGTGTATTAAAACCACAGCGGGTAACAAATGATCTCTCAGCATTTGTTCCTTGGTATAATCAACCTAAGATTATTTATTATGTATTATAATAAATACAAGCTTATAATAGATACAAGCTGCTTTTAATAAATACAAATATAATAAATTCAAGCTACATATCAAATATAGAAAGGGAGCTCTGGTGCCCTGGTGGGGAGGAGTTGCATTGCCAACCCAAAGGTGAGCGGTTCGGATCTACCAGTTTCTCTGTGGAAGAAAGATGAGCAGTCTCCTCTTTTGTGATTTACAGCCTCTGAAAACTCACTGAAGGGTCAGCCGGGAGTCATTTCTGATATGACAGCACAAAACAGCCACATTCTCATTCAATATTATTCAAAATGGGTGAGCCTGGAGGACATTATGCTGAGTGAAATATCTCAGTCGCAAAAGGACAAATATTGCATGGTGCCACTGCTGTAAAATGGGACGGATATCAGGGTCGGGGTAAGACTGAAAAAAACTGGATAAATTGTGTATACTGCACTGAAACAGATGAGGGACTGAATAATTTAAAAGCAATGTATGATAGGGTATTATGGTTATCATAAGAGTCTACAATTAAGGTTGCATAGTGGAATGTACTTGGGGTGGTGAGGGGGTGCAGGGGGATTGTGTATCAGGGAGGGAGTGTTCCTTTTACTTTTGAAAGAGAGGAGTGAACTGGGGGGGGTGGGGGAAGAGGGCTGGGCGGAGAGAGAAGTGCAGCAATGAATGAATGGAAATCCAAATTCTCTGTAAATGTTCATTAAAATTATTTTAAAAAAAGAATGATCAAGAATAAATGAAAAACAAACAAAAAAACAGCCACATTGTAGATAAAAAGTAATTTGCAGAGTTTAGGGCTGTTATACATAGGGTCGCTATGAGTTGCAAGCGACTCGACGGCACATAACAACAACAACATAGTAGACCTAGCAAGTATACCTCAGTTGTTGGGTTTTTTTAAAGAGAATAATCTGTGAGTCAGTATAATAAAATATCTGTGCTCATGGACACAGTACGACCTTGTTGGTTTTGAATCAAGTCCTGTGAAGAAACCATTTAGCTGACGGCCAGCGATTTTTACTTCTCAGTTTATTAGTCTTGCTGTGGATTAGAATCAATACAACAATAACTTTTTCTTGGTTTTTTAATTCTGTGCTAGTTTTTTCTCAGAGGACTCTGTATTATTCATTCACCTCATTCTCACAACAGCCCAATAAAGGAGTTACTTTTATTATCCCCATTTTACAGATGAGAACACAGAGGTGTGAAGAGGATGTGATTCTGGCCCATAGTGCCAAGTCGAACGGAATGGGAGTGTCCTTTGAACCCGGGAAATTGACCACAAAGCCAGCAGTTCCTCTTCCTCTTCCTAGAATCGCCCTCATTGGAGAGCCAGGTGCCCCCTGTGAACATTGGTCAAGAAGGCGTTCTAGGAAGAAGAGCTGAGTGGGAACCCAGACATACTGGATTTGGGAGTGGAACAGAGTTCAAAGTCAGGACGGACGGGACTCATCATTCCAGCCGACCCAAGAGGGAGAAGAGACAAGACGCTTGTTCTATGACTCTAAGGGAGCTGGAACGCTGGAGGAGGAGCGGGCTGAGAGGAGCGACGGGGCTGGGTGTCTGCCACGTGGTTCTTCTCCTCCAGGCTGTTGTCCTAAAATCTGTCTCCAAGCCGCCTCTTCTCTTCTTTACCGTGTTCATGTCTGCACTTCCTAAATCGCTTTGCACTGCTGGTTCTCATGTTGAAACGAAGGCCCCTTCCGTGGGCTCCACGCTCAGATATTCACCCACCCCTTCTATCACTCCCTGTAGAGGGCTAGAAGAAATGTTAAGCCCAGCATGACTGAAATACGACTCTTGGTTTCCACCCTCCAGTATGTTTCCTTCTCTAGAGATCTCAGAAGTACCAGTGGGCAGGATGCCTTCATCACTTACGGGGCGGAAAATAGACATTATCTCCAATGTCTTTCTTTTCATTTTAATGCTTCACCACTAATACTGACATACATTCATTGTCTCTGCCTCCAGAAGATATTTTTTTAAATTGGCTTTTTTTTTTAAAATTATTATTATTTTGTGTGTGCACCATCAAATCGGATCTGACTGGTACAGGAAATTGCCCCTCCTTCTCCAGCAGAGCATCTGTCTAGAAGATATTTTAAATGCAGACACTCAAGTCCTCTTCTTCAGCACCACAACTCAGAGGCATTTCCTTTTCTGCTCCCATCCTGATGCGTTGTCCAACTCTCAGATGCATAATTGCAAATGCCACAGCTTGGATCAGGCGCACCTTAGTCTTTACACTCACCTCCCTGCTCTTTAGTACTTTGGAGAGGACCTTAACAGTGGATTTTTCCCAAAGCACCATGTCTTCTGTTTGCTTCACACGAGCGCCAGCCATCACAGCCTTTTTCCTCTTCCTTGAAAACATCAAACTTATTCCCATCTTGAGAGCGTTGTTCTTGCTGAAGGAAAGCTTTACCTGTATTTTAACCTCACATGTCCCAGGTCTTCTCTAATGCCTCAGAACCATGCTAATGTGGGTAAGGGCTTCCGGGGTGCAGTACCCCTGTTTATGTTACCAGTCCACGAATTTCTATGGGTCTGTTTGCTCTACCGGAATGTCTTTTAAAGAAAGCAGCCTTGTGTTCTCCAGTGAAGCATCCCGAACACATGAAACAGTTCTTAATACATAGGAAGTGCTCGGTAAATATTTGCTCAACACTCTTGACAGTCTTTGTTGGTAAATGCACCAGAATGGCTAACAAACAATAAAGCATTCCAAAGTATGTCGTCTTGCCAAGTTTCTTTTTTTTTAAACTAACTAGTTTGTTTTGGAATGATCACCGTGCATGTGAATAAAGCTGAAGCCCCAGCCGACAGCTGTGACGTCCGTGCTGGTTCATGTTGACTGTCTTGTGGGGCTCCAAGGCTGTAAATCCTTCCAGGAGGAGATTACTCATCTTAAACCCACAAAGGATGACGCTCAAATTCGTGAAGTGTTCCATATTTTGACAGTGACTGGGGTAATGAGAGTAGGTGTGTTGGAGACAGGTAAGTTGGCACAGGATGAAGGAGGATTCGGGGCTGTTGTACACAGGGTTACTGAGTCACAAACGACTCGACGGCACAGAACGACGACAACAACCACCAGCCACAAGGCAGCTGGTTAATTTGAACTACTGACCTTCAGGTTCGTGGCCTAAAACATTGCTCACTGTGCCATTATTACTGACTATACTCTTTTGAGTGTAGAATAGAAATCTCAAACCAACCCCTCTCCCATCTAGTCAGCTCCAACTTACAGCCACCCTCCATTGGGTTTGTAAGCCAGCAAACCACCACAGGAGAAGCCAGCCTATCTTTGTCCTGCCGAGTTCCTGGTAGGTTTGCTTACCAGGAAGGTAACAGACCTTTCAGTTACCAATCTCACACGCAACATGGTATGCCGATCAGTTAAAATATGGTGAAGCTTTGCTTTGCTTATATAAAACCAAAACTGCCCTATTTCTAACATGAGGTTGGTTTTGCCAACTTTTATTTCATGGCTAATGCAGAGAAGTATATATAAGCAAAAGGAACAAGATTTTTATGAATTTCCATTTATAGAGTCCAAATTTATGATGCTTTCTATATAAACGGGTACAAAAATTATTTCACTTTGCAGCAGAGTCTGACATTAAAAAGCTACTGTTAGGCTTTCAAAAACATCAGAATACACAAACAAAGGAGCTAATAATTATCTTAAGAGAAAAGGAACATTTTTTACGGCTGCGCTGTCCTTTGAAATTTTATTACAGATTCCCTTCCTTGCTCATTCATTGGTAGAGACCAACAAGATGTACTTACAAGGGGCTTGCATACACCGGAGGAAAAGGCTACATTTTTAAAATGACATCCATTTTTATTCTTTGGCTTGGAGAAAAAAACGTACTTATTTTTCTCAGAGGAATGACAACAATAATGGGAGCAAAGCAATGGAAAATACGATGTGTTTTAACCCTTAATAGCTGCCAACACAGCCCTCGTGCTTAACTGCTCTTGAGACTTTGAAATCTTTTTTCATACAATTCCCAGTTCTTGAGCCCAATTCTCTGCTACTTACCTAGTACCCCTTTGTAGGGCTGACACTTTCAAAGGAAATTGTTAAAGGGAAGGCTGTTTGGACCATACAATCTTCTAAGCCTGACCTCAGAGTGGATTGCTTGTTATTGTGTGTTTGCTAGGTAGAAAGTTGGCTGCGTTTTGAGGTAACTGCTTCAAACTGTTGGGAGATCAAGAAAGTTTGAGTGGCAGCGCTGGGGCGGGGACGGGGCTCTTGGGAACAGGCTGACGGGAGCTGGTCTGCCTCCCTTCCTCTTCTTGCATCCTTCAGCCATAAGTTACTATGTTCTAGCCCATAGTCGTACACTCAGCTTGGCTTAGTGGTAAGGAGTTGTACTGCCAAGCCAAAGGCAGGTGGTTCAGATTCACCAGCGGCTCTGTGGGAGAAAGTCTCCCCCCCTGTGAGTTGGTCTTATTAGATGCCATCGAGTAGAGTACAACTCACAGCAACCCTATGAACAACAGACCTGAGCCCCGTGCCATCCTCATCGTCTCTGACACACTTGAGCCCATTTCTGAATGTCACTGTGACAGTCCGTCTCATCGGGGGTCTTCCCCCCTTTTGCTGATTCTCCACCTTTCCAAGCATGGTGTTGATTCTGACTTGATCCTAATGCGTTCTTGTTTGTTGTGAGTAATAGTGCAGCTTGGAGAAGATTTATCGGGCAAAACCTGGCCACTTGGAGACACTGAGAGGATTCGAACCTAAGGAGAAGATTAGAATCTAAAATATCAAGGTTGAAAGAAGCAGTTTAACAAGTGGAGAGAAACAAAGATGAGCCCCAACAACATTTCCCACATGAAGGAAAAGACCTGAGCGACTTTCATTTGGGAAGAAGAGAAAACACAGTGAATGTATGGCTTGTACTGTCTGGTGCGCATATTAGGACAGAAACCCTGGTTCCTTTCCATCTTGATTTACAAACTGACTTACATGAAAGAGCCTTGCATCTTGATGTCCTTCTAACTGTTCATTGTTACAAAAAAGACTTTGAGCGACTCAACCAAAGCTGCTTCACAAAGGCAGCCCTTCAGTGACGCTAGCAGAATGACACCAATGATTTTTCTGTCAAACAGATTCTTGGAAAGATGATCCCATATTTCCAGCCTCCATTCTAATTAAAAGAAACAGGACCACACTCTAAAATGAGGTTTTATGTCTTCATAAACAAACTGCTTTTGTCCAAACCATTACCCGCTGCCCTCCCCAGACAGTTCTCAGTCCTTGGTGCTCCAGTGACATGTACCAGGAGCCCCATACCCGGAACCGAGGTCACTGTCCTGCCACCAGGGACACATTCCTTCCTCGGTGCACCCTAGAACTATGTGGAACAGAAAGGAAACATACTTTCTTTAAGCCACTTTCTGCTGAACAACATTGACATTGTGTTCCAAGATTTTAGAGGTAAAAATTCAATTTACACCCTCTCCCTATCTTACACACATACTTTTTTCTTGTGCCATTTTTATACTGTGGGGGCTGCTGTTGAACTGGCCCCCGATTCACAGGGACCTCACGCACAGCTGAATCAAACACACCCCAGACCTGCAATTGGACCTCATAGCAAAATGAAAGCCGCCACTGAGGGACAGGAGGTGACCACGGGTGACATGCACTGGCCCAGGAGGGATCCACGCCTGGATCTCTTGCACAAAGACTTCTTGCCTTCTCCCACTTAACAGCCAATGCCTGTGTTCTTGGTACTATAATTTCCCCAAAAAATATTGGACCTACCATCTGAGAACTTGTGGTGGTGGTGTGTGTTGTCAAGTCAGACGCGGCACATAGATGACCCTCCAGCGGGTTTTCAGAGGCAGTAACTCGCCCAGGAGGCGCTTGCCGTCCACAAAGGAGCAGCTGGTGGGGCTTTGGGGATTTGCCTTTGGGACTGCAGTGTCGATTCCTACCACTACCAGAGCCCCCTTGCATAAAGCTTTACTCCAAAGTTTAATGTTCCGTGGAGTAATTTGTCCTTCTCATTTTACTTTGCAATTGCTGCCAGGAAGAGCCAGCCCCTGGGAAAAGACACCAAGCTGGGAAAGTTGGAGGGTTGGAGAAAGAGAGGACGACCTCCAAAAGGATGGATTCCCACGGTGACGGAAACAATGGGCTTGAGGACAGTACAGGATTGGGTAGATCAGGACCTGTTGTTCACAGGATCACTATGAGTCGTAGTCAACTCCGCAGCAAAGAATGACACGAATAATGTGCAAAAGGCATAGCACAATTTATGTCAGACGCCGCTTAAATACAAGCTCAGTTGCTCTGAGAATAATGGAAGAGTCTTCGTGCAGGGATGGTGTGATCCGTAGGAAGCTGCCTCTCAAGGCAGCTCTGACATCAGCATGGCGTCCTGCCGACACTTCCTTGAATACCTTCAGTTACACGAAGCCCAGGATCATTAAGCAGTATGATTTTAAATTCTGGCAGTGCTAACATTAGCAAGCTCTTTTCTTTCTTTTTTTTTTTAAACGACTCAGAGAAGAATAAGGAGTATCTGACAAGGCAGAATGAAATGAGGAGAGTATTTTTGACTAAATGAAGAGGCATAGAGCTAAAAGATTTGGAACTAGAAAGGATGATGAAACTTTGTCTCTTTTATTTTGGGCATTTTTTTTTTAGGAACCTGTCTTTGTAGAGAGACATGATGCTTGGAAGTTCAGAGGACCAATGAAACAGGAAGACCCTCAAGGAGAGGGATTGACGTAATAATTATGACAGTGATCTTGACCAGGACAGAGGTCATGGGGCTAAGGTGGCATAAGGCAAGGTTCAGATCTGTTGTTCTAGGGTCACTATGAGTGACTTTGATGGCATCTAACATCACATGGAGGAAAAGGATAGAATTTAGCTCTTACCACTCTCAGGTAGGCCCCCAGCGAGTAGTCTGAGGAAAAGAGGAATTAGCGTCAGAGGTGGTAGAATAAGACAAGGCTAGGAGGCCATTTGTCAATCATTCAAAACCGTTAAAGCTGAGTGTGTTTGTTGCTTTGACGTTGTATCTATGCCAACAAGGCAGTCTGAATTGAATGTCCAAGCAAATTTGAAAAAAAAAAAATTACTGGTTTCCGTAAGATTCACTCTTCTTTAACAAGAAAAGCATCAAGTTACGGTGAGAAGTATAATCATTTCAATATCTTGAGCTAATGTGAATTTTAAGTGGGAAGCTCAGCTTTGATTGTCTAAAGTAGAAGGAGAAATACTTTCTTCAGAGGGTAATAGTGTTGATAATATATAGTTCTGAGGAAATATATTTAGGCACGTGTACAAGTTTGTGAATGGTGGGACTAATCTTTAATTGAACCAAGCAGTGTCTCCATGGGTGAACATTGAAGAGAGAGATGGCTACAGATTGAAAATCCTGGCCATTGGTCTCCTTGTTGATGAGAAAGACCAAGTCTTAGCCACAGAAAAGCCAGTATCTTTAAACCCTCTATCAGTATGTTCTTCCAGTACTTTCTCCTAAATGCTGTAGTTTCTGGTCAAGTAGATCATTACTAGGTTTTATTTTCTACTTTGAAATTGTGTTAATAAGACTGTACTTTGTCTAATCAGGAACCACAGGCATGTTTGATAAAATGCAGGCCTTTCCAGCTGCCAACAGTAAACCTTTATGTACCATAATCTCAGTGACCCTTGGTCATTTCAAGGACGAATGTTTCTCTGGAACAACACTGTGTTTAAACTGAAGGAAGGAAAAGAGAGAGTTCACTATTTTGATCAGAGCTTTTCAGGCTAGCGAAAGGAACATTCTTGGCACCAGTAGCCAAGAAATTAAAAGACATATTGCGATGGGATAGTCTGCTGTTAGGGACCTCTCCAGGGTACTGAAGAGCAGTAGTGTCTCTCTGGAGACTAAGGTGCATCTGATATAGGCCATGGTCTTTGCAATCACTTGTTATGCATCAGAGAGTTAGACAATGACTAGGGAGGATAGAAGGAGAATTGACGCCTTTGAGCTGTGGTGCTGGAGGAGAGCATTGAATGTACCATGGACTGCTAGAAAAATAAACAGATTCATCCTAGCGAGGGTTAAACCATGCTGCTCCTTGGAGGCAAGGATACTGAGGCTTCGTCTGACATACTTTGGACATGTTGTAAGGAGAGACTGGTCCTTGGAGAGGGACATCATTCTTGGGAGGGTGAAGGGACGGCACAGGAGGGGTAGACCCTTTATGAGGTGGATTGATTCAGTGACTGGGGTAATCGGGATGGGTGTGTCGGAGACAGTGTGATTGGCACAGGACAGAGCAGAGTTTAGGGCTGTTGTACATAGGGTCGCTATGAGTTGCAAGCGACTGGACGGCACATAACAACAACAACTACAGTGAAAGAAAGCAGAGCTCCTTGAGACATTTGGACACCTGATAGGTAAATTGAAGGAGAATCAAGTCAAGAATATTGTCCGAGGAAAAGAAAAAGATAGCCTTGTTAGTATCATTGAGGACTGTGATTCAGATGGCCTTGTTAGTGTCATTGAGGGCTATGATTCAGATAGTGTTGTTAGTGTCACTGAGGGCTGTGATTCAGGGCAGCCCTGGGAACAGCATGTCTGAATGTTATCCTTCCTGCACCACCAGCAAGATCTCCAGCATGTTCAAGGCCATTGTCACAGTCACGGTCCATCCATCTCGTTGAGGCTCCTCCACTCTTCTGCTTTTCCCAGCATGCAGTGTTTTTCCAAGGACAGGCCCCTCTTAACAGCATACCCAGAGTACATGAGAGAAAGTTTCACTCTCCTTGCCTACAAGCCTGGAAGCAGGAGCGGCATCCACTTCCAAAATGGCTTGCCTCCAGAAACTCTATGTACGAACAGTGCTCAGGCTGTTCATTCATAGGGTCGCTATGAGTTGTCTACAACTCGATGGCACCTACCAACAATAACAACATCCTTGCCTACACTCTGATTGCACTTTCTACAAAACAGAATTGTTTGTACTTCCGACAGTCTGTGGGGTTTTTCTCGCATTTTTTGCCCGTACCCATAACGAATATCTAAAATCAGCAAAGAGAAAGAACCTAAAACTCAACCACGTAAGAAACGTGGTCTCATGATGATTCCAAGAAGATCCG
Organism: Elephantulus edwardii; assembly: GCF_000299155.1. Classification (NCBI taxonomy): domain Eukaryota; kingdom Metazoa; phylum Chordata; class Mammalia; order Macroscelidea; family Macroscelididae; genus Elephantulus; species Elephantulus edwardii. Next base: position 14,880,091 of record NW_006399761.1, read on the forward strand.
AGCTGGTAATTGTGATGTTTAGAGGTGATGCAAACCCTTTGAAATATGCTGTTGATTCTCCTTAGTCCTCAAAGTTGTGTTCTGTAAATTCATTGCATACGCTGAATTTGTGAATACTGAACCCTTGCTTCTAGGAAGAATCACAAGGGCAGGTTCCTAGAAGCTTCTGGTCACATTTTTATCAACCATTTAATACACAGCCTTGTTTTAGATGTGATTCTATTTAAAAACACCTTATTTAGGACATATTTATTACAAATAGTTTATAGTCTTCACAATTATGTGCTATGCGTCAGAGAGTTGGACAGTGACTAGGGATGATAGAAAGAGAATTGATGCCTTTGAGCTGTGGTGCTGGAGAAGAGTGTTGAATATACCATGGATTGCTAGGAGAACAAACAGGTTTGTCCTGGAGAAGGTGAAGCCGGAATGCTCCTTGGAGTCAAGGATTCTGAAGCTTCATCTGACATACTTTGGGCATGTTGCAAGGAGGGACTGGTTGGTCCTTGGAGAGGGACATCATGTCTGGGAGAGTGGAGGGGTGGCGAAGGAGAGGAAGACCTTCGATGAGATGGATCGATTCTGTGAGTGGGGTGGTGGGAGTAAGTGTGTTTGAGATGGCTAGGTTTGCACAGAATAGGACAGAGTTTAGAGCTCTTGTACATAGGGTCACTATGAGTTGCAAGCGACTCAATGGCACATAACAACAATTTCTATGCAATGACACTAACCCCACAGTTACTCTTGTTTGTCGCACTTTTCTAATGTCGCCTCATGAATATGTAAATTTAGCTGCTTTGCAGAAGCTTCTTCACACAATGTATTATTGCTGCTGTTGTTACTGTTATGAACCATTGAGTCAGAACCGACTCAGAACTGACCTTTCAGTGGGTTTTAAGAGGCAGTAAATCACATGGGGGGAGATTGCCCATACTTTCCCATGAAGCAGCTAGTGGATTCAAACTGCCTGCCTTTGGGTGGCCAGTACAACTCCTTCACCCTGTGTGGAGGTTTTACTGTCACTCTGGCGTGTTCTCACATTCAGATCACAGCCCATTTCACCAGTATTTTTGTAATACTAAATTTGGATTGTCTGTAGATTGTAATGGAATTGTTACCAGTGCCTAATGTGCTCTCTGTTTTTGCCTTTTCTGTTTTATCTTCATAATGGTTTAAATATATGAGAACCTCCACTGAATGATGCTGGGATGTTAGGTTAGCCCGTAGTACTTATTAACAAAGTAAGTCCCTTTCCCCTTATGTTATATTCTTAGCTTGGAGTGGATTTCTTCAATAGCTCTTCACTCAAGCACTTGCAAATCCGTTGCTGATCTTAAATCATATACATACTCCAGAAAAATCTTCATCGTCTTCATGCCATTAAATGGTAGTGTAATCAATTTCTTGTTGACTCAAACAACTGATAACATGAGTTCTGTTATTTATGCATACGGATCAGGTGTTTCCTCCTCCCCTGGTCCCACCAGGATAAGTTTCTTATTTAGGGTATCAGTTAATAAGTAAGTAAGTACTGAGGGAGCGCTGGGAGTTTGGGGGCGGGCAGGAAGTTGCGCTGCCAGACCCAAGGCTCATGGTTCAAACCCACCAGCTGCTCCGTGGGAGAAGATGGACACTCTCCTCCCATGTGATTTACAGCCTCTGAAAACCCGCTGGAGGTTCGACTGTGAGCCTGTTCTAACTGGATGGCAGTGAGTTGGTGTCTGGTTTTTTGGTGTGTGGTGTTTTTTTTTTGTTGTTTTTTTTTTTAATTAAGTAGTAAATGCATCTAATGCTAGGGTGTAGGACACACGAGCACAATGGCTTGAATATAGCCCACGGACGTGTAATCCCAAAAGTGCGCTTACATTCTGAAAACTTAAAATTTGTAATCCCAAAAGTGCGCTTACATTCTGAAAACTTAAAACTTGTAATCCCAAAAGTGCGCTTACATTCTGAAAACTTAAAACTTGTAATCCCAAAAGTGCGCTTACATTCTGAAAACTTAAAACTTGTAATCCCAAAAGTGTGCTTACATTCTGAAAACTTAAAACTTGTAATCCCAAAAGTGCGCTTACATTCTGAAAACTTAAAACTTGTAATCCCAAAAGTGCGCTTACATTCTGAAAACGTAAAACTTCTAGTAACTAATCTTCTGTTTGTCCCAACCTTGGAACAGGGTTGGGTACAAAACAGTGGTACAGCAAATACTTGTCCAGTGAATGCATTACTGATTAAAAAAAAAAATCCAAACAGTTTTCCTTTGCTCTGCCTTCATTCTAAAGCAATTAAAAAAAAATTAATGTCACTGCTTACACATATTCCCCTTCTCTAACCCTCTGAGGTGAGAGGCTCGTGTGTGGCTCTGGTGTTGATCCGGGCTCAGTGAAGCTTCTAGAATAAGGTGATGTAGGAGGAAAGATGGGAGACTCTCCCGTGAGCTAACGCACCCGTGGATCCCAGTGGTCCAGTCAGAAAGCACAAATGAGGATGGCACAGAGCTGGGAAGTGTTTTGTCCTCTTGAGTGTACGCTCACCCTGAACCCTGAGTCCACAGCAACTGGCAGTAGATACACCCCGATCCCTATTGTTGCAGTGAATGTTTTGAAATGGCCATTTGAACTTGCCCTGTTGCCACTGATCCTAGGTGGAGATTGGTTTTTCCACTGTAGCAATTTGTCCTCTCTTCCCCTGAACTGATAAGGCTTTTGGAATTTAAGTAGAAACTTAGCAAACACATCTAATATAATCAGCCACTGGTATTTTATTTTAAAGAGTGAAGTAACTGAAGGCAGTCACCAAATCTTAAACGATATCTATTCAATTTTGCCAACACCATTTGTTAAAAAGGCTGTCATTTCCTCACTTAACAGATTTCATCTCCTTGTCAAAAATTACTTGACCATAGATAGATGGGCTGATTTCTGGGTTCTCAGTGCCCATCAACAAACGAACGGAGAGAGAAGCTCTGGTATATTCACACAATGGAATACTACGCAGCATTGAAAAACAAGGAACTCATGAAATATTATTCAGAATGGGTGACCCTGGAGGACATTATGCTGAGTGAAATATCTCAGTCACAAAAGGACAAATACTGCATAATGCCAC
>NW_006399761.1:14883505-14885872 GCF_000299155.1 Elephantulus edwardii
AAAAGGAAAAAAGATATCTATTCAGTAGACTCTTTTACCACTGTCTATAGAATCATTGTCTATGTAGTCACTTCAATTGCTTCACCATTCAGTGTCACTGCTTTATTGACAAGTGTTAGGTCACGTCAACAGAGATGTGTTAATTCTGAACGGAGTAGGGAACGTTGTATTTGTTTATGGTTTAAATAGAATATTACTGCACAGCTCTGCACTCTGAGGGGCCTTATCAGGTGGTGGTTTTGCTAGGAGAGCGAGCAGAGCTTGTTAAACTGTAAATCAGGCAATCTACAGTCAGGTCTAATGACCCACAACCCGCAAGGGACTTACTCATTTAACTAGAGGAAAGTTGATGCTTAAAATCAACCATTTTTTCTATTCAAGTATTCTGTATCCTTTTTTTCTCTGCCTCCTTTTTTTAAAAGAGCCAACTATCGTTCTATTTTTGTTGAAAGGAAACACAGGGCATGTTTCTAGGCACTGCATTCTCATTAACTTGTATTTCTATTTGCTTATGTGAGGCGTGCCTAGGGCTCCCTATCCTAGTGATATGAGGCCAGCGGGGGGCTGTATTACTGTCAAGGGTGGGCCTGTCCACCAGCTTTCGGGTGAATTTAATTGTGACACCTGAAAATTAAAGACTGATGCTCCTTGTGTGCTGTTGCAGGTAAATAAAGGGCCAGCCATCTGCTATGGAGGTTACACACATGGTAATGGGCTCATCTCCACAGTTTCTTTGCAAAATGACTATTAAAGTGGAGACCAAGCTATTAAGTTATCACATTTATTATTATTTTTTTATTAATTTTAATGAAAGTTTACAGAGACTTAGGGTTTCCAGTGATTCATTGTTGCACTTTTCTCCTTGCCCACCCTCTCCCCCTCATTCTCTCTTCTCCTTGAAAAGTAAAAGAAAAACTCTTTCATTGTTATGCAATCCCTCCCCCCAAGTCCACTCTACTGTGTGGCCTTCATTCTGGACTCCTTTCATGACAATAATACTCATTCATATATCACTTTTAAACAGTTTTCTCCCTCATATGTTTCAATGGAGTCTACATCATTCTTCCCTTCTTTCTCTGTCTTCCTTCAACCCCGATGTCAGTCCCTTTTTACAACAGTGGGCCTATGCAATATTTGTCCTTTTGTGACTGAGATATTTCACTCAGCATAATGTCCTCCAGGGTCACCCATTTTGTACAATATTGCATGAGTTCTTTGTTTTTCAATGCAGCATAATATTCCATTGTGTGAATATACCACAGTTCCTCTATCCATTCATTTGTTGATGGGCACTTAGGTTGTTTCCAACTCCTTGCTATTGCGAACAAAGCCGCAATAAACATGGATGTGGATACATCTGCTTGTATCAGTATCTTAAACTTGAATTGCTGTGGACTCCAACTGCTCTGTGCTGTGGCGCTTACTCGTTCTTAAATACAGTATCGTGACTCCTCCAGTGAAATGCGATGCCCCTTGCTCTTTTGTGGTTCTGAGACAGGAGAGCATGGTAGACCCTGAGAAGGACCTGCTACGTTAATATGAGCTTTGGAGATCTGTTGTGTAGGAACTCTATGGCCGTGTGCCTTTCACGGGCCCTGAATGATGTTCGTTCTTGCATCAGAAGTGTTTTGGAGTTCTGACTGTACGATGCACCTGAATATTTCCATAATAGCAAAGACGAGTTACTATCCAGCTATTGCCCCCAAATGAAACTGCCTTTTTCCTCTCAGTTAATTCTTTTCCAAAGCTCTGAACTCGTGAGGAAATGAAAATAAGGATCCATTTCAGGTCTACCCTTGTTTACCAAAAAGTTTGGGCGTGACTTGGATCTCTGACACCCTCAATCAAAAGAAAATGAATATTCAACCTCAGTCCAAAGGTTTATTCTTTCTGAAATCTTCTGTAAAGAGTGTGTGCAGATGTGTGTGCGTGTAGGTACAGAAAAGTTGTTATATGTACCATTAGGTTGGAACCAACTCATAGGTGACCTTCCAGTGGGTTTTCAGAGGCTGTAAATGACATGGGAGGAGATTGTCCATCTTTTGCAGGCGCGCAGCCGGCCACACAGCAGCCACGCAGCCTAATCAACCAGTTGCTTCAAAGTAGGACGATGGGCAGTCACCTCCCTTGGGTTTTACAGCCTCTCTAACCCACAGGCCGGTCATTTCTGACTACAACACATAACTGTGTGTGTGTGTGTGTATGTGTGTGTGTGTGTATTTTGTTTCCAAAGTTAATATTCAGCCTCAATCTAAAGGTTTATGCCTTTAATGGGTCTTCTTTGAATTACAGATTACACATGTTTGTGAGAACAGATGTTGATGTTAAGACAACATATTTACTGAGGAAAAATGAAAAAGTTGGATC
>NW_006399761.1:14885988-14906758 GCF_000299155.1 Elephantulus edwardii
GTACAAAATACTCTCATACGTGGGGCAGTTCACTGTACAAAAATAAAAGAGGGAGAAACCGTTACCAACATGTTTGACATTCTGAGAACTGTGTTGTACAAAAGCTTTGGAATTTTATCATCTACAAATTTCTCGAATCTTCCGTAACTCCATGCAATTGTTCCAAAAATGCCTGTAATTTTGGTGTCTGCTGTTACTAATTTCCTGGGGGGACAATTTTTTCCTTTCCTTTGCTAAAATATATAGTCACAACCTGATTTGAATTTATCAAGCCCGAAATACCCTGACGGTGTTACCAAACGAGGCCTGCATGTATAATGTGAGTTCTTTCTTTTTGATTTTAGAATCAACCTTGTCCTATGTTAGGCAGCTGGAGGCCAGAGTCAGACAGCTGGAGGAAGAGAATCGAATGCTGCCCCAGGTGGGTGACTTCCCCAAGCTCACAGCCAGTCGGTGTCATTTGATTTGGAATGTAAAGTCTCGGTTACATTTCTCCTCTTTAAATGCTTGAGATCATTTTGTAAATAGCCATTCATCAACGTAGAGTGTGTTGACTTCCCATGCTGGTCATCGTGTATGCTAGATGCCGGGGTGCCATGCTGAAGGCTCCAGATGTGAGCCAGGGAGAACGCAAAGGGATTTTAGAAGGAAGGAGAAAGGGGGGGAAATGCAAACAAGTAGAAAACGAAGGTGCTGTGCTACCCCTCTCACAGACGTTGTATATGAGGTTGGTAGAAAGCAGAAAAGGACTGTAATTTAAATAGGAAATTTGCTAATTGATGAGTTAGTCAAAGCTGTAGGTAGCTTGAAGGTTTACTGCTTTAATTAAATTAGTACTTGCTCAAATTCTTTACAGTACAATTGAACTCTTTCATTGCAATAAAGCAATGACAGTAATTGACAGTTTTACTACGTTTTTTTCTTGAAGGCTTTGTCCCCTCCCCCCACTGAAGGCAAAAGTAGAACTTTTTTACAGGTTCTCTAATGCCTGCCGGTATGTTTCACTTTATAAAAGGATTTCTGAGGCTTGTTAACTTGGTGAGGAGGATTTTGCTCTTGTGGGTGGTGGTTCTTGGGAAATGCTTTCTTCAAATGCCGAACAAATCTTTTTGCAAGAAAGGCAAAATCTATTCTTTTATATATATTTTTTTCAAATCTTAGAAAAAGGTCAAATAGTCACTCAATGGTGGGTTACGCCCTTCACACATTCTGCTGATTATTTTAATTTTTCACGCAATTAAGGGAAACGTTGGAAACAGCCCGTCAACTGGGGCCCACACATTTGAACCTGTAAGAACTGACCAGACTGGTGTATTTTTCCAGCTCGTGCAGTATTTCCACCTTTGACAGGGTGCACACTTAGCCTTTTTCATTTGCTCATTTTCTTGGAAAACGTGAGATTTCCTTCTCTGATAGGTTCTACCTTCCACAGATTCTGGCTTCTGTACATTTTATTGTGGCATAAATCTTCTAAAATAAAAAGACAAAAGACTAGTTGTAATTCAGGAGACTAGATTTAAAGTATTAATGTGAAGACTCTGGAAAGACATCCTAGGTGTCTCTGGTCCTCGTTTGCTTCTGGACAGTGTGTGCTCATTAATAATGATCCGGGGGCGACATGTCCTGGTGTAAGAATGTATTCCCCTGTCTTCCATGTGCCAGCCACCTGGGTAGGACTCTTGAGATGAATTGAAAGTATTCCACTTCTTTCAGACTCTACATAAGTCCAAACCCCGGGTTGACAGAAAGGAGTATTTGAATCACAAAGTAAAATATGGCTGGGAGAGGGTGGGTTTTCTTTTCCCATTGCTGTTTTAAAATTTTTGGTTTTGAACTTTAGCTCTGTCTTTACCTGTCATAGTGGAGGGCTCTTGCCTGGAAACATTGAACTTTATTCCGTGGTTCAGATAAACTCGAAAAATAGAGGAGTTTTGAGCATGGTTATCAAGCAGGAAGGAGCTCTGGTGGCTTAGTGGTAAGGAATTGTGCTGCCAACCCGAAAGTTTGTGGTTTGAATCCACCAGCTGTTGTACAGGGCAATCTCTTCCTGTGTGATTTACTACCTCTGGAGTGTTAGATATGGGTCAGTTCTGGCTCGGCGGCATTCAGCAATTATACATGGCTGTGGTAAGAAGTTGCACTGCAATACCGAAGGCTGGTGGTTCAAATCCAACAGCTGTTTAGTGGCAGAAAGATGGAAAATCTCCTCCCTTGCTTTTAAATTGCCTGTGTGAACCCTCCATAGCTACTCGATGGTACCCAACAACAACATTCTATAACATCATCTCTAAGCAACTAAGAATATAAGGAAGAAGAAATAGGGGGAAATAGATCTTATTCTTAGTTTAACTCTACGTGAAACTCGAATAAGATGTTGAAAATTGGTGGCACTTGGAGATCTAAAGACTTGGAGAAATTAAGCTTCTCTAGTTGAAATATTCAATCATACACATTTTTAATACATTGACATTTTACCATCAGGTAAGATTGTTCTCCCCCTTTTCTTCTTCTTCTATAATAGCTACAAAGATCATGTTTTTATTAAGTGTAAGATGTAATTGATGCAGGATACACCTACATTACTAACTCACACCATTAAGAAAGAAAGAAAAATATATCTTTTCAACTATACTCTGTAAGATGCTAGCTGATCTCAGACATGTTAAAATTGGGGGGGGGGGTGAAGGTTTTATAATCCCTTAAATAACACCTAGTTTAATGTCTAAAGTGCTTTAATGTACTGAATGTCTACCATTTCAAACACTGTCTCAAACATATGCAAAGAAATCAAGATTCAGTTCAAAAAAACAAGGTTTCTGTTAAATTCCTGTGTCCAAGATAGTTCAAGAGAATTCTGAAAACCTCAGACTCCTTGCTACTGACTCAGAACAAACCCATGACTGACCCTCCGGTTTGCTGAAGCTGTAGATCACATAGGAGGAAATTGCCCCTCTTTCTCCTTTGGAGAAGCTGGGGGATTTGAACCACGCACTCTTGGATTAGAGAGGCAGCTCCCTACCTGCTAGACCACTGGAGTTCCCTGAGAGTGTTCCCTCAATTTAAAGCAAAGATAGATTAGACCCACCAGCTGTAAGTACAAGTAATTGCATATTGAGATGAACACAGACAGTAGGTAAGAGCCTATAACATGAAACAAGGTCTCTGAGCAGTGAGAATCTTAGGAAGAGAAGCAATCTCATGAACAAGAGAGTTAACTAGATAGCACAAAGGCATGAACAGGCTTATTCTTTAGGCCTTGTTTGGCCAATCATTTGTTCTAAATGTACTCTAGGGAGTATTATCAAGGCAAGTCACAGAGCCTATTAATAATACTGCAAATAGTGATGAGATCTCCCCGCAGAAACCATCTCTCCTATTTCTGGTGCATCCTGTTAGCTGATTTGCAAGGTCAGTTCATTGCAACAAGCTGACATCCTTCCATAAATTAGTCTCAACATCTGAACACTTGATTTTCAATTATCAGAATTTGTTTGTGTTGTGCCTTGATTAATCAACTATTTCTTTTCATTCCAAAGTCAACAAAAGTATATCCATTTTTGTTTGGAAAAGTAAGAGTATAATTGGCTAGTAGAATTCCAAGTATATAAAATATTTTCTTCTGGCTGTGGCCAGGCAGGTATTTTTCTGATAAAAAAGAGACCAAGTAGGCCCGCATTTCTTCTGGGATAAGAATGTCTCTTCTATGCTTACTTGATTCATTATGTAAAATCACACAGAAGGAACAGAAAGGCATAACTTCAACACTGTTATTGTTGTTGTTATATGCCATCAAGTCTCTTGCGACTTATAACGACCCTGTGTACACAGCTCTGAACCCTGCTCTATCCTGAGTCAACCTCATTGTCTCTGACACACCTACTCCATTACCCCAGTCACTGAGTCAATCCAGCTCATCCTCGGTCTTCCTCTCTTGGACTGTTCCTCCAGTGTCCCAAGCATGACGTCCCTCTCCAAGGACTGGTCCCTCCTTGTAACATGCCCTAAGTAGGTCATATGAAGCTTGAGAATCCTTGCCTCCAAGGAGCAGCCTGGTTTCACCCTCTCTAGGACAGACCTGTTTGTTCTGCTGGCAGTCCATGGTACATTCAATACTCTTCTCTAGCACCACAGCTCAAAGGCATCAGTTTTCCTGTCATCCCTCGTCATTGTCCAACTTTCTGATGCATAGCAAGTAATTGCGAAGACCATGGCCTTGATCAGGGGCAGACTGACATTCACTCTTAACACTATGCCAGGTCAAATCTGAAACCTGTAGGGCGGCCTAAAACTCTCCCACCTTTATAAAAGCAGACTCCCACATCAGTAACTATATCTGTCTGTCCATCTATCTGTCCATGAACAAGATGAGTGTGAAGACTTCTGCATTTCTCTCTGGTCCAGGTTCAGAGCCTCAGTTACTTTTTTTGTGAATGGTGATGTTCTTTCCAGCTCTCTCCAGTCCACAGTTCCAAAATTCATTCTGTATCTTAACAGGCTTTCTGTTGTCAGATCCCAGCATGAAAGAGTTCCTCGTTAGAGAACAGATCGAAAGTGGGGGCAGGGGACGAGGGGGAGAGAGTAGCTCTGTCCAGTGCTAGGAGGCTCCTGAGGACGAACAGGGTCCGTGGGCACAGCTGGAATGTTGTCACTGCCCTGGGAGGCAGGAGCGCTTTGACCTTGGCCTCTATGGTGTCCCACAAGGCTGCCCAAGCTGCTCTGCTTTGTGAATGAATGTTTCAAAGTACAATAATGCTTGGGAAATTCAGTGAAAGAGAGGAAGGCCCACACAAGATGAGTTGACTCAGTGACTGTAACAAGAGGCTTGATCATGGGATCTGGGGGGAGATTGACCACAGCACAGGATGGGACAAGGTTTCAGTTTATTGTTCACAGAGTCATTATGAGTTGTGTTTGACTGAACGGCACCTGTCAACTCCAACAACATCATTTCAAAGTATGCCTTAAAGTATGAACAGTCTCGTTATTTTCAGAAAATGGAGTCGTTATTGTTGGTTATTCTTACTTAGGGAGTTCTGGTGGCCTAGTGGTAAGAAACTGTACTGCAATCCAAAGACACGTGGTTCAAATCCACCAGCTGCTCTGAAGGAGGAAGATGGGAAATCTCCTGTGTGACTAACTGCCTCTGAGAACCCGCTCTTGGGTCAGCTATGCATCAATTCCAACTCGATGGTACACGACACACACTCACAACAACATTATTATTCAAGAATAGAATGCTTTTGGGCTGGCCTGGGTAAACATGTCCGTATGTAGAAAGATTGTTGTTTGAATGTTTTTTAGATAGTTCTGTCTCGTATATAATGTTCAGCATACCAAGTCACTACCACCATAGTCTATTTTTAATCTTTTTGTACCACTCTTTTTTTTTAAATATATTTTTTGTATCACCCTTTTAAAAGGTGGCAAAAAATGAGAGCTAAAAATCATATGCTCTTTCTTGAGCTCATAAACTAATGTGGATATTTCTAGATTACACATTAAAAATATTTCAAAGAATTGCATATAATCTCTCAAAAGACACGTAATGGAGTATTTTGTCCAGACTGTTTGGCCAGCTCCACCATAAACATCTTTGATGTAAAAGCAACCTCAAATTAAGACTGCGTGCTTCTTAAGTAAGTAGAAGATGTCTAATAAAATTTTATTCACTTTAAAGACCAGTAAGATTCAATTACACACAGAGATGCAAATTATAAGAAAAAAAAATTCTCAAACTCATTGCATTTTGAGTCACCAGTAATCCATAGCTGGCCCTCCAGGTGGGCTTTCAGAAGCTGTAAATGGCCCTGGAGGAGACTGCCCATATTTCTCCTGGGGAACAGCGGGTAGAATGGTGCCAGCCTTCCGGTTGACAGTGCAGGTAGCCTCCTGCTCCCGAGGCCACAGAACTCCATAGTCATGCAACTGTTGTTGTTATTTTGTGCTTGGAGTCAGAACCAACATGTAGCCGACTCTCCAGTGTGTTTTCTGGGGCAGGAAATCACATGCAAGGAGATTGCCCACTTTTCCCCTGTGAAGCATCTGGTGAGTTCTAACCATTGACCTTCAGCCTGGCAGCCTAGCTAGTTACCATGAGGTCACCAGAGCACCAGAGTGATGCAGATAGGTACTGAGAAAGAGAAGATCTAGCATGACAAATGCTATAGTTGTAATATAAAAGTTAAACTGAATATATATGTGTGTGTGTGTGTGTGTGTGTATATATATATGTATGTATATGTATATATACATATATATACATGCCTAAATGCCGTTGCATCCTGTGCCAACCTCACTGTCTCAAACACACTCATTCCCAGTGCTCCAGTCACAGAATCTATCCATCTCATTGAGGATCTTCCTCTCCTGTGCCGTCCCTCCACTCTCCCAAACATGTTGTACCTTTCCAAGGACCAGTCCTTCCTTGCAACATGCCCGAAGTATGTCAGACGAAGCTTCAGAACACACACACACACAAACACACACATATAATATGTTGTTGTTATGTGCTGTCGAGTTGCCTGCAACTCATAGTAAGCCTTTATACATCAGCTCTGAAGCCTGCCCTCTCCTGAGCCAGTCTCACTGACTCCAACACACCTACCTCCATTGCCCTAATTAGCATGTCAACCCATCTCCTCGGGGTCTTCCTTTCCTGTGCTGTCCATCCACCCTTCTTAGCATGATGTCCTTCTCCAAGGTTTGGTCCTTTCTGGCCATGTGCCCAAAGTGGGTGACAAAGCTTCATAATCCTAGCTTCCAAGGAGAAACTTCACCCTCTCCAACACAGACCTGATTGTTTTCTTGGCGGTCCAGGGTATGTTAGTACTCCTCTCATGAATACAGCATTTCTGTGGACAAAGTGTTACAGGTATTCAGAACTGCTTAGAACCTCATGTATTGCCAAGAGCAGTGGCATTTCATAGGTGTGGGATTTAGGACGCACAGAAGTCAGGAGGAATGTCATGACGAGGCAGCTCATTAAGGACTGTTTCAAGCCAAAAAGTAACTCTAGTCAGTGTCCGTTCAAGCATACTCAGAGTGCTTCCTTCCACCATTTCACCATTTCATACCATTAATGTAAGTCAATGTAATTAAGCTGCTAAATCTGTTTTTATATTATTATGAAATTCATCTTTTGAATGTTTATCTTAAAAATCAACATTGGGAGCTGTTTGGCCCTCTAAGATCCGTTAGACATTTATTCTTGCTTTAAAGAAAAGAATCTGTGCATTTTTAAAGTCATGTTATTCACCATAAATGAGGAAATTAAAAAGCACCATTTTCACAGGATCTTCTCCTCCCTGACAGATTTCCAAACTCCTCTATGTCGAAAATCGTAATGTTTTATTTCACTCACTTGTTCCCACATTTGCACGGGGAAGCCATTCTCAATAGAATTAGTTGGAGAAATGTAGTCAGAAGACCTTGGCAGTGAGCTGGAGTTGGATGAGGAGGCGGAGAAATAGAATGGTGATTTTAAAGCTATTAAAAACCCCACTGCTTGAAGGCCATTCCTCCTCTTTTAAAAAAAAGTTATTATTTTAATGAACGTTTACAGAGACTTTGGATTTCCATTCATTCATTGTTGTGCGCTTCTCCCTGGCCACCCCTCCCCCCCAACTCTTCTCTTTGAAAAGTAAAAGAAAAATTCTTTCATTGTTTTACAATCCCTCCCTCAAGTCCACTCCACCATGCAGCCTTCATTCTGCACTCCTGTCGTGACAATAATACCTGATCATACATCCCCTTTAAACAGTTCTCTCCCTCATCTGTTTCAATGCAGTTTACATTATTTATCCCATCTTTCTCTCTCTCCCCCCAACCCCGATGTCAGTGCCGTTTTAAAACAGTGGCACCATGCACTTTGTGTCTGAGATATTTCACTCAGCATAATGTCCTTCAGCGCCATTCCTCCTCTTAAGGACCCTTTACAAGAAAATAACACTGCATCATAGGGTTTATGAGGCTGTAATCTTTATGACATCAGATTGCTTTAACTTCCTCCCTAAGAACAGCTGGTGGCCTCGAACCACGTGCCTTTGGGTTTGCAGTGCAGCTTCTTGCCACGAGACCACCAAACCTCCCCATCATAGGGTTTACGAGACTGTAATCTTTATGGAATCAGATTGCTTTAACTTCCTCCCAAGGAGCAACTGGTAGATTCGAGCCACCAGCTTTTCAGTCAACAGCTGAGTGCTTAACTACCGCACCACCAGGCCATCTGTCCACAGACGTAAGATTGGAATCGCTAACACAGATCGCAGGAGTGCAGAGTTCAATCTGAAGAGAAAACTTCTTCAGTCCCTTATGAAAGTATATCTGTTTAGCTCAAGCCCCAGTGGAAGGCAGGCTAAATACTGGACTGGCAGCTAAAAAGTAGGATGTTCAAGTCCCGCAGCTGCTCTCTGGAAGAAAGACAGGCAGCCTCCTCCCACAGAGATTTGTACCATCGAGTTCGAACCAACACGGAGCTGAACCTCTAGTGGCAGTAACCACATGAGAGGAGATTGCCCATCTTTCTCCTGTAGATCAACTGGTAGATTCGATCTGCTCACCTTCAGGTTGGCAGCCCTAGACCACCAGGGCTCCTTACAAATTGCACAGGAGGAGATTGCCCATGTTTCTTCCACGGAGCAGCTGGTGATTTCAAACTTCATGCCCTTGGGCACAATTCCTAAACACTAAGCCTCCAGGTCTCCCTGGAAACCCAGTGGAGTTATGTAGCCGCAGGGTTTGGGTTTGATTGGTCATAGGCTGAGTTATGGGAGGAGCTGAGTAAAACATAGAAGAAAATAAAAAGACATCCAATATTATGTCCTTCAAACTATTTGTAATCTGAACTACTGACCCATCAGTATTTTTTAAACATTACGTAGTCATTACTTATACTGTACCAAGGACTGTAGTATGAAGTATGACAGAGACACAGTCAGCGCTCAGGAAATTCACCTCACAGTCTAATAGAGAAGTAGGGAGGGGCCAGCCAGAGAGGCCAACTAAAAAAAGACGTATTCCAGTCAGCCAGGGTGCCCTAGAAGCTCTTTTAAAGGAATCCAAGCAATTTGGTTCTTCAGCCCATATTCCAAACCCTTGTAGATCTTACTATTCATTTCATTGTCTTTTTCATGATGCCTGAAATTCTTTTTAAGTCAGACCTCAAAAATCAAGATCGCTGAGGCAGAGTCGATTTTGACTCCTCATGACCCGCCATCAGGTTTTTGAAGGTGTAAAACATGACAGAAAGTGCCTGCCCATCTTTCTCCCATGGAGCCACTGGTGGATTTGAACCTTCGGAGATGGGCAGCCCTTGGGTTAACAGCACAGCTCTCTATGGACTACGCTACCAGAGCTCCCAGTGTCAACTCAGCCAGTATCTCTCAAAAAGGCACTCAGGGTGTGTCATCTGCAGGCAGTTGTGTTGCCGACCCAAAGACCATGTGTTTCTGGAAGTTCAAATCCACCACCATCAGGTCCGAGAGAGAGAGACAGAAACACACAGAGAGAGACAGAGCAAGAGAGAGACACAGAGAGAGTGAGACAGACACAGAGACACAGAGACACAGAGAGACACAAACACAGAAAGAGACAGAGAGAGCCAGACAGAGAGAGAGAGACAGAGAGAGATGGGCAATCTCCTCCAATGAGATTTATTATTGTTCTGAAACCCACTGGAGGGTCAGCTATGAATTGTCCCAAATCAACAGCAATGACTGGCTGAGCACGTTGCCATGTTGTATCTTCTGTCAAGGAGGCTCTTCCACTAGAAATTATATCTAAATGCTTGATATAGAATGTTGTCATGTGCCAGTTGTCTGCGACTCATAGGGACCCTTTGTACAACATCTCTGAAGCCTGCCCTGCCTGGAGCCAGTCTCACTGACTCCGACACACCTTATCCCATTGCCCCAGTTATCATGTCAGTCCTCATCCAGGGTCTTCCTCTCCTGTGCTGTCCCTCTACCCTACCAAGCATGATGTCCTTCCCTAAGGACTGGTCCCTCCTGGTCATGTGCCCAAAGTATATGAGATGGAGCTTTCTACCTGTTTTATTAGGAGTAAGTAGTGTTGACTTTTTGTAGACTTCAGACATCACCCTGAAGTTTCACTCTTTTATAACCTCTTCTAGAACTCTTCCTCTTTTATAACCTCTTTCTCCCTCGTCTCCACTGACGCTGGATTTTGCAGCACAGTAGAGGCTGGCGACAGGAAAGAGGTTTTACAGCAGCTCCAAAGTCAATTAGGCACATTTGTTTCAAGGTCCTACTGGGAAATCTCCTCCCTTTGATCAGCTGCTCTGGCACCAGCATCTGTTCGGAAAGAACTGTATGCGCTTTGTGCCTGAGAGACCTTTCTCCAAACAAATCACCCACTTCTAAAGCAGAAACAAAACAATAAAACAACCTGACAAGCCAAAAAAAAAAAAAAAGAAAGAAAAAAGCCAACCCGGTTGCTTCTCGTTCAGTTCTGACACATGTGACCCCTGTTATGTCAGAATAACACTGTATCTAGCGGCTTCAGTGGCTGTAACAGACTGTTTGAAGAACTCACAAACCTGTCTTGGTGGACGTGCATCCAAGTTGCTTCTCAGCAGCCAGGATGGTGAGATTTTGTCTTACTTTACTTGGGACATGTTGCCAGGAGGAGCTAGGCCTTAGAAAAAGGATGTCACGGAGGCTCAAGAAGGAGAGGAAGACCCTTAGTGACTTGGCTTGACACAGTGACTGTAACAGTGGGTTTTAGCATAGAAGAGAGTGTACAGAGGGCATAGGGTTGTACACGGTAGGTTTGCTGTGACTCAGAATCTACCCATGTTATTAGCACCTTAGAATAGTTTTGAGGTGCCTCTGGGTGAATTGGAACCACCAACCTTCCAGTTAGTATCTGTGCAGTTAGGAGTTAGTGCCATGAGAGAGTCAGTCCTAGCTTTTAAGGCCGACTTTTTAACATCGATTTCTGTGATGGTCAAAGGCTCCTGGCTCTGTCTGGTGTCTCCTGAGTTGCCCAAGTGCAGTGGGCTCAGCAGACTTGTTTGAAAGATGATGCCATGGATCACCATAGTCGCCCCCCACCCCATGTCTAATTTTAGGAATGGAAATGAGAAATCTCCCTCTCGTGTAATTTGGTTACAGTGCGACCTCCCAGTTCAGTCTTTCAGCTCCTTTGGGGAAAAGGGCAGGGCCATTTGCAAGGCAGTTTTCTAAACAAAAGGAAAGAGCCTGTCACTTTTGTCACAGGTGCTGAGAGAGGCACACAGGAGCTTAAGAAACTCAGTGTCTTTATTTTTATATCCATGCACCACGTGTACAGCGAGGGGCCGGGAAGCACAAGCTCCTCTGTGGGCTTTGCCGTTTTCTTGTCTTACTATCACTGCCAGTGAGTCTAAACTGACACATAGCTGACCCTCCAGTGGGCTTCCCAAGGCTGCCCATGACATGGAAGGAGGTTGCCCATCTTTCTCTCAAGGAGCCACTGGTGGATTCGAACCCTCAGAGAGGCACCACTCTTGGCTTAGCAAAGCAACAACCTACCCACTCGGCCCCCAGAGCTCCCACGCCTTTTTCTTGTGAAGATAAAAATAATTATTTTTGCCAGTTTTTCATCTTTAACTGTCTTCATGTTTCCCCCGTCTCTTCTCCCTCTCTCTCTTTCTTTTCTTTTCTTTCTTTCTTTTTTGTCTAAAAGGGTTGTTAATATTTGAACCCTTTAAAGTTGAAATACTTAACGGGGCCCCGGGAATCAGTAACTCTTGCATCAAACAATCCCAGAATAATTCTTTGTAGAAGGCTCAGTGTCAGCGATGGATTCTTACCCTGTTTGTTGCCTGCCAGTTACCCCCTTTGGTTCCTCCTAAGCATTGCCTTGTGTAGAGTTGTTTTTTAAGTTTTGTTTTCTCCTTCATTAAAATTAGAGCGCTCTGGGGTGTAGCCCATAGGCAATCGCACTGTTAAACCAGAGGTGGCTCTTCTCTGGGAGTTCCAGTCTACCCACTGCTCCTCTGTAGAAAACGGGCATTCTCCTCCCCTGTGATAAACAGCTTCAGAAAGCCCACTGGAGGGTCACTGATGAACTGATTCCAAATTGGTGGCAGTTAAGTTCATTAAGGAATAATGTGAAACACAATGTATATGAACTTTGTAAACAAACCATTTTTTTTAAAAAAAAGTTTAATTTCTTTGGAAAAGTCTGCTGCCAGGGACCTCTTTTAGAGTACTGATGAGCAATGATCTCACTATGGAGACTAAGGTGCACCTGATCCAGGCCATGGTCTTCACAATAAAAAAAATGTATTGCAAAGCTTATGTGGAATCTGCATTTTGCTAAGAAAAAAAAAATTCTGTATACTGCAGGTGAAAAAAAATAGTTAAATCCATTAAGGATTGGTTGCTGTTGGAGATGTATTTGGTGTAAAGTAGATGCCTCCAGAGAAGTAGTTATTGTAGATGACCATTTTCCATAAGCTGACTTGACTTATATAATAAAAGAACAAGGACTTTTATGTATTGTTTGTTCCAGCTTTATGAGACAGATGGACGCTTCACAAGTGGGTGGGTATGTTGGACTGGAAGAGGTAAATAAATACAGAAAGTAGGTTTACCAGGAAAAACGAAGCTGTAAAACCTTCCCAGATGAACCTGCTGGAGGATATCAGAGAAGATAAGGAGAAGAGAGGTTCACAGGAAACATGTCTAAGGCACGTAGACATACTGTTTTCCTAGGCAGAAAAGGAAGGTCTGAAACACGGGAGACTATAGCATTCTCCTGGGACCCACCCATACTCAAAAGGCTCCTGTTTGAGAAACTCAGGTCTGGGATGAAAAGACTTCATTCTACTGGGAGAAAATAGAGTAAATACGAATGTAAGCAGAAAACATGGTCATGCCACTTAATAAATCACTTATTAAATGTGTTGAACTTAAAAGATACTATGCCCTTAGGTTTTTGCACTGATAACCCAAACTCTGGTGGTTTGAATCCACCAGCAGCTCCATGGGAGAGAGATGGACATTCTCCTCTTGTGTAGTTTACAGCCTCTGAAATCTCCCTGAAGGGTAATCTATGAGTCAGGCTCTAAGTCCCTGCTAAGGCGTTTGATGTTCCCTCAAGCTCTTACCAAGAATTTTTATATAACAACATCACCGTCATATACCACTATAAACTTATTGATAGCTTTCTCTCATGAGAGCACATTTTTTAAGAATATGATTTGCAGTAGCCATAAAAATAAAATAGTAAACATGTTTTGTTACCTGTCTCTTGCTGGACACACAAATTTATAAGCCCGTATCTGTAGATACTCGAATGATACACAATTTGGAGAAATTAATACTGCCTTATAACTGTAGAAATGGTTTTGTACTTGTTTCCTTTGGGTTTGTTTTGTTGGTTTGGGTTTTTTTTATAAATCCTAAAATAAATTTTGTTGTTATTGTTTACTGTTGAGTCTGGATCAGCGCATAGCTGACCCTCCAGCAGGTTTTCAGAGGCAGTAAATCCCCTGATGGTTGATAAAGACATCCTTCTCCCATGAAGCAGCTGGCGGATTTGAACTGCATGCCTTAGGGTTGACGGTGCAATTCCTTACCAGTAAGCTCACAGAGCTTCAGAACAGGTTTAATTCAATAATAGCTTTAATTTTGTTGTTAAAATTCCTCACAACTGCAGTTTTTCTAATTATGTGTTCTTGCCCACACTTTTCAGAATTAATTTCCCTTCACATGTCCCAATGCCATGTTCCTTGATAAGGGCAGGCGGGAGGAAATGAAAAGTGAAGGTGGGGAGGATAAATCTGTATAAATGAGTGCAGGAAAAACAAATTTCTTTGTAAACTCTCACTCAGATCACAGTTATTTTTAAAAAAAGTATATTTTAAAATCACACATACTTTTTAAATGTTGTTGTTATTATTATTATTATTATTTTCAATGGAAATCTACAGAGATTTTGGAATTCCATTAATTCATTGTTGCACTTTTCTCCCCACCCCCACCCCCAGTTCGCTCCTCTCCTTGAAAAGCAAAAGACAAACTCCTTCATTAGTACACAATCCCCTCCCCCACCCCACACAGCCCCACCCCCACTCCAAGTATACTCCACTCTGCAACCCTCATTCCGGACTCTTATAATACATACTTTTTACATTAAAGGCATCTATTAATGTCATTGTGAGTAATTCTGCCCTACTAGATCCTAAACTGAATACAATTTTATCAGATAACTGCTACCTTGATTTCAGTAGTCTGCAGGCTTCATTTGGGGTTGATATCACATCCCATATACTGATAGTGAAGCTAATAGACCAGGCTGACATTATTCTATTATGTGACTTCGGAGCAAGATTATGTCATCCCTTTACTACTTATTTTTTACTCTTGTAATAAAATTACTTAAGAACAAAAAGGCACGACTTCTCCCTGACAAGATGGTTATATAGAAATAAGCAACATAGATGTGGTCAAGGCTTGTGGACTTCTCTCTGTTCAGGTGCAAAAACTCCAGCCTCTGCCTTTTGTTAATGATGTGTCTCCTTCCACCTCTCAAGGTGATAGAAAGTCAAATATAAATAAGTTAAGTCTGTACCCATGTCTTATACCCATGTGGTTATCAAATCCCAGAGTGAAGGAATTCTGCAGAGGACGGGTGGGGAATTGGAGGTCAGATGAGTTGGGAGGAGCGTGAGGACGAGAGGGACCCTGGGGCACAGCGACCATGGTCCTCACTGCCCAGGGAT
Organism: Elephantulus edwardii; assembly: GCF_000299155.1. NCBI lineage: Eukaryota > Metazoa > Chordata > Mammalia > Macroscelidea > Macroscelididae > Elephantulus > Elephantulus edwardii. The sequence goes on from NW_006399761.1 coordinate 14,900,720, forward strand.
GCAGGGCCGCTTTATTCTGGTTGGTCCCTGTCATTCCCTGCGGGAATCGTGGAGCTGGGCTTTCAGTCTGATTTGTGAAGGAGCATTTCCAAGAGTTTCCATACGTGAAAAGTCTCGTGATTTTCAGAAAATGCTGAATTATTTATTTGTAAGTTGTTGTTACCTGGGAGCACTCTGGTGGTGTCATCCAGAAGGAATTGTGCTTTGAACCCAGGAATGGTGCCTCTCTGGTGATTTGAGTCCACAGGTCCTCACGAGGAAGATGGGCAGTCTTTTTCCATGTAGTCTTTTCCCGTGCATTTTTAAGCCTTTGGGAACCTCCTGGAGGGTCAGCTATGAGTCAGTTCCCACTGGAGAGCAAGGAGTTGAGGTGTTTATTGCTATTGGAGAAGAAAAAAAAAATAGTCTTTTTAAAAAGGTAAAGCTCACCTGACTTTAGGACATTCTTTCTTGAATGCATAAATGAATGTGTACAGTTCTAGAAGAGGCCATTTAAAAATTCTAGATTGCATCATGTTGTTGTCATGTGTCATCAAGTTGCCTGCGACCCTGTGCACCATAGCTCTGAACTTGCCCTATCCTGAGCCAGTGTCGCTGTCTCCGAGAGCCTGCTCCCAATATTCCAGTCACTGTGTCAATCCATCTCATCCTGGGTCTTTCTCTTTTGCACATCAGCAGTTTTCTGATTCACTGTATAGATCACAGCATTAGAAATACCCTCCACCAGGGTCAGACTTAACCATCCTTTAGATTTTGTAGTTGATGTAGGGAAAGTGGTGCATGAGTAATGCCACTCTACATACAGGTGAGTTGCTTTTTGAAAATATTCTACTGCTTATTGGTGTTAAAAACAACTTTGTAGAATATCTATAGTAAATGCTAGTATAACTCTTAAGATCTGCCCCCTACTGTTCTAGTGGTCTAGTGTGTAAGGAGCTATGTTGCCAATCCAAAGGTAGGCATTTTGAATCCACCAGCTGCACTGCAGGAGAAAGATGGGCATTGCTCACACTGTGACCTGATGAGCAGCATGGCCTTTGCCTTTTACAAAGAGCTTTTAGACGTTGTCAATAGAACTGAGCACCGTTGACTCTCCATGAACCTGGTAGCGTGTTAACATGTGAAACTAGTTGAAGTGTTTCCAGAAAAGCAGTGTGGTGCACACCCATGTTTATCACTGGGTTATTCACAATAGAAAGAGGTGGAGGCAAACCCAGCAACAAATGAATGGATAGAATGTGTGAATGGTATAGTCACACACGGAATACTATGCAGCGCTGAAAAATGAGGAACTCGTAAAACATTACACAGCATGGTTGACCCTGGAGGACATTATGCTGAGTGAAATATCTTGGTCACAAAAGGACAAATACTGCATAACATCACTGTAATAAAGCAAAACTGACATGGAGGGTTGGAGAGAAACTAGGCAAAGAGGAGATAGATGGTGAACACTGCATTGGAAGAGATGAAGGCAAGAAGTGTTTAAAAGGAGTATAAGGCCAGGCATAATTTGTATGATAACAACAGTCTGGAAGAAGAGGTGCATTGCAGAGTGGACTGGGGGAGGGAGGGCGGAAAATGTGCAACAATGGATGAATGAAAGTACAACTTTTCTGTAAACTTGCATTGAAATCACAATTTAAACATAAGCCCACAAATCTGAGTGAAAACAATAGAAAAGCAGTGTGAAACAATCCTGGACTGTGCCTAATGTGCTCCACTCCTCAGGGGCCTTCAGTGAATAGGGAAATAATTGGAAAAGTAAGGAAATAAAAAAACGTATTGCGATGGGAAAGTCTGTGGTTAGGGACCTCTCTAAAGTACTCAAGAGCAACGGTGTCTCTCTGGAGACTAAGGTCCGCCTGATAAAGGCCATGGTTTTTGCAATCACTTGTTATGCATCAGAGAGTTGGACAGTGACTAGGGAGGATAGAAGGAGAATTGACGCCTTTGAGCTGTGGTGCTAGAGAAGAGTATTGAATGTACCATGGACTGCCAAGAAAACAAACAGATTCATGGTAGAGAGGATTAAACCAGGCTGCTCCTTGGAGGCAAGGATTCTGGGGCTTCGTCTGACATACTTTGGACATGTTGTAAGGAGAGACAGGTCTTTAGAGAGGGACATCATGCTGGGCAGAGTGGAGGGACAGCACAGGAGGGGAAGACCCTTTATGAGGTGGATTGATTCAGTGACTGGGGTAATCGGGATGGGTATGTGAGAGACAGTGCGATTGGCACAGGATAGAGAACGGTTTAGGGCTGTTGTACATAGGATCGCTATGAGTCGCAAACGACTCGACAGCACATAACAACAACAACAACAAATGGAGTAAATAACACTCATTTGTTGCTGCAGAGCCAGAGTCAACTTACATAGATGACCCTCCGTTGGGTTTAGGAGGCTGTAAATCATATGGGGGCGGGGGGAGAACTGCCTTTATTTCTCCTACAATGTGGCTGGTGGATTTGAACCACCAGCAGCACAAATCCTTCAAGGCTGCACAACCACAGCTCCTAGATAGCATTGTTACCATTGTTTTGTGCTTTTGAGCAGAGCCAACTCCTAGCTGCCTCTGCAGTGGGTTTTCAGAGACTAAATCACCCAGAGGAGATTGTCCATCTTTCTCCTGTGGAGCAGCTGATGGATTCGAACTGCCAGCCTTTGGGTTGGCAGCACAGCTCCTTTCCCCTGGTCCACCAGAACACTAGGAGGAGATATAAGATTTAGCCTAACATTTATTGGAGACTCTACAAAGTAATTTCTACATCAGTGTGCAATAGAATGTTTTCAAAAACCAACTAATCTTGTATTTACATTGATATCGCTGAGAATAACAGTGAACGCACTGAACAGTCAGGCACGCCAGCCCGTGTGGAGTTAGAAGGATGACCAAGTGGTTTCAGGGTTTTCTGAGAGCCTATCTCAAGGGCTGCTTGCCCCTCAAAAGTGTGGGTTCTCCTTTATCAGCTTAATTTACTCCTCTGGTTTACTAAGCTGGAGTCCTCCTTCATCCTGACTTTAACTGTTGATTGACAGCTACTACAGTGTTTTTCAGCCCAAAGGATGTTGCATGAAGCCTTTCTGTATCTGCTTCTTTTGTACCCTGTTTCAAACTACAGAACCCATAAGAGATCTGTCATCACACTGCAAAGCGCTAGTGCTGAGCCCAGGAAATGGGCTTAGAAAGGAAACATAATGGTCGGTCTAGGGAGTTCAAGTGGCCTAGTGAAAAGGAATTGTGCTGCCAACCCAAGGACGGGCAGTTCAAGTCCACCCACTGCTTCAAGGCGGAGAGATGGAGCGTCTCCTCCTGTGTGATTTACAGCCTCTGAAATCTAACTGGAGGTTCAGCTGTGCGTTGACTCTGACTTGATGGCGCCTGACCACAACAACCATCTTCAAACTCAAAATTCTGAAGTCCCTATGTTATCCTTGATTCAAGCATGTCTGCTTGGTGAAATTCTTACTTTGGGAGAAACACTTGAGCTCAGACTTGTTGTTGCACTGTGCCATCAGGTCCGAGCCAACTTGGAGCTGGCCCTTCAGTGGGTTTTCAGAGGCAGTATATTGTACGGGAAGAGATTCCCCGTGTTTGCCCTGAGCAGCAGCTGGTGGGTTCGTAGAACCTGACTTGGAGTTGGCAGTGCAACTCTATAACCACCAGGCCACCATAGGTCCTTCAAAGCTCTTAATACCTTGTAAAAACAATTCCTGTCAGGTATGTGTCAAATCGGAAGTGCTTAGAGGTGGTTGTTATTATTGTTATGTGCCATCGAGTCACCTGCAACTCATAGCGACCCCATGTACAACAGCCCTAAACCCTGCTCTATCCTTTGTCAATCTTATTGTCTCTGACGCACCCAACCCCATTACCCCAGTCACTGAATCTATCCAGCTCATCGAGGGTCTTCCTCTTCTGCGCTGTTCCTCCACCCTCCCAAGCATAAAGTCCCTCTCCAAGGACTCCTTGGAACATGCCCACAGTCTGTCAAACGAAGCGTCAGAATCCTTGCCTCCAAGGAGCAGCCTAGCTTCACCCTCTCCAGGATGAACTTGTTGGTTCTCTTAGCAGTCCCTGGTATATTCAGTACTCTGCTCCAGCACCACAGCTCAATTGAATAATTCAGATCCAATCCAGGGTTATTACTTTCAGAGGTAAAGTATTCAGAGATTTTCTGTTAATTTTTTTATATGACTGATTTATTTACAAAATTTGCGTACATTATTTTTCATGAAAGATTCTTCTCATTTCCTTCAGATTTTCTGTAACTTCTATCATTTAATTTAGCAACATAGAAATAACATTTGGATTACTTTTTGAAGGGGGGAAACCAAGACAAAACATAGAACACAAGAAAATAGCTAAATTCCCTACTTCATACCCTGGACTGCTTCTTATTATTTTGGTAGTTTTTTTTTTTGGTTTTTTTTGTTTTTGTTTTTTTTATTTTGGTAGTTTTTCTCAATGGAAAACCAAAGGGCACTGAAATGTACAGATTTTCTATGAGTTAAGTAAGGAATAAGTCTGATATCTTAGGGTTATTTGTGACTGTGTATTACGAATCTGTGTGTATAGATTGCTTGAGTGCGGTAAAGCAAATTAAAAAATATTTGGACAGTTTATTCAGTGACCTGAGAAGATTCTCTTTTGCTTCAGAATAACCAGCAAGGCAGTTCCAATGCTTGACAAATAACATGTAACTAAAAATCCCAGGACCAGATGGGCACCATCCTGGACTTACATAAAAGCTGGCTCTTAACAAAGGAGGTTTTTTTAATAATAGCCAAGACATATCAGCTGTTTTTGACACACAGGCCAGGTGTGCCTTGGTGGCAAAAAAGAAAAATTTTTTTAACAAATCAAAACATTTTCATATGCTAGGGAATTTAATATCCATCGCTACAGAAGTCTCAGAAGATCCTAAAATGCACACTCAGAAATAAGTGTTAATCCTTGTAAATTTGATCTTACTGCCCAGCATGTATTGAGAGCCAAGAGTGAACACAAGCTACAGCCTGAATTGGCATGACTTTTCCTGACGACAAGTTTTAAACAAAAGGGATTTTTATCGACTTTGCATTTTGAAATTTGTCATTGTCTTTTTTTTTTTTAAATTTAGGTTGTTTATTTTTCATTTCAATGAACATCTACAGAAATTTTGGGATTCCATTCATTCATTGTTGCACCCTTCTCCCCGCACAAACCCCTCCCCCTCCCCCCCATTTGCTCCTCTCCTTGAAAAGCAAAAGAAAAACTCCCTCATTGGTACACAATCCCCCCCTCACACTTCCCCAAACCCCAACCCCCAGCCCCAAATATAATCCACTCTACAACCCTCATTGCATACTCCTACGATAAAAATAATGCCCTAAAATATAATACTTTTAGACTATTGTCTTTTAAGACTAATTCCATCCACTCTCCAACCGCCCTACATTAAAGGATGGAGCCTTAACCAGCAAACTTTAATGTATTTTCTCAAAAAGTTTAACAAATGGCACAACAGTTGATAAGGACAACTAGAGGGGGCTGGACTAAGACTTCTATTTAATTGGTCATTTGTATAAAAATGTAGCTCACGTGGCCTCAATGACATTGGTATAATTGGAGAGAAACTAGTTACACTGAGATTTTGAAACTGTAGGGATATGATCATGTGAGACATGAAAGCATGTAAGGACAGCTGTCCTTCAGTGTTGTGATGAAAAATATATGCCCCCAAGAGTATGCAGATTATATATACACACTCTTTGGGAATCCATAGAGTGTCAAGAGTTCAATACATTCAATCATGTGGTTAGATCTCTTTGAATTCAAGATACAAGCAGTACCTCAATGATGTCTTAAAGTTATAAATAACCCTACAAAATGATAGAAAATATCCCATTTAACCCACTAATATTAGTAACTGACTCTCTTGTTAGATTATGGGGTTTGTTTTATTTTATTTTTTTTATTAATTTAGTTTGTTTATTTTTCATTTCAATGAACATCTACAGAGATTTTGGAATTCCATTCATTCATTGTTGCACCC
>NW_006399761.1:14907133-14912312 GCF_000299155.1 Elephantulus edwardii
CGTTTGTTGATGGGCACTTAGGTTGTTTCCAACTCCTTGCTATTGTGAACAAAGCCGCGATAAACATGGGTATGCATATATCTACTTGGATGTCATTTATGGTCTCTTTAGAGTATATTCCCAGTAGTGGAATTGCTGGGTCAAATGGTGGGGTTTGTTTTATATAGATCTTTTATGTTACTTTTGTGTTACAGTTTAAAGCCTTTGGCTCTACTGGTGATTACCTGTATGTCCAGCATCATATTTTGCCCACACATCTTTATTACGCAGGAGACACACAGTTGGTCATGACAAGGATAGTGCCTTGTTTCTTTGGGTTTTTTTTGCTTCTTTTTATTTCTTTTTTAGTATTTTTATTAATGAACGTTTACAGAGACATTGGATTTCCATTCATTCAGGCCCCATTCCTTTGTTTTCATCTGCTCTTCTTTCTTTAAAATGATTGAGTTTTAGCCTGAAGTGGACCTTACTGTGAGAATCTTCCACAACAGAACGCACAGTTTACAATAACCTGTAAAGGTGGAGGGTCAGAGAAAGAAAGGAAGACTCTCGACAAGGTGGATTGACACAGGGACTGGGCAGGGTGAGGACGGTGCAGCGCAGAACAAGGTTCAGAGCAGTTGTTGAGAAGGTTGCAATGAGTCGTTGTCAACTCGACGGCGCCTAATTAACGACAAAAACGTATCCCTTTGAGCTGAGCCTGCCCTCCAGTGAAGTTGGTGCTGTTTCTTTCTCAATGTTGAGTCCTCACGTCTCCTCCTGAAGGTTTGTTTCCATCACAGACACCACGTGATCATTTCTGGAGTATTTACTGACGTTCTGGCTGTTGGCCTTGGACTGGTCCAGCGTTGAGTCTGTCTTGATACTGATTCCATTTTCATGTTCCTCTTGATCCTACTTATTCTGTTAAGTGGCCAATTGTAAGACCAAGAAAGACAAGGTTTGCATCTAGATTTTTTTTTGTGGGATTTTTTTGATCACCACTAGTCTAATATTCTTCCCATTTTGCCCCAAAATAATAACATGGCCAGTGTGTCCATAGTGAAACAAGCTGGTTGTCAAAACATCATCCCCCTTAGCCCCTTCGTCTAGCATGTAAAATAATCTTCTGATGAAGGGTCTGAACTGAGGATTATCCAAGAAACCTGATTTAATTTCCGGTCCGTCTAATTTCACATTCACTGTGGGATTTCATTTCCCTAATAATTGTTTACCCAGCATGAGAAGTCCTCATTATGTTAGTGATTTAAAAGATGTTTATCCCCTCAACAAATGGTTACTCAGGAAAACATATTTGCCTCCTTACCATGTCTCTTCCGGGTAATTTGCAGTTTCCCCCAAGTCCCTTGCCTACCTCCCTACCAACTTTTCAGACCATTCCAGGTCACAATCCCATAAGGAATTTTTATTAAATATTTTTAGATGTATGGGCCACTTCTCTGTCACAGCGACTCATGTCTGTGCTGGTGGGTGAGAAGCAGTATGTGTAAAGAAATGGGTGTAGCGGTGTTCTAATAAAACTTTATTTACAAAACAGACAGTAGGCTAGATTTGGCTCTGGCAATGGTAAACTGATCCCCACTCTACACTAAAGTCATTCATCCTTTACCTCAGTTTTCTCTCAGATTATTAGAGTATTTTCAATTTGTTTAATCCCATAGTGTCTTTTACATTCTCATTTATAGATCAGTAATTTCCTTCCCCCCCTCAAGTATCTGTTATTTTTTTTTCCATCCATTTCCATATCTTGGTCCTGTCATTCCCAAATGGAGTTATCAGTACGTGAAATTTGAAGTGTATCCTCCGTGAACTGGTCGTTGCTGAGCAGAAGATAAGGCATTCTTCCTAAAAGCCATGCAGTTTGGGGATGACACTTGGCATATGACTTAAAAAGCCCAGACCCTCCCACATGAAAGAAACTATGACTGTGGCATTAACAAGACATTTATTCTGTGCATCCAAAATGACTATAGGTGTTCTTTAGTGATTGATGGATCAAATTATTATTTTTTTTTTGGTCCTGGACATTTTTGCTATTTTTAGAGAGGTTTCTAAGAGTATAACATGAGACAAGCTTATCTTTAAAATTGAAACACATGGCTGGTGGCTTGGAATCCCATGAGCATCTATCTATATAACCCTTCACAGACGTGTGAAATTTTAAATCCGTTGTTACCAGTGGGTGGGTAAAACCAGGTTTAGGAGGAGATGGGCGGGTAGTTAATTTAGCGTTTCTCTTGTTCTTAGGTGGTCTTATTCCGGCACTGTGAACCACAGTTCTGAACCTTGCCCTGTCCTGTGTCATGTTGACGATCTCCATTCATGTGCAGGCCGTTGTAGTCACCGTTATCAGTCCATCCTGTCCTTCTTTCATTGACCCCCAACTTTTTCCAACATGATATGTTTTTTCCAGGACTAACCCCCTCAAAGCCCAAAGTCTGTGAAATGAAGTTTCACCGTCCTTGCCTCTAAAGGGCACCCAGTGTGTACTTTCTCCAGAACATAGTTGTCTGTTCTCTTGGCAGTCCATAATGTATTCGATACTCTTTTTCCACCATCACAATTCTTCTTCTGTCATCCTTATTCATTGTCCAACTTTCAGATGCATAGGAAGCAATTACAAATACTATGGTGAGCATCTGGTGCACCTTAGTCTTTAAAGTGACATCCTTGCTCATTCGCACCTTGGAGAGGCCCTCGACAGCAGATTTCCCTGGTGCTCCATGGCTTTTGATCTCTTGACTGCTGCGCTGCTACCAGAGATGTTCATTGTGGATCTCAGTGTGTTCTCTTATTAAGGGCATTTCATGAAAGGATGAGGAACTGGGAGACCACAGGTAGGATTTACTTGACATTTTTCAGGACCTTCTTGTGGCTTTTCTCCTCTCACATGGTCTTTATCAATTATTTAGATTTTGATCATGCATCTGTGTGTGTTTGTAAAGGGGGGGAAAAAAGATGCCTTTCGATCTGGGGTTTGACCAGGTTCATTCTGGTTCAACCTGCTGTTGAGAATTTTCATTTCCACACTAGATATCCTGCATCAGATTCTACATTCTAGCAAGATCCCGGGTGATCCCTTACACGTCAGAATCACCTAGCGATCTTATTAAAATGTATTTCCCATTTCCCCCCACCAAAAAAAAGAAAACTACTACTGATCCCAATTCATAGTCACTGCATCGGGCAGAACACGGCTGCCCCACCAGAGTTTCCAAAGCTGTGTAACCTTCACAGAGTTACACAGTAGACCTGCTGGTAGCTTCGAATCCTCATTCGAAATAGTGAAGCACCAGGCGGAAATCTTTGGGGGAAGAATAGTCGTAAGTCCAAGCTTATACTCTGTGGCTCGCGACCAGACTTGGGAGAGACGAGAAGAATCTTTCTTTTCTTGTCTATGTCCCTGAAGCTTGCCACCAGGGGAACCCTGGCGTGGAAGAGAGCTTAGCAAGAGTCAGATGCATTCGCTGTGCTGACATGATGACTGATAGCAACCTGGCAATTATCAGGCCTCTCTCTTCCACTTAATGTTTTCCCAGAGCTTTGCAGTTGGCTTGATTAGTCCCCCTTCGCAGCCGCCACATGGAGCTAATTGATAGGCCTCTCCTTTCGCCATGGAGGACCGGGGACTTGCTGCGGGTCAGGCCCTGAACAGCATATGGAGCTGATTAGTCTCTGGGTCATTTCTCTCTTGAGTTAACAACAACAAAAAAGAAAAACCGTCTTAACTTTTACTCTGGGAACCTTTTTTCTTTTACTCTATTAGTATTAGGGAGCTCTGGTGGCCTAGTCCATAGAGAGTTGCTCTAATGACATAAGGGCAGTCGGTTCGAACCCACCAGTGACACCAAGGGAGAAAGATGCATAGCTTCCTCGTACACAATCTGCAGCCTCCAAAACTCTGCTGGAGAATCAACTCTGAGTCTACCCTGGCTCCTTGACAATGAGTTTGGGGAAGACGGAAGGGTTTCCTCTTTTTTTTTTTTTTTTTACCTTCTGTAGGTACAAAACCACTATGTACCCACATATATTATTTTTCACTTATTTATATCATCATTCACTTTTATAAAATTATTCATATACATCGTTCCATTCATGTCCATTTTGTTTTTAAAATCCTTTCTGTACGCTGTGTTTGATATAATTAGTTACTGTAGCTCTTTTGTTTTTATCTTCCGGTCTCCCCAATCCCCAAGTCCCCTTTACCCATTACCTATTCCTTCACCCCTTTATCCCCTACCAGTCTCTACTGTCCCAGTGATTTCCTCTTTCTTCTTCCACGCCCGTCCTCCCCTTTCCATTTTAAACCATCAAATAGATCTTGTTCCTGTCGACATCATGCTTAGAAGGATGGATGGATGGCTCAGGATAGGAAGACCCTGGATGAGATGGATTGACACAGTAACTGGGGCCATGGGGGTAGGTGTATCAGAGACCTTGAGACTGATTCAGGACAGGGCAGGCTTCACAGCTGCTGTACATAGGGACTCTGTGAATCCTGGGTGACTCGATGGCCTATAACAACAACAACATTTCTAATTACAATAGCAGTATTGTCTTATCTCCATTTTTCCTAGATTGATCCTCCCTTGTCCTGGTCCTTGAAGTGTTCTGTGTGCACCCATTACTCTTCTCATCTTCTCCTGCCCCTATACCTTTAAGACACCCTCCTGGTAATTTACACTAATGGTCTTAACATAGTTTCTGTCCTTTGGTGACTGAGTTATTTCACTCAACATAATGCTCTCAAGACACTGTCATGTTGTGTTGTACTTTACAAACACTTTTTGTTCTTTAGGACAGCATAGTATTCCATTTTGTGAATATACCACAGGTTTTCTATTTATTTTTTTTTTTAATACGTCTCTAGCCATTCTTGGGACACTTATCGATACTAGTGAGCCTACTTGTTTTTCTTTCTTAATGAGAGTGCACATTTTCTGCCTCGGAAAACCCAGTGGAGGGTCAACTATGGGTCAGTTTCAACTCGACAGTACAAAACAACTACAGGACAGAATAGAATTGCCCCATATAGTTTCTTCTTCTATTATTTTTTATATATTTTTTTATTATACTATTTCTAAAATTTGAATACATTGTTTTTCAGACCAGATTCTTTCATTTTCCCTCACCTCCCCACCCATCACATTGTACAAGCCCATGATTAAGCCCCTGACCC
>NW_006399761.1:14912412-14973158 GCF_000299155.1 Elephantulus edwardii
GAGAGTGCACAAATGCTAATTTCTTCAGAGTTTCTTTTTATAAGTTTCACTACCCTGAGTTAACTTTCCAGAACATGTTAATTGTGCGTTTTCAGAATTAGCCAAATCTGTTACGTAGGTATTGCTCCTCAAAATCTGGGCCATTCCCAGTCCTCTCAATTCCTTCTTTCAGACTTTCAGGGAATACAGAAAATATTTTAACCACAGAGACTTGGTGTGCATGAAAGGGTGATGTCAAATTTTCTTTTTCGTTGTCTGATCTTCATGTAAGCTAAGCAGTGACTTTGTTGTGTGGACTGTTGAGTGTTTATTGTTGATTTGATAAGTAACTCATGAGCATCCACTGTTTCTCTTTCAACAAAATAAAAATGTTGGGGAGCTCTGGTGGCCTAGTGGCAAGAAGCTGCATTGCAATCCCAGAAGTACGCAGTTCGAATCCACCAGATGCTCTGCTGGAGACGGAAGGGCAATCTCCTCCTGTACCGGTCAGATCTGATTTGACGGTACATACAAAAAATAACAAAATAAAATTTAAAAAAATAAATAAAGATGTCGCAGCCACTAGTAAATAGAAAATGGAATTTTTTTATTAATTTTAATGGGAAATAGAATTCTTACAGATTTCAGTCACAGGTGATGGAAAGTTGATGTTTTCTGTGGGTCATGGGTTCATTTGTTTGTCAGGAGAGCATCTCTTATGTGAAATCTTCTGGACATTGGGAATGTAGCCATGAATGGAAAAAGCCCTTCACTGTGTGATGGGTTCTCAAGAACTCAGCCTCTGCCATCAAATCTATTCCAGCTCATAGTGACCGTGTCAGCCCAAACCCAGCTCAGGGCCGATGAATCAGAACTCACTCATAACCCATCCTCCAGTGACTTTCAGTGGCCATAAAACCACACAGGACGAGACTGACCATCTTTATCCTCCAGCGCAGCTGGTGGATTCGAACCACCAGTGAGATGCCGGCTTTAGGGCAGCGACACAACTACACCACGAGAGATCTGTGATGAGCCTGGAGAACAGAGTCAGACTGTCCTGTGGAATTCCCTTCCCTGTAAATCGTTACAGAAGTGCCCTGACTCATCTCCTTCCCGTAGACTAACTTGTGGGTTTGAACAGCTAGCCTTTTGATTAGCCATCAGATACCTTCACCACAGCAAGCCAACACCCACTGCCATCAAGTGGATTCCCACTCATGACAACTCTCTATCTCATCTCAGAGGCTGTAGGTGTTAACACAAAGCAACTACCCACCTTCTTGCCATGGAGCCGGTTCATGTCGCTGATACCTGTGAGTTTGTCTCCTGTGGAGCAGTTGGTGAATTCGAACCGTGTGCCTTTGGGTTAGTCACACAACTCCTTACCACTGAGCCACCAGAACTCCATTACCGTAGAGCCACTGGTGGATTCAAACACCTGAGAAGCAAGTGACCGTTGAATCACATCCTGTAGCGTACTATAGACTCCTTGGGGTGTGTTAGTAGATGTGCTGTTATTTACAGTAACTCACAGGTCTTTGTTACATTTGGAAGTGGGAGTGGCATCCCCTTCCATAAATAGCTTGCCTCGGGGAAACCCTATGAACATAGAGAAAGGATGAAAGTCACACAACTGTCGAGACTTTCATTCATAGGGTCGCTATGAGTCACCTGCGACTCGACGGCACTGAAGAACAACAACTGTGTTATATGGAGGCAGTAATCATTGAGACAATAATTCGGGAGTTAGAGAGTGACAGGGATGAGAAGAGCATTTTAGATGGAGCTAGAGTGGGTCTCTGTGAGGACATGGGAGTGAAGAGCCATGACAGAGTATGCCATTGAAAAGAGTATTCCAGAACGTGGGAACAGTAAAGATGAAAGTTAAATATGGAAGTTAAATAGGCATGTTTGAAGAACCAGGAACAGATCAAGGTAACTGTACCAGAATGAGTGAGAGGAAGAGCTACATTTGATGAGATCATTGGCCAGATATATTTAAATTTTGATGGGAGTTGATAGGAAGCCATTGGAGATATTGGTCGAAGGTCTGATTTCTATTTGTGAAAGATCATTTTCAGTGTTGGGTGAAGACTAGATTGATAGGAGTAGAGGCAGTGAGGAAGGACCTGGGGTGTTCTCTCAGGAGCTGGTGAGGATGGACACAGGGCATTCTCTCAGGAGCTGGTGAGGAAGGACCCGGGGCGCTGGTGAGGATTGACCCAGGGCATTCTCTCAGGAGCTGGTGAGGATTGACCCAGGGCATTCTCTCAGGAGCTGGTGAGGAAGGACCCAGGGCGTTCTCTCAGGAGCTGGTCTGGAAGGACCCGGGGCATTCTCTCAGGAGCTGGTCCAGTCCTCTAAGAGAGGATGAGGCATCGAGCTAAGTGGGCTGATGGAGATGGTGAGAGGAGCTGGACCTGTGATGTATTTTAAAGGCAGAGTGGAGAGAGCTTAGCAGCCAGCTGGATGAAGATCCTAAGGGTACAGGGCCACATGCATTGGGTCTCAGAACGGCAGGAAACACCTTTTAGACACGGTGCAGTGAAGAGCACACTAGGAGGAGTGCAGTGCAGCTGTCCTCAGAAGCATCAAGCATGGCCCAGAGATCTAAAGCAGGGCCAGTCAGATTCCTCTGGGCCAGTCAGCTGAATTCTGAGGAAGGTAAGATTGGGAGGCCTTGGTGGACAGATGTGGGATAAGGAAATTCTCTTTTGAACATGGTCAGTTTGAACTGTGAGCCATTTAGGAAGAGACGTCACATTGACAGTTGGATACAGAGGCAGTCCTTAACTTACAATGGGTTTCCCATCTGAGGACCCTATAGGTTCCAAGTGGATCTGACATTAAAGGCCCGCCTCTTTATTTCTCATTTTCACCACCTTTTATTATCAGTATCTTTAGAAATCTCTACTCGTCTGTTCATGAAACATCTGGGCACGAGCTTCTGAGAATGAGAACATCAGCAAATGATGCACTGCAACGTGTCTAGTACACATTACTAATAAGCTATATGAAAACAAGTAATCATCAGTGCAATTCATAACTTGAATACAGCCTAAGTTGGAGGCTGTGTATGAAACTCGGAAGAAGTCAGAGATAGAGTTAAAAATTTGCAAGGATTCTACAAAGGCTAAGAACTTCTTGCAAACAAGAGTAAAGAATAAAGAGAGATGAGGTCCCTGGCCTGTGGCTTTAGGTACCGAAGGAAGAACCCCCAAACAGACTGAGAAGGAGAGACCCAATTATATTTGTTAGTCTCCTAGAATCATGATTTTTAAAATCACACTTATCAAGCTTCGTTAGCTACTCCTGAAAGATTATTTTCTATTTTGTTTGAAAGCTTTGATATCTCCGACATGTGCCTTTTGTGACTTACATGAGAACATTTAGTTTGAAACCAAAATCTTATATATTGATAAATTCTCTTGCAAGAAAATAGGGTATAAATGTACATATTTTGGGGTCATATTATATTCTTCCTGCCAAGAGCTGTTGGTGGAAAGGTGAGCTTTGCTGATACCCCTTTGTGTCCTCTCTTGATGTTCATTCTTGTCTGATCTCATTTTCCTCAGTTGGCAGCTTTATAGTTTCCAGTTGTTCATGGGCTGCACTCAGTCCATTGTGGCTCCTCTTGTAAAACCTTTCAGGATATGATCATTGCTAAGACTCCAAGCAGGGGAACTCTGGTGGTTTAGTGGTAAGGAATTGGACTGCCCACCCAAAGACATGGGGTTCAAATCCACCAGTTGTTCTGTGTGAAAACGATGGGCAGCCTCCTCTTAGACAATTTACTTCCTCTGAAAGCCCACCAGCGGTCAGCCGTGACTGAGTTTCAGCTCGATGGTACACATCAACAGTACTCCAGACAAGGCTGTGTCAGCTGCAGAATGCGAGTTGATAAGTTTTCCCTCCCATCCTGATGCCACTTCCTTCTTTCATCTCAGTCCGGCTTCTTGGAGGAAGTGCGACCAGGGTGCTCTTAGAGCCAAGGAGGATGAAATTTAGGCTCAGATGTTTTGGACATGTTGTCAGAAGGGGCCTTTTTTTTTTTTTAAAAAAGACATCATGTTGGGAAAAGTAGGTCAGATGGACTGACACGGTGGCTGCAACAGTGGTCATGGAGGAGATGGTGATGGTGGCACATTCATAGACTTGCTGTGGTGGTGGTGGTGGTGTAAGGGGTCAAGTTGACTAGTAATCATAGTGACCCTGTAAACAACACATCTGAACCTTGCCCCATCCTGTGCCATGTTCATGACCTCTGTCCTGTTTAAAAGTCCATTGGGTACTCACAGTTCATCTCATTGAAGATCTTCCTTTCTCTTCTACTATGTTGTTTGTCTCCGAGGACATGTTCCTCCTGAAAATGGCCGGAGTGTGAAGTTTGACCATCTTTGCATCCAAAGAGCATACTGGTTGCACTTTCTCCATGACAGACTTTTTTTCTTTCTTTCTTTTTTTTTTAGCAGTCCCTGAAATATTCATTGCTCTTCTCTAACACCACAATTCAGAGGGATCAATTCTTCCATGTCCCTTACTCTTTTTCTTTCTCTCAGATGCGTAGGAAGCAGATGAAAAGACCAGGGTCTGCATCAGGCACACCTTAGTCTTTAAACTGACATCCTTGCTCTCTAGGGTCCCTATCAGTGTAGTGGTCAAGAGCACCCAACAACAACTGTGCTTCAAGATATAGCTGCCACCAGATGGCTTGAGTGGAACAACAGTCTAACAAACAGCTATACTGATTTGTACCCTAGAGAGGTAGCTGCCTCCTTGGAAGCTGCTCTTTACGGCATGTTCTCTTGTCTTGACCTCCCCGTTTTATGCCGGATATTTTTGTACTGGAAGACTCATGGAAGAATCCTAACACACTTCATGGTTCCAAAGCTGGGGCAGCAAATACTACCTCATAGTGTAATATTTCTCAGTTCACTCAACAGGTATTTCTTTTCGATAGCTTTTTTGTTCCTGGGCTCTATCCCTGTGCATGTCTTACACTGAAGGCGGATGGCGTGCTGAGGTTTTTAATGTTGTCATTGTTTCCAAGTGCCATTGAGTTGGTTCAGACTCAGAGTGACCCTCCTGTATACAGTGGAAATAAACACTGGCTGGTCCTCCTCTGTGCTCACAGTGCCTGCTGTTTGAGCCCATTCCTGCAGCCAGTGTGCAGCCCGTCTTGTCCAGAGGCTTCCTCTTCTGTGCTAATACTTAGGGTTTGTTCCATCAACTCAAAAGAAAGTGATCAGAATCTCACCAGCTGTTCTGCCAGAGAAAGATGGGCCGTCTCCTCCTATGTGATAAACAACCTCTGAAAACCCCTTGAAGTCCTAACTCGGGTGCACATAACAATAGCAAGTCCTTTAGCTAGCATAATGTTCTTCAGGGGCTAGTTCGCCCTGAAAAGTCAAGACTGAGTTCTATTAGCTTCTAAGGAGCATCCATTCAGGTTGTACTTCTTCTGAGGTTGATTCGTTCATTCCTCTGGAAGTCCACAGGATGGACAGTATTCCTTGCCAGCGCCATAGTTCCAGTGCATCAGATCTCCGTTGTTGTGGTTGCTATCGTTATGTGCTGTTGTGTCACTTGTGACTCATAGTGACCCTAGGCACAAAAGCTCTGAACCCTGACCTATCTTGAACCAGTCTCACTGTCTGTGACGTGTTGTTGTTGTTGTTATGTGCCATCGAGTCGCTTGCGACTCATAGCGACCCTATGTACAACAGCCCTAAACTCTGTCCTGTGCCAAACACACTGTCTCCGACACTCCCATCCCGATTATCCCAGTCACTGAATCAATCCACCTCATAGAGGGCCTTCCCCTCCTACGCCGTCCTTCCACCCTCCCAAGCATGATGTCCCTCTCCAAGGATCTCTCCCTCCTTACAACATGTCCAAAGTATGTCAGACGAAGCCCCAGAATCCTTGCCTCCAAGGAGCCACCCGGTTTGACCCTTTCCAGGACAAATCTGTTTGTTTTCCTAGCAGTCCATGGTATTCTCAATACTCTTCTCCAGCACCACAGCTCAAAGGCATCAATTCTCCTTCTATCCTCCTTGGTCATTGTCCAACTCTCTGATGCATAACAAGTGATTGCAAAGACCATGGCCTGTATCAAACGCACCTTAGTCTCCAGAGAGACACCATTGTTCTTCACTACTTTGGAGAGGTAACAGCAGGCTTTCCCATGGCAATGTGCCTTTTAATTTCCTGGCTGCTGGCGCCAAGACTGTTGACTGTGGAGCCAAGCAAACTAAAGCTGTGTACAATCTCAATCTCTTCACCATCCATCCTGATGCTGCCAATTGGTCCAGTGGTGAGAATCTTTGTCTTCTTGACATTAAGCCTCAATCCATATTGGAGGCTGCAGTCCTTGACCCTCTGCAGCAGGTGCTTCAGGTCCTCTTCAGTTTCAGCAAGCAGGGTTGTGTCATCTGCATAATGCAGATTGTTGATAAATCATCCACCAATCTTGACCCCACATTTCTCCTCATAGAGCCCAGCCTCCCGGATAATCTGTTCTGCATGTAGGTTGAAAAGACCTGATCCTATTATCCCAGTCTCTGTGTCAATCCATCTCATCCAGGGTCGTCTTCTGTACTGTCCCTCTACCCTTGCAAACATGATGTCCTTCTTCAAGGACTGGTCTTTTTCTAGCAACATGCTCAAAATATGTAAGACAGAGATTCAAAGTTCTTGCCTCCAAGGAGTAGCTTTGTTTCACCCTCTCCCGTACAGATGTGTTGGTTGTCTTGTTGGTCCATGGAATGTTCAGTACTCTTCTCCAGCATCACAACTCAAAGGCATCAGTTCTTCTGTCATGTATGGTCCTTGTTCAGCTCTCTGATGCATAGCAAGTAATTGCAAAGACTGTAGGCTAGATCAGGCACACCCTTAGTCTCCAGACTAGCATCGTTGCTTCTCAGTACTCTGGAGAAGTCCCAGACAGCAGATTTTCCTAATGCAATTCATCTTTTGATTTCCTGACTGCTGGATTCAAGAATGTTTATTGTGGACCTGAGCAAGCTAAAATTGTTGATAATCTCAATCTCTTCTACATTTGTCATGATGCTACCAGTTGGCCCAGTGATGAGTATCTTCTTTTTCTTTTCTTGATGTTTGAACTTTAATCCATATAATAGAAGACAAAAATTAAGCACATAAACTAATTACCTAGAGACTGAATGTATGTAAATATAATTGTTCAAATTTCCTGCTTATTGTTTAACAGCTATTTTTACCAGGCTTTCATTATTGTTCCTTCTTCACTGTCCTGGCTACAAAGAAAATATTTGCTGTCTTTGCCCTTTCAAGACATTAATTCTTTGCTTCCTGAGGTTTGCCCTCTCTTAATTCTTGAGAAAAGGCATCCTACTAACTTCCTATAATTACTTATTCATTCCCCCCACCCCAGGAATTCTATTTCTGTATCTGCAAGTGTCACCCAGAGTAGCAGATATTTCAAAAATATTTCCTCTTTTCCTCTCAGGAATATTATTTGTTTGGCCAGATATTCTTAATCATACAGTGATCCTTGCATGACAGTAAAATAATTCAAAATGTCAAAGCTTTGCAGAATCTCTTGCATTTTATATAGCAAAAGACCATTACTTGAGGAGAGTCTGTGGGAAAGAGTGCTTCAGAGCTTGATGTGGGAAATTATTGATTTTATCTTGATTTTTTTTTTTAAAGGTGGATAAAGGAGTTAGGTGTATTTCTCTCCTTGTTCCTTGTCATGTTTTTTTTTTCTGGTTAGTCACATAGCTAGTTACCTGGAGGCCTAACTAGGAAGTTGAGAGTCATCCAGAGTCGTCTTTTGACCTCATTGCTACACGTATCTTCCTGTGTATTGCTCCAACACTCACTCAGTTTCAGATAATGAGTAATTCTTGTTCATTTGAACTTCAATTAGGTAATCTCTTCATTAGAATCCATCCCATCTAGCCTTGACTTATTCAAATTAGTCTTTCTGTTATTACTATGGTTGTTGTGTGACGTCAAGTCAGAACCAACTCTTAACTGGCCCTCAGTGAGTTTTCAGAGGCCATAAATTGCACGGGAGAAGAATGCCCATCTTTTCTGTCGGGGAGCAGCTGATGGATTCGAACCAGGTGCCTTTGAGTTGGCCATGCAATTCCTTGCACCTGTGTCGCCAGAGTTGCCTCCCTTTCCCACCCCGGGAATTATATTTCTATATCTGCAAGCTTTACCTGGAGTAGGAGATATTCCAACATGATTTTATTTTTCTTGTCAGGATTGTTATCTGTTTGGCCAGATATTAATCATAGAGTGATGCGAGCATGATGCTAAAATAATTGAAAATTTAGCATTTTAGCATTATGTGACCCTGATGTGTCAAGTGCAGTAATTGTTACCCACAGTGGACAGTGTTTAGTGGAGCTTCCCGATTAAAACAAGCTTGAAAGCAGGAGTGGCATCCACTTCTGAAATAGCTTGCCTCCGGAAACCCTGTGAACCTGGAGAAACGATGAAAGTTATCCAAGTCTTTCATTCCTAGTGTGGTTATGAGTTGTCTATGACTCAAAGGAAATTAACAGCATCATCAACAACAAATATTCTTTCGATGATTATTTAATCTTATTTCATTTTTGTGTTATTACCAGGTCCCTCTATAATGTACAGATCATTTTACAGCCCATACCTCAGAATATAGAGATTGTAGCTCCTCCTCTGGAAACTATGAACTTTGATAAATGTCGATGGTTGTAGAGGGGCTTCAGGCCTTTTGTTCATAGAGTCGCTATAGAGTCGTGCTCGACTTGAAGGCAATCAACGACAACAACAACAACAGCTCCTCCTTGTACCATCAGAAGTTCTCCAGTGTCTGATCTCTGCCTGTTAGACCAACCTCAGCTCTTTTTCTTCTCTCTCTTCCTCATATCCTAGGCTCACCTCATTCTGAGCTATTTCTGGTGAACATGGCATTTGTCTTAGATTTCAGGTTCTTTTGAATAAAACTCCTTCCCCTCCACTCCCCCGCAGTTTGCCTAAGCCAAGTGAGTTCCTTCACGATTGAACTCCAGTCTTCACGTCCTTGCTGAAGTCTTCCCTCTATCCTGATCGCTTGATGACAACTTGATTACCGTCTCTGCTAGAGCTTCCCAGACGTCAGTCTTCACTGTTTTTTAAAAATCATAAATGAATGATGGGTGAATAATTCTTTCGAGGTTTCCTTAGCTAATAACACATAAAAAAACATACCAGTTTGCTTCCATGTGATTCAGGACCATTCTGGTGGCCTAGTCAGTAGGGGAGCTGAGCTGTCAGCCCACAGGCAGGCAGTTCAAATCCACCGGCTGCTCCACAGGAGAAAAATGGACAGTCTCCTTGAAAGAGATTAACAGCCTTTGAAAACTCGCTGGAGGGTCAGCTATGATTTGATTCTGGCTGGTGGCAATAAATTGAGTTTTATTAATTGAAACTAGTATTTCTTTGTTGTTGTTATGTACTGTTGAGTCACCATAGCAACCCTATGTAAAACAGCCCTAAACCCTGCTCTATCCCTTGCCAATCTTATTGTCTCCAACACACCTATCCCCATCACTCCAGTGACTGAATCTATCCATTTCATAGAGGGCCTTCCTCTCCTGCACTGTCCCTCCACCCTCCCAAGCATGATGTCCCTCTCCAAGGACTCATCCCTCCTTGCAACATGTCCAGAGTATGTCAGATCAAGCTTCAGCATCCTTGCCTCCAAGGAGCAGCCTGGCTTCACTCTCTCCAGGACGAACTTGTTTGTTCTCCTAGCAGTCCATGGCATATTCAGCACTCTTCTCCAGCACCTCCTTCTATCATCCCTAGTCATTGTCCAGCTCTCTGATGCATAGCAAGTAATTGCAAAGACTATGGCTTGTATCAGGCTCACCTTAGTCTACAGACTGACATCATTCCTCTTCAGTACTTTGGAGAGGTCTCTGACAGTAGACTTTCCCAATCCAGCTTGCCTTTTAATTTCCTGTCTACTGGTACCAAGAGTATTGAGTAGAGTCTAGCAAACTGAACTTGTCAGCAATCTCAATCTCTTCATCATCCATCATGATCTTGCTATTTTCTTTTTGCCACTTGAAGATACATGACCATGTTGATGGCATTGTGATTTTGATGGGAATCAGCATATACTCTTGATTTCTTTAAACAAACAAAGTTAGTTTCTCCCTTTTATCTGCCACTGATTCCTAGTATCTTTTAAGTTACTGTTTTTACTGTTATTTGACCTTCCTCATAGCTTTTGGAATAGATGGCATATTGCAAGATACTCAGAATATATTGATTTTTGTTCCCGTAATAACTGGCTGATGAGAGTGAAGAGTGGTCGTTGGGCTGGGTACAAGTGCTATTCATTTGCCAGAGGTGGTCCATCAAAGAAGTGACAGGATGCACTCAGTTGAGCACCCGTGAACTTGGCTGTAATTAATTAACGCATGCAGTGCACTGCTAACCTATTGGTTCTGGCAGTTCAGTTTGGACCCACCATGGGAGAGAGAGGGTTAATCTCCTCGCATGCCATTTACTGCCTCAAAAACCCAATGAATGGTCAGCTATCAGTCAGTTCTGAATCAATGGCAATGAATTTGCTTTTTTTGGTGTGTTCTAATAAATACCAAATGTATAGTCAAATTTTATGCTTGGGAGTGTGGAGGGCAGGCACAGGAGGGGCAGTCCCTCTGGGAGGTGAATTGATTCGGTGACTGGGGTAATTGGGATGAGTGTGTCGGAGACAATGAGATCAGCACAGGACAGAGCAGAGTTTAGAGCTGTTGTACATAGGGTCGCTATGAGTCACAAGCGACTCGATGGCACATAACAACAACAACAAAATAGGTGAATGCCTTAACTGTCTTATTACTTCTAAAACAGAGCTACCACATGTATATGACATCAACAATTCTTCTCTCATAGTTTAGGAGGCTTTTAGTAAAATGCAGAGCGCCTGCTGTGTATGTATCTCTGACGTTCCTTGGACACAATGTCTTGACTTCTTCCTCTGCTGGGACATTGGTCTGAATGACGTATCCAGTCTTCTTCCTTGGTGTCTTCGTTCCCGTCTGCTCCCCTGCTTGATTCCTCTCTCAAATTGTCTCCCATGATACAACAAGGTGTTACAGGCCAGACTAGAGAAACGCTCCTTTCAGAAACTCAAGGTTGTGACATCCCACCCTGCTCCTCATACAGGGAGGAATCTTTAGTGGCCTAGTGGCAAGATGCGGTGCTACAGTCCCAAAGGCACGTGGTTCGAGACCATCAGCTGCTCTTCAGGAGAAGGATGGGCAGTCTCCTTCCGTGCAGTTAACTAGAGGGTCGGCTGCTGGTTGCTGCTGACTCTACTATGTGCAACAACAACAACAATCTTTAGGGAGCTCTGGTGGCCTCGTGGCAAGAATCTGGGTTGCAATCCTAAAAGGCACTTGGTTTGAGTCCACCAGCTGCTCTGTGGGAGAAGGATGGGCGTTCTCCTCCCGTGCAATTAACTGCCTTTGAAAACCCAACAGAGAGTCAGCTATGGGTCGGTTCCAACTTGATAGTACACCACAGCAACAACAATCTTTAACACTTCTTGCCACTAGGCCACTACAGCTTCCTCCCTAGGGAGTTGTTTGTTGTTGTTGTTGTTATGTGCCGTGAGTTGCTTGCGACTCATAACAACCCTTTGTACAACATCCCTAAATCCTGCTCTATCCTGTGCCATTCTCATTGCCTCCGACACACCCATTCCGATTACCCCAGTCACTGAATCAATCCACCTCATAGAGGGCCTTCCCCTCCTACACTGTCCCTCCACCCTCCTTAGCATGATGTCCCTCTCCAAGGACCTGTCTCTCTTTGCAGCATGTCCAAAGTATGTTAGACGGAGCCTTAGAATCCTTGCCTCCAAGGAGCAGCCCAATTTGACCCTTTCCAGGATGAATCTGTTTGTTTTCCTAGCAGTCCATGGTACTCTCAACACTCTTCTCCAGCACCACAGCTCAAAGACATCAATTCTCCTTCTATCCTCCTTAGTCACTATCCAACTCTTTTGATGCATAACAAGTGATAGCAAAGACCATGGTCTATATCAGATGCACCTTAGTCTCCAGAGAGATACCCTAGAAAAAAACCGCATGAGTAGGTCTGCTTTATCGAGTAGGGTCTCTAGGGATCAGATGTACTTGCTCTCGGTGGGGTGGGATCATACTGGTTAAGGCAGTTGGGCTAAAGGTAGAGTGGTCATGTGCTCCATCATGACTTAGGCAGACCTGTGCGAGTCAGTGAGCTTCATTGCCTGAGTTTCTGTATCTGCACAATCGGAATACCAGGGCTTTTCTCACAGAATTATTATGAGAATTAAAATTGTGAATGGGTGGGTGCACATGCTTTGAGGGGGAGGAGATAAAAGAGGATCTCAGATCGTATTTAAACCCTTTTTTTGTTTGCTTGTTACCATACATTTAGCTTTCTGAAATTGCATATGGTGAATGATAATTTATCTAGGAATCAAAAAATAAGGCAATGTGTTCACATATTTTGCTGTCTTTGGTCCTCAGTGCTGCAGGTAGGGCTCAGATCAACCCATAGCCATTGAGGGGGAGGCAGTTCATAACAGACCCTCCTGTGGGTTTTAACAGCCTATAAATGGCACGAGAAGAGATTGCCCGTCTGTCTTCCTTGGAGCGGCTAGTGGATTTGAACCACCTGCCTTTTGTTAACAGTCTAACTCTTTAAGCCCCAAGGCCATCAGAGCCTCCTAAAGGTGGGACAAGAAAAGGGTAAGATTCCAGAAACCATCCACGGAAGTCAACCTCAAACAGCAGAAAGTCAGACCAGGACACAGACTATTCTCATCATCATAAGTAAATGGTATTTAACTGGAACTGTGTAGAACATAATTTACATCTTATTCCCAAGGAGTTGTCAGCAATTCTCAGTACATCCCTTGGGAGGCTTTCTTAAATCTTAAATTATGAAATCTTTGAGTTATTTTTATAGACACAAACCTTATATAATTGTTACTGCCAATAGTTTTGTGCCTGGAGTGGAGAAAGTCAAATAAAGAGTTCAAGGCTCATGTGTCGTTGGCATGAACGAGCTTGTTATCTGTTTCCCTACCTGCATCCTGTATTCTTGAAAGAATTTTGCCAGCCTAATGACTTATTCCTTGTGAGTACTTTTTCTTCAACATTGTAAAGCAGCTATGCATGTCAACTTTGCTGGAATGAATATACGGAAATGAAATTAATTACACAGGTAGAAAGAGACAGTGGACAAGTTTGATATCATCAGTCACAACAAGACTGTCCTCTCAATCATCTATTTCTCTTAATGCTATTTGGAATTGACGCTGAAGAAAATGAAAACAAATCTATAAGTGCTAACATATGACCCTAACTCTATCCTACCTGAATTAAGAGACTCGATAAAGAACCCGTTCAATGAATACTAATGACTGAAGACCAGATAAATTATGAGGTGGCATCAAGAAAGCCATGCGTGAAGAAACCAGAAGGTCGTTAAAGTGGACAGAAAGGGAAGAAGAAACCAAAGTGAATAATGGAACTGATTCTGACATTTACTTTTGAATGTATTCATAGTTCCTAAAGAAAAATGGAAGAAATGATGAAGGAAAAAGAGTTGAAAAGAAGATTTCAAAGGACAGCTTGGGAAGACAGAGTATTACTATTAATTGTATATAGACCTGGACTTAGGAAACTAAAAGGAAGATTACATTTAGAATCTAGGAAAGGATTAAAGAAAAATATAAGCCTCAAGTTTCAACATTGAAGAGTTTTATGGGCTGACTATTATATGAAGCAGAAGCCTCAGAAGAAGTTGGAAGGACTATGTAGAACCCTCCTGTAGGCCACTTAAGCATGTGAAAGTTGAACGATGAATAAGGGAGACCAGCGCCCCAGTTGCCATGAGGTGTGGCTTCGTGTGTGTGGACCCTCGTTTCTCTTGCCTGGCCATTGTTAGCTTTGCCTCGCGTGACTACCCAAAGCCAAGTGCAGAGCATTTTCCCTTTGTATTGCTAAGGAAGCTTGCTTTGCTGCCACAGTATCCAGAAAGCATCTTCTGCCAATTTTATTCTCCACGCAGAACGGGAGTCTCGCTTTTCAAGGAACGCTTTGTTCTTTGGACCACTGCCCCTGTGCCCTGCCCATTGTGTGTTTTCTTTGTGTTAGCATTGTTGTTCCAGGATGCCACGGGTGTTTATAATTCCGTTTCTTTTGTTAGAAAGAGCAATTTCCTATTTGCAGGCGGAAATACGGAGTCTTTATAATACGGAGTCTTTATAATACGGATCCCTGGAGGGCTGATGTTGATGGGTTTCCTTTTAAGCACTTGAAAGCTCCAAATCGTGTGAGTGACTTTCTTCATCCGCAAAGCCTGCAACTCAGTGTAACCAGGAATTTTGCTTAGTGGTTTACCGACATCGTTCTCTTTATGTAAGCCAGGAGTTTGTGCTGTCCACACCCTGGACATTTGGGGCTGCATGATTCTGTGTTGACTGGGTAGGAGAGGCTGCGTCCTTAGCTTCTACCACCTGGAAACCATTGATGCTCACCTCTCAATTTTAACTAGTAAAAATGTCTGCCAACATTACCAAAGGCTGGCCGTAGGGGTCTCTATTCTTTCCTGGTTAATTCCTTACTATTTACTGCTCTAAATAAGCGTTATGTGAAAGTTCTAAAACATGACAGCAAGCAAAGCAAAAGCATTCATAATAATGACAGCAAATCCCATTTACAGTTCTGACACTCTTGAGAATGGTTTTATATCAATTACTTCACCCGTAGGATAAACTTTCCTTGTACCGTTTTCACCCGTGTATAATAGAAGAGGAAACTAAGGCATAAAGAGGCGGTGTAACTTTTCTCAAAACATTCAGCTTTCAAGTCATGGATCAAGAATCTGACCCCAAGCATGGCATCTCAGGAGTCCGTGGTTTGGACACACTGTGCTTCTCTTTCAACAAGATTATTGGAACCTACATGGCCCACCAGGGGTTTCTCTGTTCAGTAGATGCTTAGTAAATGTTTGCAAATGAATGGATCTGTCTAAATCCAGGGTACTAGTTAAGATTTTAGTGAGTGTGGAATAGATTCTTTCCTCAATTAAGTTACTTATCTACTCTCATTTGAATGTTGTCAATTGAATTTTACTAGCCAGGCAAATGGTGAGGCCATTAGCATTTCTAATTTCATCCACAGTAATCCTTTGGAAAAGATTTGCCAAGTCAATATACAAAGTCTCCTCTCATCCAAGCTCCCATTTGGTTGCCATTGTAGTTTTGAAACATATCAGAGTGAAGATTGGCTGATCAGAGTAAAAGTGTGGTTTTTTTATGAAATGAAGGAGAGCATCTCCTCCTGCCTGATTATAAGGAAATATTATTGATGCGTCGGTCCTTCTGTGAATCAACTACTTTCTGAAGAGGAATGATACACAGGATGATAGTTTTCACCAACTGAAGACTCGTAAAAAAATGAAATGGCTTTAGGTACCAGGAAGGCATTTTAACTGATTGATCTCCAGGCTTCCATAGTTGGCTTCTTATAATGGATAACAGAGCTTGGTTCCAAAATTTGTTACAAGTGCATTACATTTGATTTGTATCTAATTAGGAGACCCTTGTTTTATAAGATGTTGTGATAATATTTTATTGAATGTGATCTAGACAATCGCAAATGTATTTGTGTCTGTATATTCACTGTATAAATTCTATCTAAATATCTATAAATCAAAGAGAAGCTCAGCGTATCTATCTTCTGGTTTTCTAGGTGTCTTAGTTCTATTTGCTTGTTTGCTTATTGCTATCAAGTTACAACCTTTTCATAGCTGACCCTCCAAGCAGGTTTTTGGAAGCTGTAAATCACACAGAAAAAGATTGCCCACCTTACTACCTTAGAACAGCTGAGGAATTCGAACCAGAGACACGCCATCTTTTGAGTTTGTCGTGAAATTCCCTGTGGACCATGTCACCACAGCTCTTAGTTAAAATGCGGCTACAACAAATATCACAGTGGGTGCCTTTCACAAATAATTTTATTTTCTTATGGTGTAAGAGGCTCAAAGCCTGAAATGGGGCACTGGCCCTAGGGGAAGGCTTTCTCTTCCAGGCAGCTCTATGGGAAATTCTTGTCTCTACAGCGTCTGTTTCTTGGCTCCTTAGAGATCTCTTGGCAACTGTTTTCTTACATCTTTGCTTTTCTCTCTTGTTTATTTAAACTCTTTTTATATCTCAAATGAGATTAATTTAAGATAGACCTTATGCAAATCCAGAGTCATTAACATAGCATAAACAGTTCATTCCCTAATGAATTCCCAGCGCCTTCACATCCATTTCTCCTCACGGGAAACTTACATCTGATTTCCCAAGGTGCAAATCTTTAAGGGAAAAAGATCGCCCATCTTTCTTACTTAGAACCACAGATAGATTCAAGCTACAATGCCTTCAGTTAGGAGGACAACATATAATGCACTATCTCAGCAGAGTACCTTAGCAACAGGCATAGAGATTAGAATTTACAAAACGTATTTTGCCAAACCGAAGGTGGGTGATTTTAATCTGTGGCCCTCAGTGGGGTTCAGATTGTTTTCCTGTCAAACATTCTTCTAGGTGGTATAGCACTGGTCTGTGCATTGCTGTACAGAGGTAACTCGTGGTTGCTGTGATGCTGAAGACTGTGACAGTGATGTCACAATCGTGGCCCATCGTGGTAATGGGCACCCATGGTGGACAGTGTTGGCTGGAGCTTCCCGACTAAAACAAGCCTGGAAGCAGGAACGGCATCCACTTCCGAAGTGGCTTGCCTCCGGAATCTCTATGTACGAACAGTGCTCAGGCCTTTCATTCATAGGGTCGCTAACAACAACAACAATGTTTTGACAGATGTAATTCAGCCCATAACTTTATGGTAGAAGATACAACTTCCAAGATACATTTTCCTTGATTTTTCTACAAACTTTATATCTTAAGTCATTGTCTCTACTGGAAGACCTATAAATCAAACTCTGAGTTCTTTTCAGTTCACCTTTTACATAACATATAATGTTTGGCATTTCTTTAATATTTTCCTCTGAGGAACAATTAAGGTTCATGGATTCACCCAGACTTGAGAAAAGAGGCATCACTGTGTAAAAACATCCTCTTGGTTGTTACTGTTAGGCGCTCTCAAATCTACGATGACTCACAGTGACCCTGTGAATGTTAGACCTAGGCTTGCCCATCGTCCACCATCTCCAATATACCCGAGTCATCATTACAATTACTGTTCAGCCCATCTCATTGGGGGTCTTCCTCTCTATCCCTGACCCCTCTACCTTTGCCAGTATGATGCCTTTTTCCAATGACTGGCCCCTGCTGACAACATACCCAAATAATAGGAAATGAAGTTTCGCAGTCCCTGGCTGCAAAGAGCACCCTGGTTTCCCATCCTCCAGGACAGACTTGTTTACCCTTTTGGCAGTCCATGGGATAGTCAGGACTCTTTGCTAAACACTACAGTTCAAAGACATTGATACTTGTTTGATCTCCCAAACTTGTGAGTGATTTTAGCAAACAATTTATTTTCTCAAGATTAAAAAAAAAAAAAAACAAAACCAAAAACATCAAAAACCACAACACCTGGAAGTCCAAATTCAGGGCGCTGAAGCTTGTGGAAAGTGTTCAGCTGCCGACTCTGGGAGAAGGTCCGTGTCTTTTACAGCTTCTGTTCCTTGGTGGTTTTAGATGGTATGGTACCAGTCTCCTCTCCCCAGCTTGATGTCATAAATGAGGAGCTTACGCCTGATGTGACCTATTTACATACAAAGAGAACCCATTTCAGAATGAGATTCTAATCCCCTCTATAGGGGTTAGATTTACAGCACATATTTCTGGAGGACTCAAGTCTGTTTTTAAGAATTCTAAATTATGTAACTTTTAAACATTTTTATTTTGCATATATGTATGAGTAGAACACAGAGAACCATAGAAACGGTTTGTTGTTGTTTATGGTCAAGTTGAAACTGACCCATAGCTGACCCTCCAGGGGGTTTTCAGAGGCAGTTAATCACATGAGAGAAGATGGCCCATCTTACTCCCTTGGAGCAGCTGGTGGCATCGAACTGTGTGACTTCAGGATTGCAGTGCAGTGTCTTACTGCTAGGCCACCAGGGCTCCCAGAAATAGTAAGGAATGCAATCATATATGTATGTGTATTTGACATTTTAAAAACATGCCTTAGGGTAACAAAAATCACCATATCCCTTAGTGAGTAGAAAGTGACCTTTTTAAGTGTGCTGGGGGTTATGCTTCAGCCGATAACCAGCCCCCACTTTCTTGCACTTTGAGCTTGGAGATGTACAAGAAGCAACCCTGATGTCCGTGTTTCTGAAAGCTGCTTGTTTGTGCTATGAAACTATCTTCAAAGTCACCATGATAGAAGATTGCAGAGCTGGTGAAAGGCTAACCCTTCATTATGTATAAATAGTACCATTCAGATAAGGTTTACTTGAAGGTCAAAGATAATAGCCAGTCCAGAACACTCCACATTTTCCCATGAAGTGGAATTTTTTTTTAAAGTTGCTGACATGAGTAGACAAATCACTAATACTGATTCTGATAAAGGATTTTTCTTTTGCAAAGACTGTGCCTTAATTTGTTCTCCATAAAATTATCTAGTCTATGTATGTTGCCCCCTCTTGTGAGATTGATGACAATATTTAATGTATTGTTGGGTTTAATGTTTAAGTACCTTTTGTGACATGCTCACACTGTGATCTTTGAGCATCCTCCAAGTAAGAAAATACTATGCTTTCTCTGAATAGTAGACAAATGATTATTCTTTGCCAACTAGTTGTAAATGCTACCTTGGATTTCATGGGTGTGGTAAAGGTTTTGTTACAGAGGAAAGCTGGTGAGATTTAGCCTCATGACACATTAAGAAATGAAAGTAGATATCCCTTTTCCTCTTGGTTTTTGAATCTGAAAAGCTTAAACGTGAAGTGAAGTGGGAATAAAAACTGGGAGAGAGGCCTCCTGACTTGTGAAAGGTAACTATGAAATTATAGCATTTGCATTACTTATTGATGATCAAGTCCTATATGGATGTTTTCTGGTTGGATAAAGCTGTGAATTTCAAGCCTTTAATTTATAGTGTAGAGGCTTTGGTAGCCTAGTGATAAGGAGTAATGCTGCCAACCCAAAGGATAGAAGATCGCATCCGCTAGCTGGTCTGTAGGAGAAAGGTGAAGAGTTTCCACTGCAATTTATAGTGTCTAAAAATTTCTTGGAGAGTCAGTTGTGATTCAGTTCCTACTCAGGGCTCATAACCACACAAAAACAATAACCATATTGAATTTTTTATGATGAAAATAAGTAAGTCATTGGTACATGAATTAATTACTGGACAGCAATGTTCAAATCAAGGTTGCCTGGGTACAATGACATTATTTTTGTTTGTTTTATAGAAACAGTTGAGCATGTGTTCCTTACTTATTTGACAGGTAACTCGTGCTAATTGCTCAGATAAAGCAAAGAATTTTATAAGCACCGATCTCTGGTCAGCATTGTTTGTTCCTCTTTACTTTTTTAGGGCCATGGTAGATATAGGTATAGATTAGTTATAGACAGATATAGATATAGATGATATAGATGCAGATATATAGATATATTTTATTGTTTAGTCTCGAGGAGGGAGAATAAGACTAGAGCTAGTAACAGTAGGTCATATGCTTCCAGGGAAGATGAAGTGCTGAGAACTAAAATACTATTTTCTCATGTTCACTTTCCTAAAAATAGCCTCAGTATTGGGATAGTGGAAGTTTTACACCTTGTTGTGATTTTCCATACCTTTTAAAATAATTTTTTCTAAGTATTCAAACACACTCCTCTTAGTTAAAGGTTTCCAGAGGAAGGCAGGTATAGAAAATGATTTTCAGATTAATTCAATGTCCTTCTCATAGTTCTTTTTTTTTTTTTTTCGTTGCAGAAGCTTTATTGCTTCTCATAGTTCTTAATAGAATTATACAGGCTTAGTCATGGAAAAAGTTAGAAGTTAGGTATTAAGAAAAGTTCAGGGTTGGGTTTTGTTTTTTTTTTTTTCCCTTTATTCTGTCATTTGATATCTCTCATTTCAATGCATATAAAATTTGGGAGTCAACTGATTAGTAGTAAGTTTGATAATTATATCGATATTTTATGTAGAATTTTTACTTTAATGCAATGCTGACTCTTCATGTATTGTTTGACTCTTTGTTGTGCAGGCATTTTGCTGAGAATTTGATTTCGTATTGTTTTGTGTGTTATGGAATATATTACCCAACCGGTTTCACTAAAGAATATAGTTTGCAATTTGAATCTTTCCTGTTAAAATTTTAAATTATGTAGTTCTTATTATAAAACTTCACATAATGCCATTTTAATCATGTGGAATATTTAAGATATTTCTGTATTCCTCACAGGTAAAACTCACCACCTTGTTTAACCAGCTACATATTTTCCCTGTCATTTTAAACTTAAGATCTGCTTCTTTTTGATTGCTCGAGAATGTAGGTATGATTTTTTTTAGCCAAGACTTTTAAAATGATTCATTACTAGCTCTAGTCGACAGCACTTCAGATTATTTTTATTTCTTTTTTTTCCCCCTAGCGACAAATGCATGTTACACTTGCCATCGTGGTCATTGTGGTTCATTTCATTAAGCGTCTTGTTCTATCTGCTTTCTTGAGACTTGGGAAACAGTACTTTTCTGAGTGATTGTACCGTATTGTTCCAAATATAAGGCCCCACAGAATAGAAGGCAACCTCCAGCTAGAAACAGCTCACATGTGGAGAAAGGCTGGGGCCGGCGGGCCTTGCAGTGGTGGCGAGGGTGCAGAGCAATAGGAAGATGCCTGCCCGTTCTCCCGGTGAGTGAAGATGAGTCAGCTGGCTGCTTTTGCTTGTGCGCTGCCAGATGGCTTGTGTTGCTGGAGGAAAAGTTCTATTTGGGGGGGTAGACAACGCCCGTATAGCTGTGGAAGAAAGTTGCTTGTTTGCCTGTCTATGGGAGGGAGGAGGGGAGGGGTTTCTCATTACTAAACCATCTTCTTTAGCGTTCCTCTCCTGGAAGTGGGAGTGAAAGTGGACTAATGCCTGAAAAAAGAACAAAAGGTTCCTAAGAGTCTTCAGAGTCCATTGACCTTAAAAAGGAGCTGTTAGGGGAGCTGTGGTGGCCTAGTGGTAAGGAGCTGCAACTACAATCCCAGAGGCGCGGGGTTAGAATCCACCAGATGCTCTGCTGGGGAAGGAGGGACAATCTCCTCCTGTGCCAGTCAGATCTGATTTGACGGTACACTCACACACACACAAAATAATAAAATAAAAAAAATTTAAAAAAAAAAGGTGCTGTTAACACCAACCAGTAGATACCAGTTCAGAAAATTATTTCCTTGCCCTTGCAAGGAATGCACCTGCCTTACCTGCCTTCAAGGAGGCACATTCACGGTGTGACCATTTGCGTCTTGAAGACAAGCCCCTCTGAGGTTGGAAATCAAATTTCCAATTTTTAAGACTTTTTTTCCTCTTTGGAAAAAAAAAAAAAGGCAACAGAAACGTCCATCTCCTGAGCCACCCAACTAGAATTTAAATAGAAAAGGATTAGGCTTATTGAAGTAAAAACATTGTTTTACTGGCATCTCACTCCGTGATACGTTTTAAAGGAGTTTATTTACTAAATAACAGAACATGTATAATTTGAGTCTAGATAATGCAATACATATGAATATGTTTCTCCTAAGCACATGTATTACCTTTATCTTTATCTTTCTCAGTAGTTAAATGATATCTAATATAATGAAGTACTTGATTCTGGTGCTATACTCTGGAAAAGCATTTAATGCCTGTTGGTATGGTGGTGGCCCTTGGCTACCTCCCAGCTTCATAAAACTACATAAAAGATGAACCCTGGTCTTGCCTATTGATTAATTAGTCAGTGTCTCGAAGCCATTTCAAAGTAAAGTGTCAGTTTTTAAAGAGGGTTTTTTTACAACTGCATTGCAATCCCAAAAGTGTGTGGTTTGAATCCACCAGTTGCTCCGCAGGAGAAGGATAGGTAATCTCCTCCCGTGCAATTTACAGCCTCTGAAAACCCCCTGGAGGGTCAGCTGTGGGTCAGTTCTGACTCAGTGGGCACACAACATATACAGTCAGTCTAGGAAAGACCTTATTATGGTCTTTTTTATTTTTTGGAAAGTCTTAGAGAATAAGAGTATACCGGCATAGAAACTCATAAACTTATTTCTGGTAAAAGCTTATTCCTATATTTAGTTCTGTTTCTAGATAACTATAGACAGAATGGAATGTTTCCTTAGCTTCTTAAAATAATGTTAAATTACCCGAAGTGTTTCATTTGAGTGGGCTCTTCGGCATTGATTTTTAACAATTCCCTAAGTCAAGTTACCCTACAGAGTAGAAACCCTATGTCCAAGCAAAAGTATTCACCAGCTCTTTGAACCAGGAGAGTAGGGAGAAAAAACAAAGATTCGAAAGGAAGAATTAGAGGAAGGTAGATCAGAGAGAAAAGGGTTGGCTGTTAAACTGGGTTAGCAGTCAGTTGAACGATGGTATTGAAGGGATGGATCCCAAATAAGAAGGTCATTGTGAAGCTTCGAAACCTCTCAGAAGAGTTGGTTACTGGTGTTTCCAGTAGGGTTAGGGAACAAGAGAGGGTCAAGTACACAGGGAAGAATATTTTCCATTATTATCACCTTAGTTTGGGAACCCTTTGAGCTATTGAAAACAAATGAATGTCAGCAATTTGATGTGGTGGCTTGCATTCCTTAACCATCCTTAAGATTTGTATGGGTTTTCCTGCTGTTGTTTGTATCAAGTTCATGTTTGCTTTAAACTTGCTAAAACCACAGGAACACAAATATAATATGTAAATGATGGGGGATTTTTTTTACGCCCTGATGAGAGGAGGGTATTGTCATTGGTAATTCTTTGTCACCTTCAGCTATGAATTTAATTGAGGAGAGAATCTGGAGAGGTCATTTATATGCCTTATTCACTGCTCCTTCCTCTCCATGTTGACTAGTGAGGGTCGGGGAAGAACTTGATTCCATTGCATGACTTTTTGAACAAGGAAAACAACATGGCATCCGTAGGCTTGGGAGGTGACAAGGGATCTTCAAGAACATAGAAGAAATAACAGGGACTAGTGGACAAAGAACATACTCCAAATTCTAGAAGTAATCTTTGTGAAATGTAAGTGGGTGTTGGTGTTTATTTTACAAATAGTATGGTTTACCCAAGTCCACACCTATAACTTAAGCTGTCCACAGCTTCTACCCTCTCTCCCCAGAATGCACAACAGAGAAGCTTTCGTGTAGATACTTGGAAAATAAATATCTCCCCCTCCCTTTGTGAAAAACTCACTTGATATGATGGATTCAGGGATCATTTTCAGGGGATTAGATTTACAAGATCAGTTTAACTGGAACAATTGCTCTCTTTTCGTGTTTCCCAGGCATTTAAAAAAGTCTGTGGAGTTTTTTGTTGGTGAGTAGAAAGAGGAACTCTTCAGAAACTCTAAAAGTATAATGATCTCCATTAAAAGTAGGTTTGGAAAGCTCAGTTTGGACCGATTTTGGAGAAGTGAGTAGATAATTACTGCCCTCTTTTTTTCCCCCCCCAATTGTTGGCCTTTACCTGATCAGCACCTAGGGAAAAGTGTACACCCCTAGGGGGACGTTTCTTGTGCCTGTGGTCTTTACCGGTCAAATGAATCACCCCTCACCTCAGATTCCTCACCAGTTAAATGCAGAGTCCCAAAACTACGAGTCTATCATTTGTAACTTCCTTTGCTTTTCATTTGGAAAAGAGAGAAAGGAAATCATTTTTGAGCAAGAAAATACTGTGCTTTGTTAAATGTCTTTGGAAAATATGCCAGCCTACGCCATGGTAGGTCTTTCCCCTCAAAGAAGGGTTTTAATAAGGGACCGTTTCTCCAATGGAAGGATGTGTTGTGTCTGCGTTTTCTGAGACACATGGAATATGGCATTTGGCTTCCTGAGTGAGCACCTTTAACTTAGCTGTGGAGTAACTCATAAATTCTCTACTCTTGAGTATCTTTAAGTTAAAAAAAAATCATTCTTAGAATGTGCTTAATGGTCATTCCTTGGGGGCATTGCTCTCTGGTTAAATGAGAGATGGCAGGCATAGAGATGGCCTGTGGTTAAGTTTCCTCTCTGGTCACAGGAACAGCAAGGTGTATTCCAATTAGCAGAACAATAGCATCTCAGGACAGATCATTTTAGAATAACAATGACAGAGAGAAAAAAATTCCACAGAATGACTGATTTTCACGCAGCAGTTTAATTGTTAAATGACAGTCTGTGTCGCTTCTAAACAACTTTTGTTGTTGGTTTTCTACTAAGGGTTCTTTTAGGTTGTCATCAGGGGCTGATGGGAATAACAGTTCAGCCAGCTCGCCAGCTAGCTTCAGTGGACATACCACCCCTTCTCAGCAGCCTGAACCCGTGGTCCACTCTCTTAAGGTAACCGTCCGTGTGCAACCTTCTCTCTGGGCCTTCAGTTGTGTTGTGGCTTGTTTACTGTATAGTCTGGTAGTTCCCATGGTTGTGCTTGAATCATGGATTTTTGTTTGTTTTATTTGTTTGACGTTTCCTGGTGCAACTTCTTTACCTTACTTTTTTTTTTTGAAGTTTTCCTTTTTAATACAGTTGTGGGACTTTGAACGCTCACGGTTGAATATCTAATGCCATCCTTTTGTTTTGAGTACTGTGATTCATCTCTCTCTGCATCGACGTCCAAGTGTGGTGTGCATGTATATTCATATGTGCAAGATATTGTTACAGCTATTTTATGTGCAATGTGTGTAGCATGGCTGTCTTTAAATATAGGGGCTTAAGAGTTGGCTATAATAAGAAAAGACTATATTTTTTTCTCTCTCTATGGAATTACTGTATTTCCTATAACTCACTGAAAGAACATAGTTTGAAATACACAAAACCCTTACCCGTAAGTAGAAGTTGGATCATAAAACCTAGTTAATGCTCTTTAGTGAAGTATGGTTTTCTATATAAAAGTAGTTTTTAAACTTATATATCAGATTCAGCAGTGATTGAAAGAAACTGACTGAAATTTAGCCTTTATGTACTTGATTTAACAGCAAGTAGTTTCAAAACAAATACATCATAGGTAACATAGCTACAAATAATGATTAGTGGGAGTGGCATCCACTTCCTAAACAACATTCCTCCAGAAACTCTGTGAATTTTGATAAATGTCAGTAGTTGTAGAGGGGCATCAGGCCTTTTGTTCATAGGGTCTCTATGAGTCATGTTCGACTTGAAGGCAATCAACAACAACGACAACATTGGTATTTACCTAAGAGGAGAAACTAGCTAGGCTATTTAAAAATCATCTTTAAAATGTTGACAGTTCCTTGACATTTTATCAGTCCCAAAGTGTGGAAGAGTGCCCAAATAGGAAATTTCTCTGTTAATTCCTAGCGTACAGCCTTGATCAGTCTCTTCTGAGCCATACTGTAGGTAAACCTCTTCACATGAGTCTCAGTAGTGTTTTGGCTTCAGAATTCCTTACCATCCGAGTGAAGGTAGATTCTTCCTGTGATATGCATCAAACATTTTAATAGATGAGCCTTATAAAGATGTGCTTGGTTTCTGAGATGGCTTGATTTTAGCGTAAGGCTCACGTCCCTGATTATGTTTTGCTGTAGTGCGCATTGAAATGAGCTGCTTCTCTCAAACCTAGAGTGATTAGGGAGGAGGCAACGAGAACCTTGTTAGTAGCAGCC
Organism: Elephantulus edwardii; assembly: GCF_000299155.1. NCBI lineage: Eukaryota > Metazoa > Chordata > Mammalia > Macroscelidea > Macroscelididae > Elephantulus > Elephantulus edwardii. The sequence continues at coordinate 14,938,197 of NW_006399761.1, forward strand.
AGTGGCCAAGTAGCTGACCTTCCCTCCCTCAGCTGGAATAGCTCTCAAATGAGCAGTGAGGGGCTCTAGGGGAGGGCACGGCACCGTGGGGAATGCCTCTGTGCTGGTGTGTGGACTGCTGAATGTCACGCTTCTGCAGTGGCATTTAGGCAAGATCAAGTTCTGGCCCCACAAAGCTTTGGAGAAATGGAAAATGTGCCAGAGCTTAGTCCCCACTCGTGGAGAATGAGCGAGTTGCCACATAATCCAAATGCACCACATTGACCTACTTTTCAAACCGCTTGAAAGTTACTCCAATCTGCTGCCTTATTACAGGGCAGGTGCTGTTTGAATCACATCAGCAGAAGGGGTGCCTCAAGGCCTTCCCCGGATTTCTTAATTCACCCCTTAGCGTGGCCTCACAGGGAGGGATGGACAAGATGCCTCGGTTTCCTCTTCGCTTGTCCTCTTACTTTTCACATGAAGTTTCACCTCTTGAGATTGACATATTAGGTGAGAATCACAATCCTTGAGTTTCCTTGGCTGGCAGAGGGGGTGAGGCTGAGCCTCACTGAAACATCTTTATTGGAGGACCGGAGGCTCTGGATGCAAGATGCATCTTAAGAGGATCCCCGTGTGAAAACAAAAGAAGAAAATGGCCCACTCAAGTATGTTTTGTGCTGACTGGCAGCCACCAATCTTAACCTGATTTGCATCACGAGATTGAGATTGTTGTCTTCCAAAAGGAATAATAATCAGCACAATGGCTCAGTTCGCAACTTCCCGTGGATCCCGCAGACAATTCCAGGGTTTGCGCAACTCTTTGGTAGAAGCAGCTCAGGCGGTAGGGCTGGGGTCAGTTAGCCCACTTGTAATAACACCACATTTTCCCTGCTTTCAAATTCATGATAAATATTAATTGGAGCTTCACTTCATTTAGTAGTAATTAACTGATTTGACGTCGCCTTCTCAGAGGTGCATTATAAATCAAATTTGTAGGCAAATGAGCCCGTTGGAGGAGCTCTTTACGTTCTCTATGAATATTCACCGAGCACAGTCAGTGATTTTCCTCTGAGCATGTAAAGAAGGTAAAAGACTCTAATCTGAGGTAAGTACTAGGGAGCGTTTCATTTACTACTGCCATGTCCCGCTTGAAAGCAGCAGAGTCTGAATAGCAATAATGACGAGGAGAGCTGAATTAAAAGGGAAGTTGTGTATAAATAAAAGTATTCGTCACAGGATTCAGGTCAAGGTAATGCTACAGGGCAGGCCTCTGAATCTGAGCTGACGGTCTTGCCCCACGCTCTAGTCATTTGTTTTTGGCTTACCTGTCCTTTGTTGGAACTTCTCAGGTGACACGTGTAGATATGTGAACGTCCGCATCGGCCATCCTGTTAAGAGAACCGAAGTAGAGGAACTGTTGTTGCTGTTCATTGTGGGTTCTGTAGGAGTGATTGGGAAAAAGCTCTTAGGAGGTTTTCTCTGCAGCATTAATGGCTTGATTGATGAATTGATGGTTATAGAGAAAAATAACCAACCCTGGCCAGAAACGTTGGTCCTGTTCTGGACTCTAGAAAGTTACAAGAAGATCTCACAGATAGTAGTGTTAGATGAATATTATTTTCAGCCCATTTAGTGACAATGCAGAGAAGTAGTAAGAGACCCATAAAAGTGCATAAATGAATGTCATACTCCAACGTTTGGGGTTGGGTTTTTTTTTCCAATGAAAAATACTTAAAGGAATTGCCCAGATATTTTTGTCACAAAGATCCCAATGCTTTGCCTTAAGAGTGGTTTCTGTATGCCATTCTCAGGCAAGGTGTGGTAGGTGTGGTGTGGTAATGCTAGCACACTTTCTCATGTTGTAGTCCTGGCTTATGACTCATTTGCCCCATCCCTATCAACTAATTTAGCCATCTTTCCCGTAACCCACGTCTACATATCATTTAGACAATTTGGCTTATAATTAATGATACTGCTTATCATTCCAATGAAGCAAAAAGTTCTTGACTGCCTCTAAATAGTTGACATGACAGGATTGCCTTAATGACCAAATTAACTGAATGCATCTAATTATTCAAAGCATGAAAGCCTTCACTCGGTTACCAGAGAACAAATAGATTTTACCTGGAGATTAGGATATGAACAGATAGATATTTGAAAATCAGCACTAAGTTAACCCTCCTAGGTTTCAGCAAAAATGACGTGTTAAAAAGATTTTGTTAAGTAACAAATCCATTCTGATATGCAGACACAGAAGGACCAAAAAATAAAGTTAGGTTTTACAACATCGAGCACCTTGATGGTTCATTCACAACTAACACATTTTTTCCCATGTGAAATTTGCTTCTCTTTTTTCAACAAATCCAGGTCTTGGATGTTGAGGAAACTGTAGATCGTCAACAGGGTAAAGAGTATGACCATGACCTTAGTGAGACAGAAAAAGCTATAGTCAGAGAAATGTGCAATGTAAGTTTTATGTGCTTTATTGTGTATTTATTGTGTTGAAGCTCATCATAGTCAAGTCACCGCTTTATGAACACCTACTTTTTTGAAACGCTACCCCAACACTTCTACATTGTATATGAAAATAACACCTTTCCCTTTTGTTTCTCTCTTTAGCATATTTTCTTGCCATCTTATTATTAACACAGTTACATGTCTTCAAATATTTAAACCGTAGATGATCAGCCAATCCTATTCTAGAATAGTCTATGAAAGTTACAAAATGTTAAACAAATCATCTTAAACATGCATGGCATTCATTTTGATAGCAAGGTTTCTCTTTCATGCTTTTTTAAATGTTCCTGGAAGGTGATTGTTTAAAAACCTATGATAACAAACAGCCTTTTCCAGATTTGTCAATATACTTGGAAAAAAGATGCCAGTATGAGAGATAATATTTACTTGGTGTTTCCTGCATGATATGTGTGTTGTGTGTCACGCAATCTTTTGGTGATTGATACAAATTTTAAAATGGTAAAGTGACATAAATGCATATAAACATAAATAATTAGACAGATAGAAGTCTATCCATGAAGACGGAAGCAATAGAGACAAAAAAACCAACCAAACAAACAAACCAAAAAAAAAAAACAAACCAACCAGCCAGCTTGTTATATTTATGATGCACATCTAAGAAATCATTAATGTGATTTGGATTTTATTATTGAACCCTGTCTAAATTTTAATTATTTGAGTAATATACATGGGATGCATCATTTAATCAAGAATAATGAGATTTGCGAAGCTTATTAAAGAGCTAAATGGAATATTGTAGAGGAAACCGTTTATTAAACGCAAGGAATCATGGCAGATTATATTAAGCATTGATTTTAATTGGCTTTATATTGTGCTTTTATCGTCATATTTTTCATCCCCTGTGATTTCAAAATTGCCAGGAAATACCCTTCAGCTTAATGTCTGTTAGGACAGATCTTCTTAGACACTCAACTTAGATACCTCGTCAAGGTGTCCTTGAAATCTAGTAAATTCTACCTAATACATCTCTTGGGCATTTTATTATACATGCTATGGTCTCGGAGTTTTAGTCCTTCACTTACTGTGTTGTTGCTGCCTTTATGTATTTATTTTTTGCCACCTTTTCCAAGTAATTTGTTTTTCTTCCTTGCATCTCTGTTTTTGTTTACTTCCTCCCCTCCTCCCCCCCAAAAAAAACCCCACCAAAACCTCACCAAGTCTAGATATCATAATTTCCCAAATGTATAACAATTCATCTTCTGTAGTTATTCAACCCATCCTTCAAGTTTTCTATTGGAATATTTCCCTCCAAAGTATTTAAAAACTCGAACCACATACCTAGGGAGTGTCTGCTATGCTCAGCTGTTGACAGTGGAATGAGGAGTGGATTTCAGAGGATGGGAACCGGAGGAGGGACATTGAGGTCTGTGGGGAGCTCCTTTTTAATTCTGAGGTGTGGTTCCAACCAAGACCCCAGGCAATTTGGATAGGAACCCCAAGGTCAGGTCCAGAAAAATATGTTACTCAGTCAAATTACTTATCCTTAAAAAATGAAGTTTAAAGTTTATGAATCTCTCCTCTTGGATGAGTTCTTTTTCATTTCCCAAGTCAGGTAGATTTGAAGATGTCTCTTTTCTCCCCCCCCCACCCCCAAAAAAATGTGAACACTGGCTTGATTCTTGATAAGTTGCATGTGCATCTTTCTGTTGGACTGTGTTTCCCAAGGAATGCTGCAGAAAACACCACTCAGTGCTGTGTTTGGTATTTTCCGTGCATAACGTTTGCACAAGGCCAAAAGTTTGCTTGTGTCTCCTTAAAAGCTCTGTAGAGCACTTTTGCTAACTGTCCGCTTTCATCTTTGACCCTCAGAATTTGAGGGGAAAGTATCAGCCAATTAAGATACCATCCTTAGTACTCTGCAGATGACTCAGAAATCAACAGAAAGAAGTATTGATTTACAATACAATCACTCTTACCCACATGAATGATGTCAACATCTCAGTGAATTGTTTTTTGAGGGGGGAAAAATGCAGACTGTGATGTAGTCTCATCGATGGCTAAGTTCTGAGAAACTAGCAAAGATTAGGAGGCGTGGGTTCCAGCTTGAGGAGCAGGGGGCTCTCATAGACGCAGCACATCTCCTGAGGTGCGAGGAGCTAGAGGATTCATGTGGAGCATAGGAGAATGCACATTTTGACAGGGATGCTAGTGTTCTTCCTGGGAGATACATTGTTGACATTTGTAAGATGAAAAGACTGTTCTCCACAGCATCTTCCTGTCGGTTACTAAGCATGAGAGACTTTTATTCTCTTCCTAGACTGTGCTGCTGAAGCTGATGTGCTTGCCCCTGTGAGATAATAAACCCATCTCTAGTAGCTTTTCAGTGATGACTTTATATTTATGTTTGGCTGTTTGACTTTTGCCAGTTGGCTGAGCCACTTAGTCACTTCCGCCACAGTCTCAGAGACAATCTCTTGTGCGCCCCCTCCTTTAAAAAAAATCAACAAGTTACACTGCCACCTTTGTTCCAGAATTCTGTCTTTTGTAAAAGTTTGCTTTCACCCCATCATCCCACCTGGATGATGAAAGTCCATTGTGTATAATATTTGAATACTGGAAGAGTACAACACTCTGTTGTACTTTTGAGTTGTAATCATTTTATGCTTTGTGACTCTGATCCTTGGGAGGCCTTTGAATTCATCCTGGGCTGGTAGACCAGACCACGCTCAAAGGATCCTGGGCAGATACAATTGTATGTATTTTTAAAGCCTGGACACTGAAGCCTTAGATTCCACTTGGCTTCCTCATTCATTGTCCCTGTCTCTTTGTATTCAGCAAACCAAGAAATGAGACATTCTAACTCCCTATGTACAACTTGAACTGTATATTTAAGAACCAGAGTTACCAACCCCTTCAAGTGCACCAGAGCTTCCCTACCTGGGCGAGTCTCTCTACTGAAGTGTTCAAACCAGCAGTTCTGTTGGCTTAGAAATGCAGGTGGATAAGAACACTGCATTCTTACCATATTTTTTCAGAATAGCATTTCGTTTCCTCGGTATGTCCTCTTTTTAAAAACTAACGCAAACTAAATTGATGAGCCAACTTGTTGTGTTCATGTTAGAGTAATGGCAGCATGGTTTTTTGATGGTTTTTTTTTGTGGGTTTTTTTTTTAATGGAATTAACCAAACTGAATATTCTCTAAGTGAAACACTCCAGAAGGGTTGTGGATATGTGTGTGAGTGTCTGTGTCTGTGTTGGGGGTGTGTGTGTGTGTGTCTCTGTGTCTGTATGGGGGGGGTGTTCCAATCAGTATTAGTTTGTTGGTAGTTTAGTGATAAGGTTAGTGGTTTAATTTGTGCCTTTATAGTATTCATCACAACTATTGTTGTTGCCTCTTAAAAATGGTCCGTTTGTTAGGATGAGCCTTTTTTATCTCTTTCTGCCCTTCTTGAATCTACAACAGCAACAGCCCTGCATTTGGATGTCTTCCATCTCGGTGGCCAAGATTTGTGATGTCTGTGAGCTGCCCTTTTTTTTTCTCTCTCTCTCTCTCTCTCTCTCTCTCTCTCAAGGAAAGCCAAAGTCCTTTAGAGAATTAACCAGTGGCACCAGTGCTCCCCATCTAGAACCTCCATTTACCTCAAAATCAAAACCCCTCCCTTTTTCTCTATTAAACACCGGGCTTTCCTTCATCTTAGACATATAACAACCAGGATGAACTCCATCGGTGATTGTAATCCTGCCCCGACACCAGATTCCCCTTTGGAGCTCTTAAAAAAAAAACAAAACGCACATCCTCAGGTTCTTGATCCTCCCCAAGGCAGTCAGAGTTGAGATGGCCTCAAAGCAGAGCCAACTAAAGCAGCAGAGCTCTGATGGATTCAGGGTTACGTAAAGAGCTGCTGTGTTGCCAACCCTAAGGCATGCGGTTCGAATCCACCAGCTTTTCCATGGGAGAAAGATAGGCAGTCTCCTCCCGTGTGATTTACTGCGTATGAAAACCTGCTGTAAGGTCCACTCTGAGCTGGTTCCAACATCATGATACGTAACAGAAATAGCCACTAACTAGAGGAGGTTGACACAGCACTCACTAAATTTGACCCTGGCTGCCAATACAGTATTACCATAGTCCCCTGTCCTTAGCAGTACTTGTGATCCAGACACTTTGCATTACACTATATTGTGTTTGTATTTGCACGCATTCATGTCGATACTTGGTCTCTTGTCTTCTTACTCCATTCCATAATTTTCCCTTAAGAAAAAATTTTTTTTGTTTGTTTTAAATTACATGTCTCTTTGTGGAAGGGGTCACTTAAGATGCTTATTTTTTTAAAAAAAAATTTTTTTTATTCTTTTTTTCCTAAGGTTGTGTGGAGGAAACTTGGAGATGCTGCAGGTTCATGTCCTGGAATTAGGCAACATTTGTCAGGAAACCAGTACAAAGGACCGATGTGAGAGGCACGCCTTTGAACACGAAACCATCACTGCCAGAGATTACCAACAACAGCACCAAGGAAAGAGTGGATTTCCACAGACTCCCGAAATAACGTGATGTGATTATGGCACATATTTCCCTTGTACAATTCTTTAACCAACTTCTCCCTTCCAGCTGGTAGTCCGTATCCCTCACTTCAGTGTCAATGACAGTCGTTCTGAACTTAAGATTTTTTTTAAAAACACCCTTTTCTTGCCAATCTGTGTATTTGAACGTAGATGTCTCTGACTACTCTCCGGACTGAAGCTCTAACTGGCAGTCCGCTCAGTTGGGAGGGTCTGGTTGTACCTCAGTAATTGTGATAGGTTTGATTCATGGCAAGTAATGGTGGGGGTTTTCTGCCATGTTGTATTGCTAAGAAGGAATATTTCCCAGTCTCCAAAGTTTCAGTTGGACACACCTGGCTTTTGTTTCAGGCAGTTATATAGCACTTCTTGATGCATTTTTAATTTGTATGCGGGATAAGATTGGGATCCTGGGGTTTTGTATTGTTTTGACTTTTGCGGTTCTAACAAAACTACAGAAATTCTCCTTACCAGCTAGAAGGCATAGCAAGACTCTGTCGAGTTCTTAGAGAGTGCCATTCGTTTAAATTGATCGAAAGAATTCTCTTTCGTTTCCTTTTCATTTTGATGAACATGCATTTAGGAACACATCTTGAGGACATGTCAGAACCGTTAAGTACATCCATCGATGTTAATATTAACAATTTCCATTTACAAATAGACAAACATTTTTCTAAAATGTTTCCAGCTGTGAGATGTCAGTTTCTACAATATAGTTTCTAGACATGCTATTATATTTAGTAAACTTTAAGTAAACTTTAAAATACTGCACTGCATTTATTAAAACAAACAAAAAAAAGGCTTTCTTTGCTACAGCAGCTAACGTTTCATAAAACTGACGCATGTCCTTTGTTATTGAAGCTAAAAAGTGCTTCTTCAGATTGCTTGAGGTTTGAAAATAAAAAAAGAGGTGTGCTAGCTTCGCTTAGACAATTTCTTATTTTTTTGGTATATCTATATATACACATATAATACTAGACTGTGTGTATTGGCAATGCTATGATAGGTATTTTGTGCTTATCCAAATGCAATGATAGTTTCTTGTATGAATGTGCAAGGGACTTGTGGCAAAATGCTGTTGAGTTTTTACTGTAGTTTAAGATTATTCAAGTAGGAATGCAACAATTCCCAGGTTTTCAGATTTCTTCTCATTTATTCAGATTTTATTCATAGCCTAATAAGCCCCGTTGTTGTTTTTTAAAATGTGCTTATTCCAAAACACGTTGCTTATCATTGTTGGAGGAATGAGAAGGCATTTTGTTCTGCTTTAGAAGTTGCTGTGAAGAGCCAGCCCCTTGTTCTTGGAAACTATTTATTAATTCATATGCTATAGAATTATCTTTCTGTCGTCACTGGGTTGCTGTTGAAGCCAGCTTTCTTTTAAACTGTTACATATATATTTTTTAAATGTTATTAGTCTGTAAAAGAAAATTGCTTGCTATATTTACACTTTCTCTTGCAGAAGAGAGTCATGCTTAAATTGTTGTATTCCTATCCTCTGAAAGACATTGAAATCAAGTGTGTGTCTCTGCAGTGGAACCTGCAGAAGCTAATACAAAGGACTCTGGTCTTTTGACAAAAATACTTGTGTAAATTTTGATACTGTATTAAAACTATTTTTTTAAAGTTCTGCATAAAAACTGAGTATCAAGTATATGTGTTCATCTTAGCAATGGTAATAAATTATTTAATCTCACAGTGGAGTTTTCTTTCCTTCTTTAAGATGTTTTCGTTAATGAAGTAAAATTTCTCAGTCCCTGGATGATCCTTGTGATGGGAATAGTGACAACAATACAAGTGATTCGTTATTTTAAATATAAAAACAAAGATGTATTTTAAAATGTGTGTTCTTGATGTTGTTGTTATGTGCCATGGAGTCACCTTGATGCCTGTGACTTACAGGGACTCTTTGCACAATAGCTGTGAACCCTGCCCCCTCCTGAGACTGTTTCATTGATACTTACACCCACCCCCAGTACCCCAGTCACACTGTATCCAGCTCATCCAGGCTCTTACTTTCTTGTGCGGACAGTCTACCCTCCCAAACGTGATGTATTTCTCCAAGGACTGGTCCCACCTGGCAACATGCCCTCAGTATGTCAGACAGAGCTTCAAAATCTTGCCAACAAAGTAAGTGTACATTTTAGCGTGCTGTTTGAGAACCTTTCAAATGAATTCTGAGTTGGACATTTTCGGTGGTTCTTTCAATTAATATAGAATGAAATGTTAATTGTACTGTTACTGTTAACTTATGGCTCATATCATATACTAACAGATGCATGCCAAAGAATTAGAAAACTCAGCCACTAGGTTTTCGTTAGGGAACTCTGGTGGCCTAGTGGCAAGAAGCTTTGCTGTAATCCCAACGGTGCCTGGTTCAAATCCACTAGATGCTCCGCTGGAGAAGGAGGGGCAGTCTCCTCCTGTGCCAGTTGGGTCTGATTCAACAACACACAAGAAGAAGAAGAGGAGGAGGAGGAGGAGGAGGAGGAGAGGGGGAGGAGAAAGAGGAAGAGGCAGAAACAGCTTACATTATTGGGAGAAGATAAGGACTGAAGAGATAAAAAAAAAAAAAGAAAAAAACAACCAGTAAGAAAACACACACTGGCTCACACAGAACACATACTTTTTGTGGCAAACACTAATAAGACCTTGTAATGTAGCTTTCTACACTTAGTGTGTGTTAGTCCTACATGCTAAGTAACTTTAATGGTGTAATATGTGGACAGCACTCTTCAACAGGCCTGGGAGCGGCCCCATGAGTGGCCTTCAGGAGGCCAAGTCACATAGACCTACGAGGAACCAGAGCAGAGAGGTGAGCAGACTCCTGGGAAATGTGGTGAGCCAGAGGGCGTATGGGATACCAGTCCTGTCTGTGACTTCGAGAATTCGTGCCTGAGCAGCTCAGTACCTAAATCTTTGTGACATCTCAGTACATTGAGCAACCACAGTACGTGGCCTTGTTTTCTAGGTGACCTGCTTAACCCTGAGACCGATCCTGCCAAAATATTTCTGTCAGCTTTTTAAATGAATGCCTTTTAACTTTCTCATTCATGCCCCACGCATTGTGGAAAATAGAAACCAATTTATGTAATATCTTGTAAAATGTTTCCTGTCTTGACCATTGCTTAATTTGGGGGAATCGTTAATGAATCACCATCACTACTATATAAATTCGTTTGGTCCTATCCCTGATTTTTGCATACTGTCAAAAGATTCGTGGATCCGTAGTATTCTAAATGTCAATGGGGACTTCCATTGTCTGTAAGCTCTAGGTATGAAGGCTTCAAACATCCAAGTTCATGATCTGAGGACTTCTAAACCCTCCTCATGACCTGCCACTCGTTCTCAGAATTTAAACTCCACGACAGTCATTCCTGTTGCTGCTACCTCAGGGCCAAACGGATTTCTTCACTGAATACTAGAATCTCTGCTGCAAGCTGAATTTATCAAGGTAAATTCCCAAGAAAGGTAGAACACCTCTATGAGGAATTCATATATTGACTTCTAAGGGGATAACAATTTCTCCATTCTGTTTCAGTTAACAGGAGAATTCTGGTGCCTAAGCGGTAAGGAGTTGAACTGCCAACCCAAAGGCAGGTTGTTCGAATCCACCAGCTGCTCTGCAGGAGAAGAATGGGCAATCTCCTGTGAAATTTACAGCCTCTGAAAACCTGCTGGCACCACACAAGATAAAGGTAAATAACCCAGTTGCAAAATGGGCACAGGATATGAACAGACACTTCACCAAAGAAGACATTCAGATGGTCAACAAACACTTGAAGAAATGTTCAAAATCCCTAGCTCTAAGACAGATGCAAATCAAAACAACTATGAGGTATCATCTCACCCCAGTAAGAATAGCAAAATTTAGCAGAACAGCAAACAACAAATGCTGGCGAGGTTGTGGAGAAACTGGAACCCTTATTCACCGTTGGTGGGAGTGTAAAATGGTGCAACCACTGTGGAAGGCGGTATGGCGCTTTCTCAAAAAGTTGCAAATAGAAATACCACTTGACCCAGCAATTCCACTACTGAGAATTTACCCTAAAGAAATCAGAACTGCCACCCAAGCAGATAAATGCACACCCATGTTTATTGTCGCTTTGTTCGCAATAGCAAAGAGTTAGAAACAACCCAAGTGCCCATTAACAAACGAATGAATAGAGTTGTGGTATATTCACACAGTGGAATACTATGAAGCATTGAAAAGTAAGGATCTCATGAAATATTATGCAAAATGGATGACCCTGGAGGACTTTATGGTGAGTGAAATATCTCAGTCACAAAAAAAGGACAAATACTGCATGGTGCCACTGTTGTAAAATGGGGTTTGAGGGAAGACAGAGAAAAAGAGGAATGATGTACACTGCACTGTAACAGATGAGGGAGAGAACTGTTTAAAAGGGATATAGGATTGGATATTATTGTCATGACAGCGGTCCAGAATGAAGGCTGTGCAGTATAGTGGACTTGGGAGGGATTGCTTAACAATAAAAGAGTTTTTCTTTTTCTTTTCAAGGAGAAGAGTGAATTAAGGGGGGAAGAGGTGGGCAGGGAGAAAAGTGCAACAATGAATGATTATTGGAAATCCTAAGTCTTTGTAAACTTTCATTAAAATTAATTTTAAAAAAAAGAAAACCTGCTGGGCAGTCATCTTTGAGTAGATTTTGCCTCAGCAACAGTATTGGAAGAAATTATATATAAATTGAAATAAAATGTTTTAAAAGACTTAAGTGGCAACCACACGTCTGAAGCTCGCCTGAGGGACTGCACAGGAATTGAATTGACTACATCTGACAGAGACATGTGAGAAGTTCAATATCAGCAATTAAAACAAGGTTAAGAGCTGCCTGGTGGAACAGACTAACCATTAATCATGAGCAAGTTCAAATTTAATCCGATGAAACTGAAAACAAGTCAACAAGGGCCAAAACATGACCTTGGTCTGTGCCAGCTGAATTTGTTTGTTTGTTATTGTTATTATTGTTATTTTTTATATTACCCTGATTTATTTACAATGTTTGAATACATTGTTTTTCACAAAAGATCCTTCCCATTTCCTTTACCCTACTCACCCATCAAATTGTTCAATCCTGTGATTAACACCCTACACCCCCCCAAAAAAACCCCCAAGTGAAATATCTCAATCACAAAGGGATAAATACTGCATAGCACCACTGTTCTGAAATAGGGCAAGCAGACATGGGTGAGGGGGTTGGAGAGGGAATGGGGAAGAGGTGGATAGATATGAACACTGCACTGGAACAGATGAGGGGAAGAACTGTTAGAAAGGAGTATATGATTGTGCATTATATATATGAGAACAGTCTGGGACAAGGTGGGTCTTGTGAGGGCTAAGTAAGGGAGAGGAAGGGATGGAGGAAGAAATGTGCAATAATGAATAATTTTTTTAATAAAACTTCTAAATCATCATTTAAATAAAAGGCACAAGAGCAAAAAACAAAAAAAGGAATATATGAGTAGGTGGTATGTGTATGACAATAAGTCAGAATAAGAAGTGCATTGGAAAGTGGACAGGGAGCAGAAGGAAAATGTGTAACAATGAATAAAATTTTTTTAAGTGAACTGAGGGAGGAAGAAAGGGGGGAGGGAGGAAAAGCCAAATTTCCTGCAGATTTTCATTAAAATCACAATAAAAATTAAAAAAAAAGAATAGATGCAGTAGACCTTGACTCCCAAAGACAGATGATAAGAAAAAAGCAAAATATTACAACAAGATGTGCAAAGGTCTAGAGTTAGAATAACCAAAATGGAATTATACACTTGGCCATTTCTCAAGCTGAAAGAACAAAACAAAAAATTCATGCCTTGAGTAGCAAATACTGAAGGGTTCTAGTGGCAAAATAGTGACTGATTAAAAAAAAAGCACTGGAAAAAAGAAAATGGAGGGTATGCACAGAAGCATTGTATGAGAAGTAATTGGTGGACACTGAGCATCTCAGGAAGTAGCGTATGATGAGAACCCTTGGTATTGAAGGAAGAAGTTCAAGTTGCACTGAAAGCATTGGCAAAAAACTAGGGCCCCAGGAATCACGGAAGTATCAGTTGACACGGCTCACTAACAGTTTCAGCTCTGGACATCCTCACTAGCCTATGCCAAGAAAATTAGAAGCCAGGTACCTGGACGACTGACTGTTTCCATTCCAAAAAAGAAAAGGATGGTCCGATAAGATACAGAAATTGTCAAAAGAGTATCATTAACATTACATGCAAGTAAAATATTACTGAAGATAAAAAATGACAGAAACTGTACATCTACCGAGTATGTCCAGAAATCCACACTGAATTTAAAGGAGACTGTGGAACGAGGGATATCACTGCTGATGTCAGATGGATCTTGGCTGAAAGCTGAGAACACTAGAAAGAGGGTTACTTGGGTTGTATTGACTATGCGTAGGCATTTGATTGGATCATGAGAAAAGATTAATATCATTGAGAAGAATGGGAATCTTAGAAACGTAATTGTGCAGATTAAGTTCAATTGTTCAAATCCGCTAGCTGTTCCACCAGAGAAGGATGGACAGTTTCCACCTCTGTGAGTTACTTCCTCTGAAAATTCACTGGAGGATCAGCTATGGGTCGGTTCTGACTCAACAGCACACAGGAACCAGAGTGACTGAACATCTTAGCTCAGCAGCACGTTAGCTGCTGCAACAAGCTGTGCAATGAACACAGCTGGCGAAGAAGAGGGAGGGATTCAGTGCCCAGCCGTGTGAGCAAGCGAGAGTCGGCCAACGCTGACTGGAGGAAAAGAGACTTAATGCAAAGAGCATGTCCCGCTTCTGACATTCTCCATTCTCAGTTACAGTAGAGAAAAGCGAACTGGGGCGGAAGAATGGGGGGGGGGCAGTGAGGAAAATGTGCAACAACAAATGAATAGAAATCGGAGTTTTCTGTAAACTTTCATAAAAATCACAGTAAAAAAATTATAAAAAGCAAAGCTACAGCTAACATATCCAGAAATATGCCAGTATTGCAGCCATTGACAATAATTTTAGGTCTTAAGAAAGAAAAGTTATACAGTTCAGAAAGCTTCAAACACTGACTGTATTAGGAGAACACTATTAAATGCTGAGTTCTTGAGCTTGAGTCTAAATCATTTCCCTAAATTAAGCAGTTTTTTTTAAGTCCACATTGCCTTCCCCTCCCCCTTTCTCTAACTTTACCCTTCATTTTTCCTTCTATCTTTAGTGGATTCTTTTTTTCTAGCTGCCTTTGCCATCCATATTGGAGACTCAGGTGAAATTCCTATCCAGTATGTTCTATGTACGTCCTGTGCAGCTGTCACCATATTTCAATGAAGACTCAACGCTATTAAGATACAGAATAGATTTCAGTGGCGCTTCCAAGCTTGTATGGATTGGGACAATGTCTCGGTCCTTACTTGTAACTATTGCTGTAAGAAAACTGTGAATCCCAAAGATGTGATTATGTGGACGGTGTTGGGCCAGGCTCTTTCCATGGCTGAAGGGATCTCAGTGAGTCAGCAGCCGATGGGACAGAAGCCAACATGACCAGGATGTGCTTTAATGTTGACATCTACTTCAAAACAGTTTGGAAGTAAAGATCACTTATAAATGAGCTCATACCATTTCATTTCAGTGGTGTTCAAGTTGATCCTTTTAAACACAATAGCCCTCACATACTTGCATTCTCCATAGTTTTGAGGTTTGATTCATTTGACTTGACTTTCAGACTTTCCTATCCCAGTAGTTTTAGATTTTAGATCTTATTCAGAAGTCATAGCATCATAGCCGATAACATCATAATTGCTATGGCAACAGGTTGGTATTTTAACCAGAAACATAGTCCTAAAGCAGCGTAAGGGATGTGTCTTTCTTTGGCCTTTAGGTTTATGGATCAGCATTGGGTATGAAACAAGCTGTATGAGCTTATATTTCAGAAAGAACTTGAACAACGTTAATATTAGAGTTAAGACTTTTTGGTGTTTTTTATTTCCCCTCCCCTAAGCACCACTCACTTCTTCTAACTCATTTCAAACCTTTCCTGGTGAAGCAGTGGTTCTCGAACTTGACCGCTTACCCATCAGCCACTTCTCAGGAGAAAGATTTGGTGGACGGCTCTGCTGTAAAGCTTTACAGTCTTGGACACCGTTCTGCATGGTTCTAGTGTCCTTTGGTGGGGTTAGGTACCCCCTATCCTCGAATCAGAACCGGCTCAAGCTGACACAACCTTGCTTGCCAAAACTGAGGAGGACCTGGAGCGCTTGCTGCAGAAGGTCAAGGACTGTAGTCTTCAATATGGATTGAAGCTTAACATCCAGAAGACAGATGCTTGCTACTGGGCCAACTGGCAGCACCATGATAGGCGGAGAAGAGGTTGGAGGTGTTAACAATTTCAGCTTCTTGGTCTGTCAGTTCAGAGGCTTTGCTGAAAGCTGTGCATTATATGCGACCCTGGTGGCATTTGAAATCCTAGTGTCCTAGTTATCTCGTGTTGCTACTAAGAACCACCAGATTTGAATGGCTTTGCAATTAAAATTGTACCCGCTCATGATTTAGAATGTCAAAACTGGATTCAGAGCACCAGTTCTCAGGTAAGGTTTTTCTTACTCTCAGCTCCATACGTTTCAGGTTCTTTGGTGAATTCCATGTCTCCTAGCATCAGTTTCCCGCTGTTTTTCTTGGTGGTGGTGGCTGTTAGGTGCCATTGAGTCGAGTATGATACATAGCGACCCTGTGAACAACAGGTCTGACTCCTGTCCTATCCTGTGCCATCCTCACACTTCCTGACTCAGAGTCCACTGGGGAAGTCACCGTGTCAATCCACCTGGTCGAGGTTCTTCCTCTCCTTTGCTGACCCTCCACCCTTCCAAGCATCATGTCCTTCTCCAAGGAATAGCCCTCCTAGCAACATGCCCAAAATATGTGAGACGAAGCCTTATCACCCTTGCCTGCAAAGAGCTCTCTGGCTGCATCCTCTTCAAGACGTACTTATTTGCATTTTTTGAAAGTCCATGGGATGTTTAGTAATCTTCTCTAGCATCACAAGCTCAAAGGCTTCAATAA
This sequence comes from Elephantulus edwardii, assembly GCF_000299155.1. Lineage (NCBI taxonomy): Eukaryota > Metazoa > Chordata > Mammalia > Macroscelidea > Macroscelididae > Elephantulus > Elephantulus edwardii. The sequence continues at coordinate 14,954,271 of NW_006399761.1, forward strand.
GTCTCTCATCCCTATTCAGTGCGCAGCTCTCAGATACATAGCATTGATTGGAAAGATCATGGCCTGGATCCGGTGCACCTGAGTCCTCCATTACTCCTCAATAATTTGGAGAAGTCCCCAGTTGCAGATTTCCCCAGGGTAATGTGTCTCCTTATTTCCTGACTGCTGGTACCATAGGTGTTAATTGTAGATCCAAGTAAGATGAAGTTGTTGAAACTTTCAATCTCTTCCCTATCAATCATGATGTTACCTGTCAGTCCAGTGGTAAGAACCTTTGTTTTCTTGACATTGAGACGCAATCCATACTGAAGGTTCCATTTCCTTGATCTTCTGCAACAAGTGCTTCAAGTCCTCCTCACTTTCAGCAAGCAAGGTTGTGTCGCAGGTTATTGATGAGTCTCCTTCTGATCCTGATGCCACGTTCTTGGTGGTAGTCCAGTCCTTTTCCTTTTAGTTTCACTGTCCTTTTATTTCTTTTAAGATGAAAAGCATATTTCACACAAATGTGCAATGTTAGTAAAGGTGGTCTCTTTATAAAGATGTGGCACAGGCAAACACTTCAAAGATGCCACTTGGTAAGTCCAGAAAAAGGCATCATATATAGTAGAGGGTCGTGAAAAATTAGGGAAATCCTCAATGAGCTGGAGGAACACAGCTAGACTCAAACATGCCTACCATCATGATGATGATAGGACAGAACTGGTCAACCTTTGACTCTGCTGGACACCAGGTCACGAATCAGAGCTGAGTGACAGCTAATAAGGAACAATGTTTGTGAAAAATAGTCATCCTTCAGACTACCTGTCACTTCTTAACTATTCAGGAATGCTTTCTCTACCTGTTGCTTGTTCTATCCTTCTTTTCTGATCACTAGAAATATAAAAGAGGAGACAGAATTTATATAGGATCCTCCGTAGAAGAGGGAACAGCAATTAGACAGGAGCCACGCAGGTACCTGTGTTCACATTTGACTGGGTACCAAAATTATCCTAGTCATCCTTCCCCTGAGGTTCGATCCATATGGCCGTGACGAATTGAACAGCGTTGCGAACATCTGATTCCTTGCATAATATTGCCAAGGCAGAGCACACGGCACCAGCCCAGAATCTCCACAGCTCCTGCTCCCGTCTGCCCAGCGGGGCCTCGGCAAATGGTTCAGGTCATTGGAGCAGGAAACAAAGGAGTGGAAACGTGTACATTAATCCACACACTGGGAACTTTTCATCGAAGGAAGAGGAGCTGCCCGATTTTCTTGGTGAGAGCTCTCAGACACTTAATGACCCCAAATTGCTACCAGTGGGCTCCTGGAATAATGTTCAAAGGAAGAACACAGCGAAGAACAGAGGTGGGGGAAAACGTCAGTCAGGCCTCGCGGTTAACCTTCCTAGAATTTTAAGCACCACATTGAACCAATTTGAACTCTTTGTTTCTGAAATCTTTTTTATTTCAAGTCCTCTTCCTCTGTGAGCTGAATATATTTCGTTCAATAGAAATACCAGCGCTTGGCTGTAACATGGGAGAAAAATGTATTCGCTAATCCTCAGACTTTGGCTCTAATTTGCACCTTGTCCTCTCTCAGGAGCTAAAGAAACTTTATGAGAGATAAAAGAAATTAGGCTCCCTGATGTGAGCTGGAAAAAGCTGTCGGGGAAGGGGGGGGGGGTGGAAATCAATGTATATTGTCTACAAATAACCTCATGTCAAAATTGTAGAAATAGTTACAATGTCTGAGAAGAGAATGAAAAGTATGTATGAATTTACTCTATAGGAAGAAATGAATTGAGTGAACTTTTATCTGGTGACTAAAACTCTGTTAAACTATCAATGCAAGCTGAACAGATTTCAAAGGTCAGCTCAAGAAGATAAAGCAAACTGTTGTTATTATATGTCATCAAGTAGCCTGCGACCCTATGTACAGCAGCTCTGAACCCTGCCCTGTCCTGAGCCAGTCTCACTAATTCCAACACACCAAATCCCATTGTCCCAGTTACTGTATAAATCTTTCTCATCCAAGGACTACTTCTCCTGTGCTGTCCCTCCACTCTTCCAAACATGATGTCCTCCTCCAAGGACCGGTCCCTCCTGGCCACGTGCCCAAAGTATGTGAGACAGAGCTTCAAAATCCTAGCCTCCAAGGAGAAACTTGGTTTCACCCTCTCCAAGACAGACCTGTTTGCTCTCTTGGCAGTCCATGATGTGTTCAAGATTCTTCTCCAGCACCACAACTCGAAGGCATCGATTCTTCTTCTTTCATCCTTAGTCATTGTCCAGATCTCTGATGCATAACAAGAATAGCAAAAACCATGACCTGGATCAGATGCACCGGAGTCTCTGAACTGACAACGTTGCTTTTCAGTACTCTGGAGAAGTCCCTGACAGCAGATTTTCCCAATGCAATTAGTAGTGAAACTTGCAGTTAGGACATGAAAACTCATACTCAGCTATGTACCTCTCTGCTCTTCATAAGACTTTTGAAGGCCTATTATTTCTGAAGAGGTTGACCAGCCCTGCTGCTTATTTGGTCTAAATTCAAAAGCTTCATTGAAACCTCCATGCCATGTATAACTCGCTAGTATTTGAAATACCTGTGGTGTAGCTTCTAGCATCATAGCAGTGGGCAAGTGCCATACCCATAGAACAAGCTAGAAAACAAACACATGCACATGCACAATCCACAGCCACGATAGCAGCAGCCCAGAAATCAAAAGACTTATTGCACTGAGAATATCAGCTGTCAAGGACCTCTCCAGAGTGTTAAAGAGCAAAGGTATCAGTTTAAAGACTAAGGTGTGCCTGACCTTTGCTATGGTCTTTCCAGTTACTTTGGATGCATCTGAAAGTTGGGCAATGAAGGGAGCTCTGGTGGCCTAGTGGCAAAAAGCTGCACTGCAATCCCAGAGGTGCACGGTTCGAATCCACCAGACGCTCTGCTGGAGAAGAAGGAGCAATGTCCTCCTCCTGTACCAGTCAGATAGGATTTGATGGTACACACACACAAAATAATAAAATAAATTTTAAAAAAAAGGTTCTGAAAGTTGGGCAATGAATAAGGAAGATCATAGAAGAATGGGGGCCTTTAATCTGTGGTGTTGGCAACAAAGTATGGAATTGCTCATGGAGTACCCAAGGAATAAGCAAATCTATCCTGCAGGAAATGCAAACAGGGTGCTGCTTAGAGGCAAGATGGGGAAACTCCTTTTCACTCCCTTTGGACAGGCTCTAAAGAGAGACCCTTGCTTGGAATAAGGCATCATACTGGGATGGGAATGGTACAGTCAGTGAAAGAAAGGGCAACTCTCAAGGAGAAGAACTGACACAGTGCCTTTAACAATGGACTTGAACCTGCAGAGACTCTGAAGATGTCGCAGGATACTGTTCAGGTCTGTTTGTCCACAGGGTGTCTCTGCGTTGTAACACACTGTATGGTAATATTGGAGGAAGACTCATCAGCAACCTGCATGAAGCAGATGACCCAACCTTGTTTGCCTTCAGTGAAGAGGATTTGAAACACTTTGCTGCAGAAGCGTCACGTCTACAGCCTTTCATATGGATTACATTCCAACACCAAGAAAACAAATATTCCCACAAGACCAGTAGGTAACATCAAGATCGATGGAGTAAAGTTTGAAGTGGTCACTGATTTAATCTTATTTGGATCCTTAATCAATGTCCATGGTTATGGTCAGGTGCCGGTGAGTCGAGTACGACTCATAATGGCCTGAATCCTGTCCTCTCCAGCTTCACCACCCTGTGTAAACATCCCAATCTCTGACACACTTGAGCCCATCACTGCAGTCACTGTGTTGATCCGTCTCATCGAGGGTCTTCCTCTCCTTCTCTGTCACTCCACCTTTCCAAGGATGATGTCTCTCTGTAAGGAAGCGCCTCCCCTAGCAACGTGACCAAAGACTAGTGAGATGAAGTTCATAGGCATCTGTTCTTCTGTTACCCATATTCACCATCCAGCTCTCTTGAATTGTCAGATCTGTTGTTCATAGAGTCATTATAAGTAGCAGTTGGCCTGACGGCACCAACAAACAACCACCACCGTACCAGTAAATTGGCGTCTTCAAGCATGTGTATTTCTAGGGCTCCATTGTAAAGATTTCAGTAACAGTACATCACATGCCTACTCAAAAGCATATATCATGCCTGGCTGGTCTCTTCTTTCTTGACTATGATGAAAACAGGCCCTTTTGGAAATAGACAGCCTCCCCTCGCCACACCTCAGAGAAAAGAAATAACTATCCTCAGACTATATGACCGGCCAGCCATCATGATTCAAAGTCCATCATGATTCAAAGTATTGCCATTTGGAAGGACAGTTTACGAAAGAAAATCCTACATGGACTTCAGATATACATCAAGGCTTTAAAATGGAGTTAAGATCCATTTTCAGACTGTCCTATTTACACACAAACCAGGTGCCTGTCCTTTTCACCTCAAACAGTACTTGCATTTAAAGTGCCTTTTTGGCAAACAGCGTATAGTGGAGTCTTGCTTTTCTCTCTAGTAAGGTAATCTCTGCTTTTCAGATGTCGTGATTGACTCCCTCAGTGTGCTATCCTGTTATTTGTCTTCTAGGTGCTAAGAACTGCCTACTTCTACAGAAAAATAGTACTGCAAAATATAAAGAGAAAAATGTCATCGTTTTTAAAAAGGGAACTTCTTAAAGAGAGAGTTGCTCGGGCCAAATACCTCTTCCTTCTCTCACCTCCAGCCCATCAACAGATCGTATTGCCTCTCAAACTAACATCCCGCCACTTGTCCACAATCGCTTGTCCGTCCTGTGTCACCATCATGTCTCACCTGGATATCTGTGGTTTTCCTGGCTGATAGCCTTTCTTCTGATATTACTCCTCTCTCCACAGTCTCATCCTTACCAGGGGATCATTTAGAGTGATACCATTAAAACTTAAATTAGAGCATACCACTTCTTACTTCAAGGTTTCCCTGTGGCCTTCCATTGCGCAAAGCTGTTACAGAGCCATCCAAGTCTCCTCCAACCTTCTGATGTTACCTCCCGTTCGCTTGGAGCTCACTCCATTGCAGACACACTGACCTTATTACTATCCCTCGTACTTAACAGACATGCTTCCATCTCATGCTCTTTGCACTAACTCTTCCTCTCTCTGACAATGTACTTCCTCCCTGATAACCTCAAAGTAAATGTCTTCAACTTTTAAAAGTGTTTCCTCAAATACTAGCTCAAAGAGTTAATCTCTTAAAATTCTGTTGCAATCCTACATTCATTGCTGTTCTCTCTTATTTTGTTCTGAGTGTGTGTGTGTGTGCGCGTGCGTGCGGTAGTTCTCACCTGCCAGTATAATCTAGTGGCCTACTGGTGAGAAGCAGTGCTGCAATCCCAAGGGAATGTAGTTCAAATCTGACCGCTGCTCTCTGGGAGAAGGATGGCCAGTCTCCTCCCGTGAGATCCTCTGAAAACCCACTGGAGTGTCAGCTATGGGTCTGTTCCAACTCAGTGATACTCAGCGACAACAATAGTAAATTTAGGCACAAAGTTGGATTTCACCAGCTGCTCCACAGGAGAAAGATGGACAATCTCCTTTCAGGAGATTCACAGCCTCTGAAAACCCCCTGGAGGGTCAGCCCTGGGTCGATTCCCACTCAACACCACCACAGTCCTTTGATGTATTAGACTGTACATTTGTCCCTGGTTTGAACAGAAGCTCTTGTGGGTGGTGCCTACCTTTTTCTAATTTGTTGGCTGATACACCCTGAGTGTTCAGAACAGTTCCTGGAACAGTGAGTGCTTCAGTAGATATTTGTGGGATGAGTGAATTGACATTGTTCTAAAAAACTCCCTCCCTCCCCGCTTAATATCCATTGCAAATAGCAGTTCAAGTTATTAAGGAATTAAAAGTGTTTAGAAAGGAATTGGGATAATTTTACACATTATTTCTAACAGACCAAAACAATCATGCTAATAAAATAAATACCAAAACCAGGACCCCATCAAACCAATAAGTAATTGTAATAACGGGTAACAAAACCCCACCTGATATTGCTAAAGGGTCTTCTCCCCATAACTGTTGATTTCATATTGTAACTCTTGAGGGGGGAGTTTCCATGGTAACATATCCAATCTCTGGTATGTTTATGAGATGCACTCAAAAGCAACATGAAAACCCTCTCCTTCCATCCCAGACAATACAAGCAAGAAAACATCAGAGTGCACATACGATTCGTGGGATAGAAAAGAAAACAGCAAATGTGGAGCTGCACAGTTTTCTTAAGTTAAAATGAAGAGATCTTTGGCAAGTGGGTTCCAACTCTCTACTACTTTGGGAAAAGACTCCAGCCTAAATTTTGCAATCAGCATTTAAAGTGAAAAGCTCGTAACACGCTGATACTTTATATGCAAGTGTCTTCTTATGATGTCAGTTCTGATTTCTTATCAAAAATCCTTAATCTTGAGTGAAAGATCAGTAACACCTGGGGACGGGAGGGGTTTTCCTTTAATTACTACTTATTTCACAGTCTTAAAGGAGCCTTCCGAAGAGAAGAGCCCCTAATCTTTTATTCTAGCGGTTTAAACTAGAGTAAGTAATAGGCGACTTATACATGTCTAGAGTTGGTGAAACAATCTGTTGAGAGGTCCTCTCCCTCCCTCCCTCCCCCCCCTCTCTCTCTCTCTCTCTCACACACACACACACACACACACACACACACAGAGAGAGAGAGAGAGAGAGAGAGAGAGAGAGAGGGAAGGGGAGGGAGAGGGGGTGGGAGGGCATGGAGTCAGAACCAATTCATAGCTGACCCACAGGTGGTCAGAGGCTCTTGTAACTGCCTGTCTTTCTCATGAGGAACAGCTGGTGAATTCAAATCACCTGCCTTGAGTTGGCAGTTTAATGCTTTATCCACTAACAAATGCACGGGACCGCTACTAGCAAGAGAAAAGCATTAATAGAAGATAGAAACATCATTTTTAATTTAAAAAAATCAAATCTGTACTTTGACATTTTCAGTCTAGAGTTGCCATCTCCTCATGTTAATATCTTCCCACCACCGGTGACCAGCTCCATTTTTGAATGGTTAAGTCAAAACTTTCAGTGTTTCCCTTTTGATTCAACTTCATCTTCACCTCTCATGTATCCTTTCCCTGCACCTTCTAACAAACAGTTATCAGCAGGTGTCATTATGTTAATTTCTGTGAGGTTCCTTGTTTTTATTTGGTGGTTTGCTGCATGGGGCGGGGTGGGGAGGGAGTATGTTTTAGCCGCTCTTGTTTTGAAGAATCTTGTCCCTGTCCTCTTATTGCTGGCCAGGGTATTACACATTTCCTCTGCAATCCCTGTCACACCACATCAGAACTTACTCAATGATGGGAGACCCCCTGCAACCCCTCAAGTCTGTCAGCCACGCACCACAGCCACCCTTATTTGTAGGACCTCAGTGGACCAGGTTAAGGCGTTTCCTTTCACGTGTGCGTTGTTTTTCTCTGATAGACAAGAGCTGCCAGCTTTGCATTCCAGGCTCATAAATTACATTCGTCTTCCCCTTCCTCCGCCTCACTGCCCGCTGCCTGCTGCCCACCAAGGTGAGGTGAGTACAAGACCCTCCAAGATTAACAAAGTTAAGAGTTTGTTAATGTGTTCAGTGTGCTGTGGCCGCCTCCTTACCTAAGTAGAAAGCTCTTCACCTAAGTCTGTGGACCCTCACTGGGTCTGGATGGGCTGCAGGCAGCCCTTGAATCTGTAGAAACATTTTGTAAACCTGTGACGTTAACCAGTTTTCCAAATCCGCAAAATGTCATTGATCAGAGAACGTTAGCTGTCTATCAAACTTGTTGGAAATATTTGTGTAAGAATGCGTGTGCCGCGGGCTCCAAAACAACCAACAGAAACGACGTAGAAAACGTGCAGCCGGAGCGCTTCTTGGAGGCAGAGATGGTGGAGCTGTGTGTGTCATGATTCAGGCCTTTTGTCAGGAGAGGTTATTCCTGGGAAAAGGGCACCGTGTTTGGAAGGGCGGACGGTCAGCGCGGGTTGACACGGTGACTGCAGCAATGGGCTCAAATGTGTCCGAGAAGGTGAGGGTGACACAGGACAGGGCAGAGTTCTGATCTAGATTGTTCACAGACTCGCTAGGAGTCAAACTTGACGGCAACTAACAGCAACAGTCTCACCAGTTTTGCCGATAAGCTCTGAGATTTCTGATGCGCACATGTTTTGAAGGTGCTTCTGGTGGCCTAGTGGGTAAGGAGATGTCCTGCTAACTCAGAGGTTGGTGGTTCAAATCCTCCAGGTGTTTCATGGAAGAAAGCTGGGCAATTGTCTCCCATCTGGGTGAGTTATAGCATCTGAAAACCCACCAGGCGGTCAGCTCTGAGTTAGTTCTCGGCTGATGGTACATTACAGGAACACGGCTTGAGTTCAAAGTAGAACAGTTCTCCCCTCTCCCTGCTGCTCCTGACACACATCAGAGAGCGGTGTCCAGCAATGCCTAGGGGAACTGTTTTAAGAGACACACATTGGAGTCAAGTCTCAAGCCTACTACTGTCTAATTAACTGACCTTGGAAAAGTGGCATGCTGTGTATAAGCCTAAATAATAAATTAGGTGTAATATGTGATATTAAACACAATTCATAATTTGTATAAGTACTATATAATATTTCACATATAACGATTATTCTCATCTCCTAGACTGGTTATGAAGAGTGGGAAAATGCCATGTTCAAGTATATGTTTCAGGGGGGGGGAAAGCACCAGCAAGGTTTGTTGATGAATTGATGACTTGGTTAAATCCCCACTCCTATTTCTGCCCTCCCTCTGACATTCTCTCAGTAACAGTAGAAAGTTAAGAGGGCAGAACAGCTGAGGGCGACTTCTCTTGTGGCTGCATTTTCTTTCCAGCCTCTTGGCCTTCCGTAAACAGAACCATTTTAACTGCTGCTGAATGGATTCTGACTCACTGCGACTTTCCAGGGGGGATTCTGAAGTTATATATCTTCTGGGGGGGAGGGAGGAATTGCTTTTTTTTTTTTCTCTTAAGGTGCAGATGGTAGCCTCGAACAGAGACACTGGTTGGCGGTCAAGCACATAATGCATTAAGCCCTCCGAGCTCCTTAAGATTTTAACTCAATTCAACTCCTTGCCATCAAGGAGGAGCAGACTCATGGCTGCCCTTCCAATTGGTTTTCAGAATCACACAATGCCCATCTTTCTCTCGCAGCTGCTGGTAGATTCAAACCTCATGTCTTTGGGTTGGGAGCACAAATTCCTACCCACTAGACCACTAGGGCTTCCTGGAAAGAGATCCTTGGAGCCTCAGGCTAGATTTTTTTAAAAATACATATTCATGTTCTGACTACCCTTAATTAATATTCCCATGAATTGAGCTCTTGTATTAAAACACTGTTGACATGTAAAGGAGCCCTGGTGGCCTAGTGGCAAGAAGCTGCACTGCAATCCTGAAGGCACATGGTTCAAGGCCACTAGCCACTCCGTGGGAGAAGGATGGGCAGTCTCCTTCCATGTGATTAACAGTCTCTGAAAACCTGCTAGAAGGTCAGCTATGGGTCGGCTCCGACTCTATGGTACACAGCAACAACAACACCTGTAAAGTAGTATTGATTATATATTGTAAACACGTTCAGGAAAAAATATTCATCTTTGTTTGCTGTGAAGGACCATGAGCATTTAACTGGGATATTAAGACTCAGAACACTTTATAAGTTCTGGTACCGTGAGAAGCACAGTTATATAGACAATAATATACTTAGAGAATGAAAGAGTAATAAAGATATTTAAAGGTGGTTGTTTTCTTTAAACGCAACATTAATGGAATGCTCAGATGTCTCTGTGCTTCAAGTAATTTGGAAAGAGATGGAACTTTCCAGCTGGTTGATTCTGGTTTCATTATTCAACTGTGAATGGGCAGCTTTTCAGACCAAGCACTAACTGCCCTTAAATGTTGATGCCAGTGACAAGTGTCTCAGCCCACTAAAAGAATTCCAGGGAAGCCTCAGCTTCAGGAAATCCACTGACTTTATCATTATTTGCAAGCAGTTGCCTCAAAGTTTTTATGTGCCATTGAGTCGCTTGTGACTCATACCGACCCTGTGTACAACAGCCCTAAACTCTATCCTGTACCAACCTTATTGTCTGCAACACACCTACTTCCATTACCCCAGTCACTGAATCAATCCATCTCATCAAGGGTCTTCCTGTCTTGTGCTGTCCCTCCACCCTTTGAAGCATGACGTCCCTTTCCAAGCACTGGTCCCTCCTTGCAACATGCCCAAAGGATGTCAGACGAAGCCTCAGAAACCTTGCCTCCAAGGAGCAGTCTGGCTTCACCCTCTCCAGGACCAACTTGTTTGTTCTTCTAGCATCCATGGTATATTCAACACTCCTCTCCAGCACCATAGCTCAAAGACATCAATTCTCCTTCTATCATCCCTAGTCAGTGTCCAGCTTTCTGATGCTTAGTAAGTAATTGTGAAGACTATGGCCTGGGTCAGGCACACATTACCAATAAAAAAAAAAAATAAAAAATCTTGTGATGAAAGAATAACTTTCTAATTGAACTAAAAGGGAGATTCTCCCCTTGCCCGATTCCACCAGCATGGTAGGCAGTTGAGTGAATAATCATATTTTCTAAATCGGCTACCTCGTTGCTGGCAGGTCATTGTTTTATTGTCTATGACTTTGTCTTACTAAAAGCCTCAGACTGTCCCTGATGGGTGGTCTCCCCATAGGTTCCTCTCTGTCCCACGTCCTGTCCAAACAGAAAGTGTGGGTTCATCACTGGACTGTCATTAGTCAATCACATCTGGGGTTTTATAACAAGTACATGCTTTCGAGTCTATGCTAGATTAAACTCCTGTTCCTGGTTTTTGTCATTGCTGTTACCACATGTCCCTCTTCTAAAATGAGAAGCTATAATTGATGATCAAACTCCAGTTTAATAGTTTCTCAAAAACAGATTTTCATGGTAACTACTTTGACACTAAGCTGTAGAAATTTGGGGCATGTTGGATTGGATTTCATGAACTGAGGATGCAAATAAAATGAAATACCAACTTCATATTTTATGTCAGCATTTGGAGAATATAGACCTTCTGGTTTTCTTTTGTTTCAGTGAATTTTACTATGATATACTAGTTTGAGGCTGTTAAAGAGATATGCCAAATGTTTGGATTAAAAACTTATCATTGAGTTGATTTTAACTCAGAACAACTCTGAAGGTCAGATTCAAACTGCCCCATAGCGTTTCCAAGGCTGAGATGTTTCCAGAAGGCAGAATAACATAACACCTCTCCTTCTCGTGGAACAGCTAGTGAGTGTGAACTGCCGACTTTGCTAGGTAGTTAAACACTTTAACCACGGTTTACCAGAACACTGTAAACGGTATATGGTGCCATTTAAGTACTTAGATGGGTTTGTTGGTTTGGGGCTGTTGTTGTTTTTTTATACAGGCCGCTGTCTTTGTCATCTCCGTGCCCCTGGCCTCTCTACTTGTGTCATGAACACATGATAACCAAGATAGGCCTGGTGCTCTGAGGCTATGATGTCACAGCTGTCACACCTTTGCTTTGCAAAATAAGCCCCTACAAAGGAGGGGAAACGTGTGTGCGTGTGTGTATAGAGAGATTTCTTGTTTCAAAAAGTAAAGTATAGCTCTTGATGAATATGTACATTTTTTATTTAATATTACGAGTCATGTTCTTCAGAAAGCTCCACTGTTACTCCCTTTCCTAATATAAATTGAGTGATTGAGTCTCCTTTTGTTGTTGTTAAGCGCCCTCGAGTCGTAGAAGACTCAGAGCGACCCTATGAACGAAAGACTTGAACACTTGTATGACTTTCATTGTTTCTACACGTTCCTAGAGTTCCTAGAGGCAAGTCATTTCGGAAGTGGATGCCACTCCTGCTTCCAAGCTTGTTTTAATCGGGGAGCTCCACCAAACACTGTCCACCATGGGTAGCCATTATCACATTTAACACATCAGTGTCACAGTGTTCAGCTGCACAGCAACCACGAGTTACCTCTGTACAGCAAATGGACAGACCTTAGCTCGCATGGCTGGGCTGGGCGAGCACAGCCATGACACATGGCAGCGAAAACTTGAGAGTGTCGCCATCTGGGAAGACAGATTGAAGGAAGCACTGCAGGGCTGGGCAGGAACTGACACCCCCCCCCCCCCACCCAGTGTCTGAGGCCAGATTCTAGTGGCTTCCACAAACAATTGGTTTTTAGACCCAAAATGAGAAGATGGGAGGAGTCAGAAATCTTAATCTAAACCTGGTTATGAGACAGCTTTAGGAAATTTGTAGTGGAGCAAGGATGGTGAAACTGTATGACATCTTTTGAGCGTATGTTAGGAGAATCCAGTCCTTTGAGAAGGGCATCATGCTTTGGAAGGTGGAGGGTCAGCAAAAGAGAAGAGCCCCAATGAAATGGGCCGACACAGTGACTGTAACAATGAGTGCACGTGTGTCAGCGATGCCGAGGACGGCACAGGATGGGACAAGGATCAGAGCTGATGTTCATAGGGTCGCTGTGTGTCGTCGTGGACTGGAGGACCCCTGACAACAACAGCGATAATAATAAGGGAGCTCTGCGGGTACAGTACTTTGAGGTTTGTGCGGCTAATCCAGAGACTGATCTACTCTTCTGTTTGGAAACCAGTAGTTGCTCTGAGGGGAGAAGACGGGCCTTCTCTCATAGCCTCAGAGGCCTGCTGGGGGTTGGCAGTGAATTCGAGCTTTGTGAGTTGTACGAGTTCAGAATCACAACTGATGAAGTAAAGACGTTCGTTGTGGGGTTCTTGGTCCTCTAGGTGGGTGTGTGAATGACTTGTTTTGTTAAAAAACTTCCAGGAATCTACATCTAACAGGAAAGGCAGATGCCCAGAGCAGTGTTTTATAAACATTAATGTGTAAGAGGGTCATGTCACCTTGATAGTTTGCCAAACGCAGCTTTCTGGGCCTGCCTTCCAGAAATTCTCGAAGCCAGGATTTGGCTTGGCTCATAACCCTTAAAGCTTTTAGAGGAAGCCTTCTGGGTAATTGTGACCTGACATCTACAGCACGAAAACAGAGGAAACAGAATCCAGGCGCCCATGGCTTCCATGGCCTCATTTCTCATGGCTAAGGTAACCATTCGGGAGACAGATACTCTTTGGAGGATTGAAGTCTGTCTGCTATAATGTTCTCAGACTTGAGAATGAGCATGTGGGTGTGAATCGGCTCGTAACATGCATGTTCCGTGTGCACAGGCTGGAGATGTGCATGTTAACTGGATCTGTCTCAGGATCACTCTGTGGTTGTGGAAAATAGGCCTAATAGGTGTCAGAGAGACTCAAGCGTCAGTTTCTTCAAATTTGTGGAAATTAATCCACTCATTTGTCTTTAGTCCCTGATTGATTTCACTCCCAAAGAAAAAATTCTCTCGAGCTGGTTCTTTCAAGACCTTTTCCTTGCGTTTCGAGTTAACAACTCTTTAACTCTCCCTGACATTTGCTTCTTCTCTTTGATGTGATCCCTGGGGAAAGGGGGGCAGTGTGTGAGGTTGGTGCAAATAAGCGCCAGATTATTAAGCAAAGATGAGCTGTTCAAACCCATCCAGAGGAACTTCAGGGACCAGATTGAATGAGTTGCTTCAGAAAAGCCGCAGCCTTGAAATCCCTTTGGAGAATTTCTCCTCTGCGCATAAGAAGTCGCATGAGTTAGGACTGATTCAGTAGCGACAACAGCAATAGCATTTTATCTGGTAGTTCGTATTTTGTTTTCACTCCTAAAATTTCAGTCACCATAACCCTTACCTGTTCAGAAGCATCAAAATTTAGTAGGAAACTGTAGAAAGTAGTTGCTAATTATGTGGACCCTCTTTGGTACAGATTTCTGTTCCTGAAATTGGCTGTTTAATCTTGTTAATGTTGCTCAGCCTTTCAGAGTTCCATCCCTCCATCTATAAGGTGATAATAGGAGCTAATCAATAGAGGAGTTGTGAGAATTGAATGAGACAGTGCTTGCCACGAACTTAGTGTAGCACATGGCACCCATTAAAAGTTCAATAAATATTAGTCTTCGTGTGTGACAGATATTCTCAGCTCTGGCTGCATAGTCGAATATCCTGGGAAGGGTTTAAAAAACACCGTTACCTTGACTCAACCTCAGGACAATTAAATGAGCATTTCTCAAAACGGGGTCCGATTACAGGTGCGTCCGGCAGCTCCCTGCCTGCTGCTCTGTGGATGTTAATGGCTGAGAACTTGTGGTATTTGTCTAGTACAGAATATAAATCAGAAAGAACATGACATTTCTTTAGTATTCATATGAGTAGTCAAGATATAGGGATCTCTGGTGGCGTCATGGGTAAGGAGTCGTGCTGCAACCCACAGACAGGAGGGTTTTATCAACCAGCTGCTCCCCAGCAGAAAGATGGACGTCTCTTTCCATGAGATTTACAGCCTCTTAATAACCTCCTGGTAGGTCAGGTATGTGTTGAATCCGTTTTCACAGTCCACGACAACAGTCAAAACACCGGGGCCTTGGGCGGGCTAGAGGAATGGGTAAGGAGTTGTGCCCCCAAACCAAACACAGGCAGAAAGATGGACACGCTCTCCTGTGTGATTTACAGCCTCTGAAAACCTGTTGGAGGATCAGCTGTGAGTCAGTTCAGACTTAATGTCAATGAGTTGAGTTGAGTCAAAATAACTCAAACTTCATCACACAATGGAATACTACGCAGCACTCAGGAGCAACAATTCCAAACAATACTGCATAACTTGGGAGAGACTGGAGAGCATTATGCTGAGTGACCTAACTCAGTCACAGAAGGACAAATAATGCATATGACCGTTACTGGAAAAATAGAAGGATAACTAGTAAAGTGTGTATGGGGAGGGGTGAGGATGGGCAGGGGCAAAACCACAGGGCTGCACAGTTTGGTAGGTGGAGGAAGAGGATGAAGGAAATGGGAAGGATCCAAGTGAAAAGACAGAGTAATGATGGGCAAGGTCCAATGGTGATTAATTTTATAAAACATTATGCATGAGAATGATTGTATGAAACATTAATATGAATGAAGAATAATGTGAAACAGAATGTATATGAACTTTGTAAGCAAACCAATTAAAAAAACAACAAACCTAGCCAACTGAAAATAATCCTCCACAACTCAAACTCTTAACTCATGGCCATCAATCAGGTTCCTAGTCTTAACTACTCTCCATTGGATGTCCATGGCTGTAAACCATAACAACAGAGCTCTGGCGGCCTAGTGGTAAAAAGGTGTCCTGTAATCCCAAAGGCATGTGGTTCAAATCCGCCAGCTGCTCTGTGAGAGAAGGATGGGCAGTTTCCTCCAGTGTGATTTACTGCCTCTGAAAACCCGCTGGAAGGCCAGCTATAAGTCGGTTCTGGCTTGACGGCACACAACAGCAAATCCTAACAGGAGGAGAATGTCCACCTCTCTGCCTGTGTGGCTGGTGCATTTTACCTGCTAGAATTGGGTGATCTTTAGTTTGGAAGCATGACTTGCACCTGAGTTCGCCACCAGAGCTTCCTGGAGGATTAGTAGATGGACCAACACTGCTTCTGTTTTTCAGTGACTTGAAATCTGCATGACACTATGTACAACGTAATTAAAAAACTGCTAATTTCTGTGCCATCCTCATAGGTGGTATATTCAAATCCTTTTTTTTAACATTAACATTTTGAAAAATTTGGTTTGGGTACAAAATTTGCATATATTGTTTCAACCATGTACTAGGGAGGATAGAAGGAGAGTTGATGCCTTTGAGCTGTGGTGCTGGAGAAGAGTATTGAATGTACCATGGACTGCTAGGAGAACAAACAGATTCATCCTGGAGAGGGTTAAATTGGGATGCTCCTTGGAGGCAAGGATTCTGGGGCTTCGTCTGACATACTTTGGACATGTTGTAAGGAGGGACCGGTCCTTGGAGAGGGACATCATGCTGGGTAGGGTGGACAGACAGTGCAGGAGGGGAAGACCCTCTATGAGGTGGATTGATTCAGTGACTGGGGTAATCGGGATGGGTGTGTCAGAGGCAGTGCAGTTAGCACAGGATAGAGCAGGGTTTAGGGCTGTTTTACACAGGGTTAGTATGAGTCGCAAACGACTCGACAGCACATAACGACTCAACATGTACAAGGTGCTTTACACATTCCTTCATTCACATTGTGTTTCAAATGATTGTTCCCTTACACTGTGTTTTATAAAATCAATCAGTGTTGATCTATGCCCACTCTATCTTCACTTCCCCAGGCACTATGTCACCCCATTTCAGTGAAAATTTTCCTCTTTTGCCTGACCCTCTATTTTATCAGTATGTCTTTCTCCAGTGACTGGTCCTCCTGATAGGAACTGCATGTCCAGACTGCTTAGTATATCCTCTTTCTATTGTCCTTTGAAGAAGTATTTGGGTTGTCCTTCTCCCAAGACAGATGTGCTTATCTAGAAGTCCAAGATATTATATGTTCCTCATTAATGCTGTAAACGATGTCAGTCTAGATACAAAGATGTGCCTAAGCCAGGTCATGGTTTTCTCAATTACTTGTTATGCTTCAGAAAGTTGGACAGTGACTAAGGATGACAGAAGAATAGATGCCTTTGAGTTGTGGTTCTGGAGAAGAGTCGTGAACATACCATGAACTATCAAGCAAACAAACAGGTCTCTCTTGGAGAGGGTGAAACCAAGTCTCTCCTTGGAGATGAGGGTTTTGAAGTTCTGTCTCACTTACTTTGGACACATGGCCAGGAGAGATCAGTCCTTGGAGAAGGACATTATGCTCAGAAGGGTGGACAGACAGTGCAGGAGAGGAAGACCCCAGATGAGATGGATTGATACAGTAACTGGGGCTATGGGAGTTAGTGTGTCAGAATTAGTGAGACTGGCTGAGGACAGAGAAGGGTTCAGAACTGCTGTACAGAGTCACTATGCAGCGCAGATGACTCAGCCAATAACCTTCTATTTCAGGCTTGGAAGCAGGAGTGGCATCCACTTCCTAAACAACATGCCTCTGGAAACTGTATGCACTTTGATAAATGTTGATAGTTGTATAGGGGCTTTAGGCCTGTTCATAGAGGTTCCCTATGATTCATGCTCGACTGGAAGGCAATCAACAACAACAATGCTTTAATGAGATGGATTGGCATGGTGACGTCAGCGATGGGCTTTAGTACGTGGGAGATGATGAGGACGGCACAGGATAGGGCAGCGTTCAGGGCAGCTGTTCCTAGGGTCACTATGAGTTGTTGCTTGACTTGATGGCATCTAACAACAGTGCCATAATTCAAAGACAAGACATCCATTCTTCTGCCTTCTGTATTGATGGTCCAACTTTCAGACGCATTTAAAGAAATTTGAAAGCAACATGGCTCAGATGACGCTTTCCTTATCTTCAAAGGGCTATATTTGGGGTTTTTAACATTTAGCAAGGTCTTTTGAAAAAAGATTTTGCCAATTCAATAAGCGATTTTATTTTCTTGGGCACTGATTCTGCATCCCAGTCAACTTAAGACCTAGATGACTTCAGTCTTTTCTCTTTTTCATGGCATTCTTTTTTTTTTTTAATTTTTTAAATTTAGGTTGTTTATTTTTCATTTCAATGAACATCTACAGAGATTTTGGGATTCCACTCGTTCATTGTTGCACCCTTCTCCCCGCACAAACCCCTCCCCCCCATTTGCTCCTCTCCTTGAAAAGCAAAACTCCCTCATTGGTACACAATCCCCACCCCTCTCCCCCACACCTCCCCAAACCCCACCCCCTACCCCCAAATATAATCCACTCTGCAACCCTCATTCTTTATTGGTCCACTTGTGAGGAGGACTTTTGCTTTCGTTGGGAATGCAATGCACGCAAGAGAGCTTTGTTGGCAGAGTCCATAGGGAGCTATGCTCTTGGCTCAAAGGGGGCCCTTTTTTGGTGGTTCAAAGCCATCAGCTGCTCTATGGGAGAAAGATGAGTAGTCTTCTCTCTTGAGATTTATATCTTTAGAAACTCAATGAAAGGTCACCATGAGTTGAAAGAACCTGAGGACAGTGAGCTAAAGGCTTTTTTAAATTCTGAGCAATTCATACTGAAGGCTGTAGCTTTTGATTTTCACCAATAAGTGCGTCACTCTTATTTTGAATGATCTTCAGCAAAATTTTACTTGCTTGTGATTACATTAATAATAATGCTCAATCATTCCAGCATTTTATTGGGTTGCCTTTCCTTAGAATTGGCACACATATGAAACTCTTCTGATTGGTTGGGCAGACAATGCTATTCCAGATTCCTTAGCATATGTGTGTGTGCTTCCAGCACTGCACCTGTTTGTTGAAACATCTCTGTCAATATTTTGTCAATTCATGAAGTGTTGTTTTATATCAATATCTTTAATGTGGCTTGGAAGTCTTCCTTCAATTATTTTTTTCATACAGTACCTCCTGAAATGGTTGGGAATCAATCAGTTCTTTTTTGTCCAATAACTCTATGTATTTCATTTCTTGTTACACTTTCTGCATTATTTAATATTTTTCTTTTGTTGTTAGGTATTATGGAGTTGACTCCCACTCCCAGCAACCCCATTAACAGATCTGAGGCTTGAGCTGTTGGATTTTTCCCCCTTTTATTTGTTTCAGTTTGAGAAATGTTGAGGATGCTTGAACATCTTGGTATTCTATCTCCAGGTCTTTGCACATTTCATCGTAACATGTTTTCTTCCTTCTTCAGCTGCCCTTTGAAGTCTTTGGTTTGGCTCTTTTGTCTGATCATTTTTCCATTTGCTTTGACTGCTAAGGTGCTTCTGATACAGGCCATGGTCTTCGCAATCACCTGTTATGCATCAGAGAGTTGGACAATGACCAAGGAGGATAGAAGGAGAATTGATGCCTTTGAGCTG
>NW_006399761.1:14975173-14977819 GCF_000299155.1 Elephantulus edwardii
GTTTAGGGCTGTTGTACATAGGGTCGCTATGAGTCGCAAGCGACTCGACGGCACATAACAACAACAACAAGCTTTGTTTTGTAGAGCTAATTTGAGAGTCTCTTCTGAGTCACATGTTGTGCCATTTTTTTCTTTCCTGTACTTTTAATGACCCTTTGTTTTTTTCCGTCTGTGGGCCTGCAATGTGCTTGGCCTTCAGTCATTAGTGTTGAGTGTCTACTATTCTAAATTCAGATGGAATATATTGCATCTTTGCTTTTATGGACTCATTTTCATTTGCTTCAGCTTGACCTGCATATAAGCAATTGATGATGTGTTCCAGAGTTAGTTCCTGGGCTTGCTGTGATTTTTGTATTCAACTTACCTGTTATCTCTTTTCTCCATTGTAGTTGGTGAGCCCTTTGAATGCCGTGTGCGGTCCAGATGTATAATTGATGCTCAATAGTTAAAAAGGTGCTTGTAATGAATTATTAATCTTAAAAAGTTCTGTTCTACAAAATGGTTGACCCTGGAGACCATTAGGCTGAGTGAACTATCTTAGTCACGAAAGGACAAATACTGCATAGGGCCACTGTTGTAAAACGAGACTGACATCAGGGTTGAGGGAAGACAGAGAAGGAGAGGAGGGATGATGTATACAGCATTGAAACAGATGAGAGAGAGAGAACTGTTTAAAAGGAATATATGATTGGGTATTATTGTCATGACAGGAGTCCAGAATGAAGGCTGCACAGTGGAGTGAACTTGGGGGGAGGGATTGCATAACAATGAAAGAGTTTTCCTTTTACTTTTCAAGGAGAAGAGTGAGTTGGGGGTGAGGGGGTGGACAGGGAGAAAAGTGCAACAATGAATGAAGGGGATCCAAAGTCTCTGTAAACTTTGATTAAAATTAATAAAAATAAATTTAAAAAATTTTGTTCTTTTTTTTTCTTTTCACTGTCACCAAGGCCACAATATTCCCACTATTGTCTTTTTCTCTCCTTTGTATTTTGTGCACTTGCAGTCATCAATGCATCTTAATTGCATGTTTGAGCAGTTTCAGACTGCAGAAGTCGGGAAAACGCTTTCATTTGTCTTTGGCAGTGCCGGTTCATTTGTGGGTATATTTAAGTAATCGTTGCATTAACAGACCTTTGTAGGTTTATGGGAATTAACCTAGCACTGTACTATATCCTTCAGGATAGTTCTTGACACAGTTTTTATGGTCATGAACATGACAGTATCCTTAGCTTTGTTGTCGCTAGCATAGCAGACCATGTGATTGTCCAGTTCTAGATGGCAGTGGCATATAGCAGTCTTTTTAAAAAATTATATATGTGTGTGTATGTGTGTATATTATATATGTAAAAAAATTTATTTTCATGAAAGTTTACAGAGACTTTGGATTTCCATTCATTCATTGTTGTACTTTACACCCTGCCGACTCCTCCCCCCCAATTCACTTTTCCTTTTAAAAAGTAAAAAAAAAAAATCTTTCATTGTTATTCAATCCCTCCCTCCAAGTCCCCTCTATGCAGCCTTCATTCTGGACTCCTGTCATAACAATAATATCTAATCTTGTCTGTCCTCTTTTATAATAGTAGCATGATGCCATATTTATCTTTTTTGTGACTGAGATACTTCCCTTAGCAATAATGTCCTCCAGGGTCACTCATTTTGTATAATATTTCATGAGTTTTTTGTTTTTCAATTCTGCATAGTATTCCATTGTGTGAATATACCACAGCTCCTCTATCCATTCGTTTGTTGATGGGCACTTAGGTTGTATCCAACTCTTTGCTATTGTAATCAAAGCCACAATAAACATAGGTGTGCATGTATCTGTTTGGGTGACAGTTACAGTTTTTTAGGATATATTCCCTGTAGTGGAATTGCTGGGTCAAATTGTATTTCTATTTGCAACTTTTTGAGAAAGCGCCATATAGCCTTCCATAATGGTTGTATCATTTTACACTCCCACAAACAGTGAATAAGGTTTCCAGTTTCTCCACAACCTCGCCAGCATTTGTTGTTTTCTGTTCTGTTAAATTTTGCTGTTCTTACTGGGGTAAGATTATATCTCATAGTTGTTTTGATTATAGCAGTCTTTTTTAGTTCATTATTTCTAGGACACAAGTGTTCATGCTAACTTTTCATTATTTCCAATTTTCCTAGGTTCTTACTTGGTACATTCTGTGTTTTTCAATTATTAGTGGTTATTTTCAGCAGTTTCTTCTCCTTTAGTGATACTGCTCCATCAGCCAATGAGGGTACCAAAAGCTTCACTGCATTCTCATCATTGAGGTTGTGTATAAGGAATCAACTCATCTCAGTTGTATTTTGAGTCTCTTCCCCTTCCATTATTAGATCAGATAATGCTCCTCTGCTATCAATAAGGTTTTAAGTAGACAATTATTTTCAGAGGACGTTGTCAGCTGGTCTCAACCTCTGTAAAGACACAGAGAGAGGCCTTTGGTAAAATATTTTTATTTTGGTATGAATTCTTCATTATTTCCTAGCTAATGCCAGGAACCTCTCTAAAGTACTCAAGAGCAACGGTGTCTCTCTGGAGACTAAGGTGCGCCTGATACCGGCCATGGTTTTTGCAATCACTTGTTATGCATCAGAGAGTTGGACAATGACTAGGGAGGATAGAAGGAGAATTGA
>NW_006399761.1:14978722-15067667 GCF_000299155.1 Elephantulus edwardii
AAAAAAAAAAGCACCACAAAAACCCACAACACCCTACTATGAGTCACTTCTAACTCTTCTACACATAGTAACAACCCTGAGTGAGTGCTGGTGGCCTAATGGCAAGGGAGTCAAGCTGCCAACCAAAAGACGAGAAGTTCAAATCCACCGACTACTTGATGGGAGAAATATGGGCAATCTCCTCCTGTGTGATTTACTGCTTCAAAAAACCTACTGGACGGTCATTTATTTGACTCTGATGCGACGGCACATAACAACATCCACAGCCCTTACGCATAGTGAGGACATGAAAGGGCTCCTTTGACAGAAAGGGCTGCTCAGCCTTGGAGGAATCTTTCCCCACAAACCTTAACTTCCATAACCTGACAGATTTTCTAGCATCAGGTGGTCTAAATGGACAATTCAAGTTCCACAAATTCCCTAGAAGCTTTTCAAGACTGTTGACTATACTTTGCCAATTTTATGCATTTTTATGGAAGAAGGCTCCAAACATTTCCATCATAGGCTCCAAATGTATACATTATCTCTTGAATGGAGGTAGTGTGCTTTGAAAACTAGAGGTAGAGCAAGGGGTAGAGGGGTCTAAGATATTCATGAATGTATGTAGAGCTACAGTGACTTACTTCGGGCATGTTGTGAAGAGATGGTATTCCTTGAAAAAGGCCACCGTGCTTGGGAAGGTGGAGGAGCAGTGAAGACCCTCAACCAAGCTGACTGACCCGGACACTACAGCAACGGGCTTGAGTGTGCCAGATGGTGACGATGGCCCAGTATAGGACGGAGTAGATCTGTGGATCATAGGGTCCTACGAGTCCTACTGCACCTAATGATACCTAACAACAGTGAATGTTGAGTAGACAACAGGGAATTATTGAAGCCTGGAGGGTTCAGGATAGAGAATCCATCATAGTAACAGACCAAGAAGCTGCTCTTCCATATATCAGAGCTCTGATGTTTGTACCTCTCAGCACCCCTCCTCTCTGACATCCTAAAATCAGAGACAACTTGTGAAGGTGTCTCTGGACCTGGTAATATATGTGTTCCAGAACACAAGGGGTTCTTTCCGTAGTCAATCGCCAATAAGACAAATTGCAATATCCCTAAGCACTTTATTACACAGATCTGGGAGACAGCGAGTCACCTCCAAGACTGTCTCCCCTGCCTGGGTGTGGTCATGGGCTTTTATAGGATGGGGAGATCTCAATTTACTTAACAATAAACTCTTGTTAGTAAAATTAAAGAATTTCTGTATCTGAAAGAAAATCATTCACACCCAGATATTCCCTTTCCAGGCAGACAGGCAGATTAAGTTACAATTAACGTATGATTAGGGAAAACAGCTTCAAAGAGATAACAGCTAATCTAGGAGATGCGTCTCCTCTTCTGATTAACAGATCACAGAAAGGACACTTAAGAACTTCAAGGTTAAGCAACCAGTCCTGCAGGCTGGAGAAAACTATAGTTTTATAATTGATAGAAGGGCATACGCCAGGAATGTGTCCTGTCTCCATACCTTTTCAACCTGTATGCAGAACAGATTATCTGGGAGGCTGGGCTCTATGAGGAGGAATGTGGGGTCAAGATTAGTGGAAGATATATCAACAATCTGCATTATGCAGATGACACAACCCTGCTTGCTGAAAGTGAGGAGGACTGGAAGCTCTTGCTGCAGAGGGTCAAGGACTGCAGCCGCCAATATGGATTGAGGCTCAATGTCAAGAAAACAAAGATTCACACCACTGGACCAATTGGCAGCATCAGGATGGATGGTGAAGAGATTGAGATTGTTCACAGCTTTAGTTTGCTTGGCTCCACAGTCACCACTCTTGGCACCAGTAGCCAGGAAATTAAAAGATGTATTGCGATGGAAAAGTCTGCTGGTAGGGACCTGTCCAAAGTACTGAAGAGCAATGGTGTCTCTCTGGAGACTAAGGTGCGTCTGATACAGGCCATGGTCTTCGCAATCACTTGTTATGCATCAGAGAGTTGGACAATGACTAAGGAGGATAGAAGGAGAATGGATGCCTTTGAGCTGTGGTGCTGGAGAAGAGTATAGCATGGACTGCTAGGAAAACATTCATCCTGGAAAGGGTCAAACTGGGCAGCTCCTTGGGGGCAAGGATTCTGAGACTCCATCTAGCATACTTTGGACATGTTGTAAGGAGGGATTGGTCCTTGGAGAGGGACATCATGCTTGGTAGGGTGGAGGGACAGCACAGGAGGGGAAGGCCTTCTATAAGGTGGATTGATTCAGTGACTGGGGTAATCGGGATGCATGTATCGGAAATGGTGCAATTGGCACAGGATAGAGCGGAGTTTAGGGCTGTTGTACATAGGGTCGCTATGAATCTCAAGCGACTCGATGGCACATAACAACATAGAATTCTGAACTTATTAATACCACCCTATCATATGCACAGTTACTGATGGAACTCAATCCAGGCTTATAAGAACCCTTTTCAGGATTGTTCGAACCAATGAAAATTAAGTGCTAGATGATTAACTCTCACATTAGAAAGTGTGTCTTAAAATGAAATAAATACAAATAAGTAGGAGAGAGTGACTTCCTGTTCAGCTGTACCTCAGTCTTACTCTTTCATCGTCCCAAGAATGCGAGCAATTCTGTTCTCTTGTTTTGGCCTGTGATAGGTCAGTAGGGTTTCTGTCACAGCTTTAACACAGCCCTTCTCACAATTTGGACAAGGACTAGTCCACCTCAAGGTGGTAAAAATAGTTTCCGCCTCAGAGTTATCTTGAAAAGACTGCCAGAAGAAACCCTGAATACATCTCATCCGGAGCTCTTGCCTTTGTAGACAGAAACGTTTCTGTAGTGCATTTCACACTTCTTCCCCTGTTACTGTTCGATTAAAGAGTTCCTCCCTTGTGTTCTATTTTTTGACCCAGAACACCTGAAACAGGGCCTGAAACAGAACTTGTTCCTAGCCACTTTCAATCACTCCTGCTGAAGCAGCTGCCTCTGTTAGGTGCCACCTTGTAACCGGTGCTGTAGAGGGAGGGAGCCGGCGAAGAGAAGCTGGAGTAGTCCCCACAGGAGATGATCAGATGTCTTCCCAGCGTGGCCTACTTCCTCTTCCCAGCAACTCAGTGCTGACATTTTTGAGCCCAGGAACTTAAAAATAACCCAATCTTGAGTGTTTCTCTGGAAGTAGAGAGTGTTAGGGGGAAAAAAGAGTTGGGAGTGAGAGAGAGGAAAAAAGAAGCTAGTCCCTAAAAAGGAACAGGCCTTTATTGCAAGGTCTGAGAGGAACACCAAATGACCAAGCCGAGAAGGTCAACACAGCTGCTGGGCAGTTAAGGGGGATTTCTTTTTGTAGGAGTTTTAGGGAATACTAGGGAAAATGGTATTTTGCTTGGAATTGGGGCTTTTATTCAACTTGGGTATGGGCTTTTGTAATTAGGCCTAGATTCTTATCAGGATCCATTGTCTGGTCTGGTTTCTGGTTGCCTTAGACATTATCAGGTTTCTTCAAGGAGCGATCAGGCCTGGGGACAACTGTAACATTATTCCTACAGAGAGGAGTCACTGTGGCAAGATAGGGATACTTGAATGATATTTGAAGAAGAGCATAGAAAAACATTTTTGTAGGGAATTTATCCCACTTCTTCACAAAACTCGAAGAAGATTGTCCACCTAGTGCACGACTAGGTGAACTTCATTTCTGATGGTTGGTTTTGAAAGGGCAGAGCTTGTGGGAGATGATTTTCTCAACAGTGCAATCCAGGAAGAACCATCAAATATCAATCTAACCAGTGGTTCTTTACCAAGAGAGATTTACCAACATCTGTAGGGAACATTAGTTCTATAGGAAGCCAATTTGAGTATCACTCTGATATTGATGAGTTTGTTGTGCCCACGAAATGCCCCTCAAAGAAATCCAAAATCACGTCTGAAATTTCAAGAGCAGTTATTATTTAATTTTCCATATGTGGAGGCTTTTCGCCTTCCTCAGGAAGGTGGTGAAGGAAAAAAGCCTCGAGTTTTCCCTCCCACTTGCTTTTATAGCTTTTTCTTGGGTGTCCCTGCTAGGGCAAAGAGATTGGTGGGCCAGGTGGTCAGTCATTTGGTCGGCTTTTGACAGGCTAGTTACTTTGCCCGCCTTTACTCCTTTTGTGTCATGTAGACACTAGTTAATTCCTTAGTTTTCAAGGACAGACCAGGCTTTACTCGGGGCACTCGTGTTTGCCCTAAGCTAAGACTTTTTATGGCCTGCTTCTGCCTCTAGCATTAATGGGGGCCTATAAAAAATGGGGTTTCTGCTGCCCCTTCAAGTTGAGGTCAAGAGCACCACCAACTATGCTACAGAGTACAAGACAGACCCTGCAACAATGACTTATTCAAAATGTCAATAATGGTACAGTTGAGGGAACTGGATTAAACCCATTAAAGATGCTTGGAAGAGGCTGGGAAATCAAACCCAGATACCCAGGTCAGAGTATCTTGTTCAATTCCAGTTTATAATTGGGGAAGGAAGTAGCATAAGAGGCGCAGATCAAGTCCTGTGAAGAATGGTGAAGCTTCTGTGTTAATTTGGCCTGGGGGTGGGGGGTGGGAGGGGAACTGAGCTCACTTGAAGGTCCAGAGGAGGCATTCTTCCATTATCTCATTCACAGTGAAATTCTAAAGTAATTGACACTGAAGGCAGAGCCCACTTAGAGGTTTTTTCTGTCTCCTGACTTGGCCCATTACCCAACACAGAGTAAACTCAGTTAAGTAGCTGTTCATTGAATGCATTTGCATGAAATGGTGCGCAATTCTTCTGAGAAACTCATACTAGTTTTTCCATAAATAAAACATTGTTGTTATTGTTTTGTGCCTTTGAGTCATTGCTTGGGACTCATAGCGACCTTATGTACAACAGTCCTAAACCCTGCTCTATCTTGTGCCAATGTCATTGTCTGTGACACACCCACCCGCAATATGCCAGTCACTGAATCAATCCATCTTATCGAGGGTCTTCCTCTTCTGCACTGTCCTTTCACCCTCCCAATCATGACATTTTTCTCCAAGGACTGGTCCCCTCCTTGCAACATGTCCAAAGTATGTCAGACAAACCTTCAGAATCCTTGCCTCCAAGGAGCAGCCTGGCTTCACCCTCTCCAGGACAAACCTGTTAGCTACCTTTGCAATCCATGGTGCATTCAGTACTCTTCTCCAACACCACAGCTCAAAGGTGTCAATTCTCCTTCTATCCTCCCTAGTCATTGTTAGCTCTCTGATGCATAGCAAGTGATTGCAAAGACCATGGCCTGTAACAGGCTCACTTTAGTCTCCAGACTGACATCATTGCTCTTGAGTACTTTAGAGAGGTCTCTAACCACAGACTTTCCCATCACAATATGTTTTTTTAATTTCCTGGCTGCTGGTGCCAAGAGTGTTGATTGTGGAGCCAAGCAAGCTAAAGCTATGAACAATCTCAATCTCTTCACCATCCATCCGGACGCTGCCAATTGACCCAGTGGTGAAAATCTTTAAATAAAAAATATGTACATAGGCAAATAAATACACTTGAGTTTATATATTTATACGTCCAAGTGTCTATTTGCAATATCACCCACGCAAGCTTTTGTGATACAAATTCTGAGCTAACAACAGCATATTTATCAACTTTGAGCTGGCCTCTTAAACTCCTTGGATCTTGAGATCCTTATAGAAAAAGGTTTTATTAATACTGATTTATAAAGATTTTCCCCCTTCATGTGTTAAAATCAGAGTTGTCAAGGATTTTATTTTATTTGAATTCACAATCAATGTCCTTAGTAGTAGTCAAGAAGTTAGACAATGCTTTACATTGGTTTGCATCCACGGAAAGATCTTGTGAAAGTGCTGAAGAAGTGAGATTACTGGGACTTTGGCCCAGATACTTCGGGCGTATTATTAAGAGAAATCAGTCTTGGAAAAGAGGGAAGAATTTCTCTTCAGACACTGCTTTATAAAGGATGGAGAGTAAACACAAAAGTATCTCCAAAGGTGTTTGGAGATTAGATTTACCTCAAGCATTAAACAATGTAAAAGAAACCAAGATTAAATTATTTTTAATGATGGATCTGAAATATGTTAATAAGGTTGAAAAAAAGATTATTTTAAAAGGAAAAGTTTACCTTGTATGACTGAGTCACAAAATTGTCCTTTTTTTCCCCCAGCAGCAAATCTAATGGTATGTTACTGAATAGAAAGTAAAGTAAGATGAGATGCACTGGAAAAAAGAGAGAAATCAGTCTGTGGAGGAGGGCATCACGGAAAAGTAGGGTCAAATAAAGAAAAAAAAGGAAAAGTAGGGTCACATAAAGAGTAGAAGATCCTCAACAAAGGAGAATGACATAAAGATTCCAACAATGGGTTTAGTAATCTCAGAGCGATGGTGCAAGATTGGAAGGGTTTTCCCCTGATAGGCGTAGGGTCACTATATGTCACAGCAAATTGGACAGCACCTAACAACAGCAAAAATGGGTATTGAGAAGGGGCCCTGGTGGTGCAGTGTTCAAGAAATCAGATTATAGCATAAAGGTCAGCAGTTGGAAGCTACTGATTGTTCCTCTGGAGGAAGATGGGCAATTTCTTCCTGTAAAGACATCCAGCCTCAAAGCTGCTGGGAGGATCACTCTGAATGGGAATCAGCTGCACAGCAGAGGGTTTGCTTGGATACTTGTGTTGGGGTAGAGTGTGTTTTAAACTTAGTGAGTGACGTAGACACAGAGATAAGCCAAGCCAACAAAGAGAAGAGAGATGCCACGTGAAGGTGGCCACAGCATCAGGAAACAAAGACTGAAAGAGACTAACTTTTTCCAGAGCCAGGAGAGAAAGAGGATCTTCCTCTAGAACCAGTGCCCTGAAGGAAGATCCCTGTGGCTCCGTGGTAAGGAATGACACTGCCAACCCAAAGGTGGTGGTGGTGGTTGTTAAGTGCCGTCAAGTCGCAGGCGACTCATAGCGACCCTATGAAGGAGAGTCCTTGACGCTTGGGTGCCTTTCATCCTCTCTCCAGGTTCATAGGGTTTCCGGAGGCAAACTATCATGGAAGTGGATGCCACTCCTCCTTCCACGTTGTTCAATCGGGGAGCTCCATCCCACTCTCAGTCCGCATTGGGTAACCAACCATTAACGCATTTGACACATGAGTGTCACAGTGTTCAGCCTCACAGCAACCACAAGTGACCTCAGGATGGCAACTTGTACACCAGGGCTATACAACCTAGAGAAATGTCTGAACAAAAACAATGAAAGAATGGCCTGAGGGCCACGAACTAAAAGTCACCCACCTTTGTCTTGGTCACATCATTTTCTCTTCGCTGGGCCAGCTGATCTCTCTCTGTTGATGTTATTGCTGTTAAGTGCTATCGAGTCGCAGGCAACTCATAGCGACCCTATGAAGGAGAGTCCTAACCCAAAGGTACATGGTTTGAATTCATCCGCTGCTCTGGGGTGACAGGATTTTTTTTGCCTCTGAAACCCACTGGAGGGTCAGCCCTGAGCTGGTTCTGACTTGATGACACACAGAAACAGCACAGCCTGCCTAAACTGTCACAGGATGTATTTCTTGACTGAAAAACATGCATTTATGAAAATTCAAAAGAGAAATGATTTGTCAATTCGAAAGAAGCAAAGTTGGAAACTAGTGATTTATATTTTCCCCTAAACATGTATGTGTATATCTGTCAAGTCATTGATCTAACACCTGCACATTTGTATCTATATTTTTGTCTGTCTGTGTCCTACTGGGAAGAAGAATCATGTATCTGAAAAGGATGAGTTCGTAATGATGAATGTTGTAGAGATTTAAGGCATTTTACTCAGGTTCAACATGAACATTATCACTCAAAGGAATTTACTCTCAAATAATTTGCTAAAGATTTTGGCACCATTGGAATTGCTTTGTAATACAATTTAAGCTCTTCAGTTGATACTGCTAACTCCCTAATAAGCTCAATGATAGAGAAAACTGACTAGTGTAGGAGGCAACTCAACATACCAATAGAAAGGTATGTAATATAACACTGCCACATTCCTGAAGACATACTCTTTCCCCCTTGTATAGTTTTAAGAAGTTCTATAGGTATAAAAAGAGCAAGGGTCATGTGAGGATGGCCATATCTGACCATTACTGACTTCACAGAGGGGAAGAGTTCCCATCCAAAACAACACAAATACCCTTGAGGTTAGACATGTCCCCCACCCTCTCAAACCTCTTTCTACTCATCTCAACACCAATCTTACTACTTAACTGGGTCTAAATTATGATGCAGTAACTCACCATGCAGAACATGTTAGGGAAGTCAAAAGGTATAATCCAGGCTAGTAGCAGAACACAGTAATATCGTTGTTATGTGCCATCGAGGCGCTTGCAATTCACAGTGACACTATGTACAAGAGCCCTAAACACCATTCTGTCCTGTGCCAACCCAGCCATCTCAAATGCACTCATTCCCACCACTCCACTCCAGTCACAGAATCGAACTATCTCATTGAAGGTCTTCCTCTCCTGCGCCGCCCCTCCACTCTGCCAAACATGATGTCCTTCTCTTAGGACCAGTCAGTCCCTCCTTGCAACATGCCCAAAGTATGTCAGATGAACCAACAAAGTGTGGAAATTATCGAACAATATCATTAATATCACATGCAAGCAAGATTCTGCTGAAAATTATCCAAAAAGGTTTGAAACAATATGTCAACAGAGAACTGCCAGATGTGCAGGCTGGATTTAGAAGAGGTCGTGGTACCAGGGATGTTATAGCTAATGTTAGATAGATCTTGGCAGAAAGCGGAGAATACCAGAAGAATGTCTATCTGTGCTTCATTGAATGTTATCTGGCTTTTGACTGTGTGGATCACAACAAGCTATGGCTGACTCTGAGAAGAATGGGAATCCCAGAACATTTGATTGTGCTAATGTGAAACCTAAACTTGGACTAGGAGGCAGTCATCAGAACAGAGCAGGGAGACACTGGATAGCTCAAAATCAAGAAAGGGGTCCGTCAGGGATGTATTCTGTCTCCATACCTTTTCAATCTGTATGCAGAACAGGTCATCTAAGACGCTGGGCTGTACGAGGAGGAATGTGGCATCTGGATTGGTGGAAGAGTCATCAACAACCTGTTTTATACAGATGACACAACCCTGTTTGCTGAAACTGTTGGTAACAGTCAGTGATAGGGTGGTATTAATAAGTTCAGAATTCTCTAAATATGTATCAGTTATAAAACTCTAGTTATACAACTGACATCAGTTTTCTCCAGCCTGCAAAACTAGTTACTTTGACTTCGAAGTCTTTGTTTTCTTCCTTTAGCTATGCCAAGTAGTTTAAACTGTTCAAGGAGAGGAGATGCTTCTTTCGGAGGTTAGTATTTACCTCTTTGAGACTGTTTTTCCCAGTCATATGTAAATTGTATCTTAATCTGCCTTTTTGCCAGGGTGGGAGATGTGCCTTTCCTGAGTTAGCCTTTATCTTTTCAGGACCTGTTTGGCTGAGTCATACGTTAACTATTGTAGGTTGCCTGTTTACTGGTGTTACAGGTGCATGAATGGTTTTGGTTTTGTTTTTTTTTTTTTTTTGGTCAGGTGTGGAGATTCTTTGATTTTACTCACAAAGTTGCATTTGTTAAATGAGCTTGTGTCTAACCCTGGTATAAAAGCCTAGTGACATCTCCCACACAGAGAGGTAGTCTTTGAGAATGATCTCACTGCTTTCTCCCAGATCTATAATAAAGTGCTTATGGATATTGCAATCCATCTGTATTATTGGCAATTGACTACAGAAAGAACCCTCTGTGTACAGTAACATCAGGATGACTTCCAAAATGTGCTTGTAGACACCTTAGCCTTGAGCCTCACAGCATTAGGCTAGTGTTGA
Organism: Elephantulus edwardii; assembly: GCF_000299155.1. NCBI lineage: Eukaryota > Metazoa > Chordata > Mammalia > Macroscelidea > Macroscelididae > Elephantulus > Elephantulus edwardii. Next base: position 14,988,589 of record NW_006399761.1, read on the forward strand.
AAAGCTCTCAGTCCTGCCAATTATAGCCTCTGACTGCTCGTGTCCCTGGTAGTCCTCCAATAAACTTGGGCAAAGGCTCTTAGTTCTGGTTCCATGGAAGGGAGGGGTGGGGGAGGTTAGCAATGTTAAGTTCAGCTCTGTCTCCTGCCGAGTGCCTGGTCCTCTGCTCAGGCCCCTGCTGATGCTGCTGTAAGTGTAACTGGTTTAAGACTCTCTGGTCCTGCAGGTTCCCACTGAATGCCTGCTTCTCCTTTGCTGGTGGTGAGGCTTTCCTATTCTGCTGCTAGATCCACTCAATTTAATAGCAAGGCTAGCCAATCGCCTTGGCCTTGTGAGACTAGCCAATCCCCTTGTCGATAGACTGTCACACCCTATTTGCATATTCCCACCCATCCACATGGCAAAGTCAAATTCGATTTTATCAATTTTTAATTCATTGTTGTACCTTTCTCCTCTACTTCAAGCCCACCCTGCAATTTACGCCTTGTCCCATATTCTCATACATATATTCCTTTTAGACACTTCTTTTCCTCATCTGTTCTAATATAGTATCACCTTCTATCCACTTTTACAACATTCCCTCCCCAACACCTTTCCCATGTCTATCCTATTTTATAACAGTGGTTTTATGTGATATTTGTCCTTTTCTGACTGAGATGTTTAATGTAATATCCTTGATGCTCTCCCATGTTGTATAATGTTTTACTATTTGTTTTTCAATGCTGCAGCGTATTCCATTGTGTGAATGTGCCATGGTTTTCCTATCCATTTGTTTGTTGATAGGCACTTGCGTTGCTTCCATTTCTCTGCTATTGTGACTAACGCAGCAATAAACATGGGTAGGAATACATGTTTGAGTTGTGGCTCTGGTTTTCTTAGGGTATATTCCAGGAGTGGAATTGCTGGGACAAATGCTATGTATATTTCCAACTTTTTGAGTGGTTGTACCATTATACATTTCCACCAGCAGTGAATAAGAGTTCCAACGTCTCCTGAACCTCGCCAGCATTTGCTGGTTGTTGTCCTGTTGAACTTTGCTTTCGTTCCTGGGGTGAGATGATATCCCATAGTTGTTTTAATTTGCGTCTCTCTGATAGCTAGGGATTTTGAACATCTTTTCATGTGTTTGCCATCTGAATGTCTTTGGTGATGTGTCTATTCATATCCTGTATCTGTTTTGTGATTGGGTTGTTTACCTTTTTTTATTGAGGTGCTGGAATATTCCATGAATTTTAAATATAACTCCCTTATCAGATATGTCATTGCCAAATATCCCCCCCCCCCCAGTCTGTGGCAGGAAAGCCATTTGGAACACTAAGCTCTTACCGCCACAATAGATTATCTTGCAAGGAAACAGATGGTCATGATATTGTGAAGATTATTGTAGATAATAATTGAAAATTTTTATCCCAAGTAATTTATTGATGAGGAACTTGTAGATCAGGAAGACATCACAGCAGTAACAATGTGTCCTGTTTGTGTTACTGTGGAAAAACTTGAATTTGACTCTAAACCTTTATCTTCTTAACTTTATAATACAAACCAGAGGGGAAAAAAACCCAACTTTCTTCCAACAAACTTTGAAGCATCATGAGTTTTCCTGTTGGACCAGCTTTATTCGAAGGAAGTCAATGGTTTTGTCACAGGACCACTTTCGTTTGCTTTTTAATTACTTTTAGTGAAAGTAATTTTAGTTTGTTATGTCCTCTCTTCTTCTATTAGTGAGAGCATCTGATTTTAGCTTAATAAATTAACTCACCTAAAAAAATGGGTTTTAAAACAGTAACTGCTTAATATGACATTTATGAGGATTGAATGAGATAATGCTTGCCGAGAATTTAGTGCAGTGCATGGTATATATTAAACACTCAATAAATATTAACTCTTAATAATGATGGAGGTTTCCCTGTCACCTGAGAAGGTCTGCCAAAAACACCAGTGTCTGTGCACCACTTCAGGCTAATTAAATGAGCGTTCTGAAGACGGCATCTGGTTATAGGTATGCATTGACAACTCCCTTATGTAAAGTAATGGTTGAGGGAGAGCCCTCTGTATCTTTTGATCTCTCATGTACAGCTAACTATTGGACGTGGTCAATGGAACTGATTTAGGTTTGTCCAAAGAAGACTTCCTTAGCTAGACCCTGTCTGATGCTGCAGAGGCAAAGCTTGGTTGATGGTAGCAAAGAAAATAAGACATGTGTTGGGTCTGTTTTAGCCTGTAGAGCTGAACATAGCCTTGTGAATTTTGTGATCTCTGGTTTTAGAGAGGCGCTTCCCCCCCCCACCCCAGAAAGACACTCACAGTTCTTCTGCTTCAGTTGTCATGAGAAAAAAAAATCATAGCAGAGGAGAATATGAAAATGGTGAGAGAGAGGTAAGAAATGTGACACTGTCCTGAGCATGAGTGAAAATGTATTTGAGTCTCTTGGGAGTTTAACGTGGTTTCTCATTGGCTGATAGAGTCTCTTTCCAACACCTAAACTTTTTCCTCAGCAAAGACGGAAGAAGCTGTCTTCCAGAACCTTACTGGGATCTCTTTCCAAATACAAGTCTCTACTACTGTGATTCTAACTGGTCTCAATGGTCTGAATGGACAAGGGAAATGTCATGACTTCCCTGGGAGCTTTCCAAGGCTTGTGGCTGTACTTGACCAAGGCTCACTTGAAGCCTTGACTAGAATTCTGAGAAATGAAATCACATATTTCCCCTAGAGTATGAAGAGCCCTCAGATGCTCAGTGATATAATGTCACTGTCTGCACACAACCCTGATTAGCTCTCTGACCCTCTGGCTTTTACGTCAGAAGGAACCGTGTGTCTGTCACAGGCTCCAGACCTATACATTCCATCTTTAATGGTCGTGGGGTAGACTTTAGACCACAGGTAAGGTGAAGGGTAGAGGGAAATAGGGACATGAGGAGAACTGGGCTGGGGGGCAGCGGTGGTGGTATTGGGTACCACATGGATAGTGAGAAAGTGGTGGAAACAGAGAAGGTACAGGGTAGAGCATGAGGAAGCCTGGAGCTGCTGTGTTGTTCTATGTACGTATGCTCTTTCACCTCGCTAGAGGTCCTCTGACATTCTCAAATCAAGAACACTACCGAACTGACCCAACTTCTGCCTCTGGGCATTAGTGGTTCTTCTGGAACCCAACCAAGACCCATCAGAGTAATTTTCAGGACTGATAAATGGTGAAAGCTAAGAGTTCAGGATGAATTAATGAATTTCAAGGGGGAAGTGTGCTTTAGAATGAAGAAAACAAGAGGAGGGGGGCTGACAGAGAGAGAGAGACAGACAGACAGACAGACAGACACAGGAGAAAGAGAAAAGAAAGGCAGGCAGGCAGATCTCATGTTCAGCTGTCCCACAATCTAATCCATCCCTTAGTCTTTCCAAGAAGGTAAGAATGTCTGTTCCCTTGTTTGTCTAGGTTCGATGACTAAGATTTCTTTCACAGAGTTAAGATACAACTCCATTCACTGTTTTAGCAAGAATGGAAGGCTTACATATGAGATAAACTTGAACAGTACTGAAGGCACAGGAAGCAATGTTCCAAATTCCCGTGGTCCCCATGCCTGGATCGTTACCTCACCCCTCCTGGATGGTGCTCGGGGCTTCATGGGGATGTCGCTATGATCAGTTGACTGAGGAAGAGAAAACTCATGTCTGGTTTACAGATGACTGTGCATAATACGAAGTCAACCCATAACAGTAAATACTGGCAGCATTGTCGCCCCATTCTGGAGCTTCCCAGAAGAACAACAAGGAAGAGAAATACTCCCAAGGAGCACAACTTCAAGCTGTGCACCTGGCTGTTAGATTTGCTTAGAGGCAAAGATGGGCAGATGCGCCATTGTGCACCGATTCCTGAGTTGTACAAAATGCTTTGGATGGCTAGGAACTCAGGAGGAATATGATTATAAAACTGGTGAGGAGAAGGCATAGGAAAGAAAAAAATGGAGAGATATCTGTACGTGGGAAAATAAAACCAAAGATATTCGTGTCTTCTGTGAATGCTTACCAGAGAGGGAGCGAGCAAGCCCAAAATCCAACATGGTGAAGAATTGCTCTTCATTATAGAAGAATGAGTGAGAGCTGGTGAAGCAGAAAGAAGGTTAAGGTCATCATTTCCCCTGTTGCAACTCTCAATAAAAAGAGATACAGACATAGATCAACACTGCAATTGTTTTAGATACTGTGTTCTCTAGTGTTGCGGTAACAGAATTATCAAAGAGGATGGCTTTCAAAAATGGGAATGTATTTTTTTACCATTTAGAAAGATACAAGTTCAAGTTCAGACTGCCAGCCTTAGGGATGCTCGCCCAGCTTCCCTCGAAGGCCTCCATGTATCTTGGCATCCATCTTTCCCGGATCCAGGAAGTTCAGTGATGCTCTCCACCCCTAGCTTCACTTTCTTGGTAGTACCAAGGTCTTGTTTCCTCTGTTCACTTCTCTGTCCTTTTATCTCTTGTAACACGGAAGGAGGGGACTAGAGCAGTGTGGTCAGTAGGGAGGTGGTGCTGTCAAAGACAGATGGTCCAAATCCACCAGCTGCTTCATGGAGAGAGATGAGCAGTCTCCTCCCATGTGATTTACAGCCTCTGAAAACCTACTGGAGAGCCAACTCTAGGTTGGTTACGACGCAATGACAGTAAGAGAGAAAGTGAGAGACTGACATGGGCAAACTTGACTGTACAAGAAGTCTGATTAAAGGTGTTGTGGAAGTAGGAGGGGCAATCTTCTGTGTAACTCACTCCCTTTGAAAACCCGCAGAAGGCTCAGCCATGCGTCGGTTCTGACTCTACAATACACAACAATATTCCATCCTAATCTCTTTATAACTGATCACATCATGAGGTGATTATCTCATCACATACATTTCTTTAGTATTACTCATTAACCTCATAGAGTTTAGGATTTAAACACATGGGAGAAACATTTAGTACCGAGAATCATAGGCTAGCCAAATTGAACTCTTACGGGCCCACAATTCATCCATGCCAGTTATCTATTGTTACCGCTCCGATAAACCCCAAGAGGGTGACTTTAACAAACACACGCATTCTTTCTCAGTTTAAGAAGCTGGACTCCACTTCAGAGGCCGAATTCTTTGTTCTGGTTGTAAGGGAAGCCACTGACTCTTTGTTAGCTCAGGAGAAAAGTCCTTGTATTCTGTCATCCTCACCACCACCCAGAATACCTTGAAGATGTCTGCATATTTGGCATCAACTTTCTCTGGGTCTAGAAAGTCCTTGATGATGGGGCCTTGAACCAGTTGATCTAGAATTCCTTGAAGAAATCCACACTGTTAGCTCTGGAGGAAAGTCCTTACATCCTTTCATCATCCGTGGACATTGAATTCCAAAGAATACCTCACGCTTTATAATAATAATTAAAAAAAAACCAACCCAAACCAAACCAAAAACAAACCTTACTTGACAATTTCAAAAACCCTGTACTTTTGAAGAGAAGGCATCTGGCTTTCACCAATGTTAGTATAGTAACCGCACTTAAGCAACACCTTGATTGTAGGGTGACCAGACACGAGGATCTTCCTGATAGCATGCAATTAGGAAATCCAGGATATCTTGCCAAGAAAATGGCAAACCCAGATGGAATCAATGATTTAGTCCTAACTTAAAATTTATAGACATTATAGGAGAGAGAGAAGGAAAGAGGGGGAGAGAGAAGAGAGAGAGAGGGGGAAAAGGAAGAGAGGGAGAGGGGGAGAGCACGAGTGCACGAGTGCACGAGACGCAGTCAAGAGAATGACTCCACAACAATCTACAATTGTAGCAAATTTACAAAGCAATGGAAATTCTTTAAAAATTCATTCACAAAACAAAGGGTGACAGGAAACTAAAGTGGAAGAGCCATGTATGAATATATATATATATATATATAATGTGTGTGTGTGCGCACGCGTGTCTTCAGTCAGAACTGACTCCTAGATGACTCTCCAATGAGCTTCTGAGGCCTTGCCTCCAGAATACAAGTTGACACCAACTCTTGGCCACCATATGTGATTTCTGACATAGAGTAGAAGTGGGCTTCATAGAGTTCACAATCTCCAGTTTTAAAAAGTGGACCATCAACCTTGTTTCAACTTCGTTCAGCTCTGGGTGGACTTGAACCTCAGCTGTTAACTTGATGATATATAACAGCTGTTTAACTACGACTCATGGTGACCCTATCCTGAGTCAATGTCACTGCTTCTGATACACTTACCCAATAACCCCAGCTACTGTGTCAATTCATCTCAACCAGGGTCTTCCTCTCCTGCACTGTCCCTTCACCTTTCCAAGCATGATGTTCTTCTCTGAGAACTAGTCCCTCCTGGCCACATGCCCAGAATATGTGAGATGGAGCTTCAAAATCCTTGCCTCCAAGGAGCAACGTGGTTTCACCCTCTCTGGGACAGACCTGTTTATCTTCTAAGCAGTCCATGATATGTTCAGTACTCTTCTCAACACCACAGCTCAAAGACACCAATTCGTCTTCTGTCATCTTTAGTCATTGTCCAGCCCTCTGATGTATAGCAAGTAATTGCGAAGACCATAGCCTGTATCAGGTGCACCTTAGTCTCTGGACTGACTTGTGTGTTAGCTTCCTCATCTCATACTTCATTCCTTCCCTGCATTAAGCTGCTCAAGTGTGGAACTTGAGAATGAAATTTCATCAGACTTAAAGAGGACACATTTGGTAAAGGGAAAAAAAAAGAACTGAGTGTATTATTTTGTATTTCTAAATATGGGTATAATAATAACTACAGTCTTTTAAGGGAGACCTGGCAGCGTAGTCTGTAGTGAGCTATGCTACAAACCCACAGACAGTGAGCTTCTGGCAGTTAGAGCCGACCAGCTGCTCTTCGGGAGAAATATGAGCAGTTTCTTCATTAGAATTTCGCCTCAGAAACCCAACTGAGGGTCACTATGAGTCAGAACTGATTCCACAGCCGTGAGTTTGAATTTTGACAATCCGGTAAGAGTTAAACAAGATGACAGACGTAAGGAGCCTAGCCAAGGACTTTTTAGACTTATTTAAGAATATTTTTTTCCTTTTAAAAAATTATTGCTATTCATTGTAATGAAACTTTACAGACTTTGGATTTCCATTCATTCATTGTTGCACTTTTCTCCCTGCCCACCCCTCCCCCCCAGATCACTCTTCTCTTTGAAAAGTTAAAGAAAAATTCTTTATACAATTCTTATACAATCCCTCCCCCCAAGTCCACCCCACTATGCAGCCTTCATTCTAACTCCGGTCATGACAATACCTCATCATATATCCCTTTTAAAGTTCTCTCTCTCATCTGTTTCAGTGCAGTATACATTATTTATCCCATCTTTCTCAGTCTCACTCCAACCCCAATGTCAGTGCCCTTTTACAACAGTGGCACTACGCAGTATTTTCCTTTTGTGACTGAGGTATTTCACTTAGCATAATATCCTCCAGGGTCACCCATTTTGAATAATATTGCATGAGTTCCTTGTTTTTCAATGCAGCGTAGTATTCCATTGTGTGAATGCACCACAGCTTCTCTATCCATTCATTTGTTGATGGGCACTTAAGTTGTTTCCAACTCCTTGCTATTGTGAACAAAGTCGAGATAAACATGGGTGTGCCTATATCTGCTTCGATGTCAGTTATGGTCTCTTTGGGGTATATTCCCAGTGGAATTGCTGGGTCAAATGGTATCTCTATTTACAACTTTTTGAGAACACGCCATATAGCCTTCCACAGCCTCGTCAGCTTTTGTTGCTCGCCGTTTGTCGTATTTAACAATATTTTTCACTCTTTGTTGCTGTAGAACTTCAGTTTGTGAGAATGACTTAATTCTCTTGCCCATTTTCACGTTCAAGGGAAAAGGAGTCTACATCTACATTCTCTAAGCTGACTCAGAATGGAGATAATTTCCAATCAATTTATTGTTCAGTGAGGATGCGATAGTCTCATTGTGGCTTGTTGTTGTTATGTGCCGTTGAGTTGTCTGCTACTCATAGTGACCCTATATACAACAGCCCTAAACCCTGCTCTATTCCTTGTCAATCTTATTGTCTCCAACACACCTATCCCCATTATCCCAGTGACTGAATCTATCCATCTCATTGAGGGTCTTCCTCTCCTGCATTGTCCCTCCACCCTCCCAAGCATGACATCCCTCTCCAAAGACTGGTTCCGCCTTGCACATGTCCATAGTATGTCAGACAAAGCTTCAGAATCCTAGCCACCAAGGAGCATCCGTTTTCACCTTCTCCAGGCAAACTTGTTTGTTCTCTTAGCAGTCCATGGTATGTTCAATACTCTTCTCCAACACCACAGCTCAAAGGCATTAGTTCTCCTTCTTTCATCTCTAGTCGTTGTCCAGCTTTCTGATGTATAACAAATAATTGCAAAGGCCGTGGACGTAAGGATGTTTGGGGCAGGCGTTGATGTCAGGCTGGAGCCATTGTGGTTTGGTCCTGGTCTTCCAGCTGACATCCGGGCTAATTAAGGCCGGTTAACAAAAGAGGGACTGAAATTAGAGGAGAACAAGTATCTTAAATCTGAGATGCCAAGAAAGAGTCACAAGAGGAACAAGAGAAGGCTGGGACTTTGTGCGAGTCTAGGAGCCAATCGCTTATTCAGTGGTTATTTATTGAACACTTCCTACAGTCTAAACACTGGCTTTGGCACTGGAGCCACGTTCACAGTTCACAAACAGTTTGTACTTCCCTGCCTGCTCGCTGCTGGAAAGAGGAATGTGACTCCTGGCAACCCTCCGCTGGATTTCCAGGGAAACATGATAACAAGCCGCTTAGCTTTCTCTCATAGACCAGCTGGTGGGTCTGAGTGACTGACCTTGGATTATTGCTGCTATGATGTATCGGGAGTCTGAAGTGACTGCTAAGTGACCCTCCAGTGGGTTTTCACAGGCTGTAGATTTCACAGGAGGACATTGCTTATCTTTTTGTTTTTAGTTAGGATTTTAATGAAACTTTACAGAGACTTTGGATTTCCATTCATTCACTGTTGTACCTTTTCCTCCCTGCCCACTCCTCCCCCCTAGTTTGGTTTTCTCTTTGAAAAGAAAAATTCTTTCATTGTTACACAATCTCTCTCCCCCTCCCCAGTCCACTTTCCTATGCAGCTCTTATTCTGGATTCTTGTCATGCAAATAATACCTAATCACATATCCTTTGTAAACAGTTCTCTCCCTCATCTGTTTTTAAGCACGGTACTTTATTTATCCCCTCTTTTCTTAGTTTTCCCCAAGGCCGATGTCAGTCCTATTTTACAACAGTGGCACCATGCAATATTTGTCCTTTTGTGATTGAGATAGTTCACTCAGCATAATGTCTTCCAGGATCACCCATTTTGAATAATAATTCATGAGTTCCTTGTTTTTCAGTGCAGCATAGTATTCCATTGTGTGACTATACCACAACCAGGGGAGGATGAAATAGATGAATGGGACCTTCTAAGAATCAAATTCCTATACACATCCAAAAACTTCTCCAACAGGGTAAAAAGGGAACCCACAGACTGGGAAACAATATTTGGTAATGACCTGTCTGATAAGGGACTTATATCTAGAATTTATGGAATACTTGAGCACCACAACAAGATAAAGGTAAATAAACCAGTTGCAAAATGGGCTTAGGAGATGAACAGATGCTTCACAAAAGAAGACATTCAGATGGCAAAGACACAAATGAAAAAATGTTCAAACTCCTTAGCTCTAAGAGAGATGCAAATAAAAACAACTATGAGATATCTCATCCCAGTCAGAATAGCAAAAGTTAACAGAATAGCAAACAACAAATGCTGGCGAGGTTGTGGAGAAATTGGAACCCTTATTCACTGTTGGTGGGAGTGTAAAATGGTGCAACCACTGTGGAAGGCAGTATGGCGCTTTCTCAAAAAGTTGCAAATAGAGATACCATCTGACCCAGCAATTCCACTACTGGGAATTTACCCTAAAGAGACCATAACAGCTACCCAAGCAGACATATGCACACCCGTATTTGGAAACAACCTATGTGCCCATCAATAAATAAATGAATAGAGAAGCTGTGGTATATCCACACACTGGAATTGCTTATCTTTCTCGTGTGGTGAAGCTAGTGGATTCGAACTGTGTGTCTTTGGGTTGACAGCACAACTCCGTACCACCAATCCACCAGAGTGCCCTAAAACAGATGCTTCTGTGAGCTAGATCTTTGGGTCAATAGCCTTGATTTTCTACTCTTTTTTTTTTTTTTTCTGAATCCCTTCCCTTTGCAGTGGAAACCTGATCCTTTCCTCCCTTTTCATGAGATGGAGAATATTCTTCAACCTTTTGCATTTGACCTGAGTTTGGGGACTTGCTTAGGCCATCAGAAAGCAGCAGAAGTTTGTTCCAAGTGTAGGCCTCAGGAGGTCTTGTACCATTCAATTGCTTCAGCATGTTGGAAGCCGTGAAGATGGCACAGATCAGGGCAAGTTACAGAGTTGTTGTTCTCAGGGTCTCTATGAGTTGAACTTGATCTAATGATATGTAAAAATTGCAACAGCAGCATATACGTGGCCATTCTTGTTATTTCAGACAGGTTCAATCATATACCATATCTGTCCTTTATTTCAAGCAGCATGGTATTTGCACAGTTCCTCTGTTCTGTCGCGTGTCCTGGGGATTCATTTCTATTTGTTGTTGTGTACTGTTGAGTTAGAACCGGCCCAGAGCTGACCATCCGGCAAGTGTTCAGAGGCAGTTAATCGCACAGGAGGAGACCACCCGTCCTTCTCCCCTGGACCAGCTGGTGGTTTCGAACTGCTTGATTTTGAGATTGCAGCACAGCTTCTTGCCACTAGACCATCTGAGCTCCCACCAAATCTATTTACAGGAAGATAATAATACCTTCTTAATATACATACACACATATCATATTTTGTTTAACCATTAATTGTATTTTTACTTTGAGATCATTGTTATCCTTTCACCTTCATCAGTAATATTGTAATAAATATTAGTGTACCTGTGTCTATTTGCATTGTTACTTTGAAATCACTCAGGTGTATATCTGGAAATGAAATGACTGGGTCTCTTTTGATACTTCCATTTCTTCACTTTTGAGAAATTATTCAACTCTTTCCCACAGTGGCTGTACATTTCCCTTGTCCCCAGCAGTGGATAAGTGTTAAAATATCTCCACGTCCTTGCCAATATTTGTTATTTTTCCTTTCTTTTTAACTTATTCATCCTAGGGTTTTGATTTGCATCTTCCTAATGGGAGCTCTGGTGGCCTAATGGTAAGGAGTTGCACTGGCAACTCAAAGGTACGTGGTTCAAATCCACCAGCTGCTCCACCGGAGAAAAATGGGTATTCTCCTCCTGTCTGATTAACTGCTTCTGAAAACTTGCTGGAATGTCAACTATGAGTTTGTTCCAACAAGACCGCACAAAACAATGACAGTGTCAGCTAAATACTAAAGCTAGGTTTCATCCTGAACTTTTAGACCGGGTACGGGGTGGGGGTAGGGAATAGGGAACCCCAACTCACTGCTTGAGGGCCAGCTTTGGGTCATTTCTGACTTACAGCTGTGAGTTGGGGTTCCCTATTCCCTACCCCCACCCTGTACCCGGTCTAAAAGTGATCACAACAGGCAGTGGGGATATATTTTAAGGCCGTAGTAAGCTGACCCCTGGGTGCAATAAATCTTCTATTCTATGGGCTTCAGGCTGGTTTTGATTTTCTTTAAATCCAAGGGCTTTTCAATTTTGTCTGAAATCTCTTAATTCATCAATTAAATGTCTTAAAAACCCACGGAATTTATCTTGAACACAAACAGTGCATTTGCTCTTTTGTTGTAAAAGAGGACAAAACCTTAAGGGGAAATATTTTAATGATTAAAATTTCACTTGAGGGCCATTATCAATGCCACCTACTGCTTAAAAGGGTCAAATCGATGAATTCACCCTGTTGGTATAATACTTTTCCCACAGCGTCCTCTTACCATTTTAATAATCACCTTTGAATGGAAGAGAAATGTCAAATACAGACAAGTGAGCGGAATAAAAGTGGGAAAGTGGCTGAGATGAAGGAATGTTCTTGGTGGAATCAGGTGGCTGGGACTCACGGTTCATTCCTTCCATTATCAACAAGCATTTGAAGGAATCTCTGGTGGCCTAGTGGCAAGAAGCTGCACTGTGATCCCAGAGGTGTACGGTTTGAATCCACCGGATCCTCTGCTGGAGAAGGAGGGACAATCTTCTCCTGTACCAGTCAGATCTGATTTGACAGTACACACACAAAAAGTAATAAAATTTAAAAATAATTTAAAAAAAATTTTATACTTAAGTGGTAGCTAGTTTCTCTTGATATTTTTAATCAACACAATAGTGGCCATGAGATTTCTAGAAGTTTATGTTTTTAGTTTTGGAAAGATCCTAGCTGAGAGTATCCCATGATTCAGTCTGGTTGGCCACGTGCACTGGCGCCCCACAGACAGGCAGAACGTGGACGACATTGTGAAGGAGTGATTTGTGAGACAGGGGGTTCTGGTGACCTAGTGGGTAAGGAACTGCATTGCCAATGCAAAGGCAGGTAGTTTGAATCTGCCAGCTTCTCTGAGAGAGAAAGATGAGCAGTCTCCTCCTTCCATGTGATTTGCAGCCTCTGAGCTTCTGAAGACACACTAGAAGGCCAGCCTTGAGTCAGTTCTAACTCGATAGCTATTAGTTGAGTCTGATTTGCAAGGCAGTGAGGTGGGTAGGAAACTGGTGAGGAAGTGTGCTCAGGGTAGTGGAGGAGAGAGAGTCTGGGACCCTGTCTTCCTCCACAGTTCAGAAGCCCCCAGACTCTGCACCAAGGGTGATGGGTTTTTCTGCCATTCATTTAAAAAGATTTTTTTTCATTTTCCTCTGTGCAAACAGTCACATGATTTGGTTCATTGAGGCTTAAATGATTTAGCAGCGTGATTGAGAATCTTAGCACATGGAGAGATTCTCAGCTTGGGAGTGCCAGGATATGAGGGTGGAACAGAGGTTCCGTGGGGATAGAGGCAGCAGTAGCAGCTACAGCAACAAAGCTTTGCCTTGCAGTAGCTTTTCATGCGACAGCCATCCCCGAAGAGACAAAAAAGAGACGGAGAAAGTTAAGAGCAGACTGCAGAGAGAACCCCTGTAGGCATAACCACCTCTCCCAGAGAGGGTCTAGTGAGATGAGCGAGGTGCCTTGTATGTCACAGTGATCAGCGCAATGTAAAGGAGGCCTTGTAACATAGTGTGTACGTTACTGTGCTGCTAATCTGAAGGTCCGCAGTTTGAATCCATCAGAGCTCTGTTAGAGAAAGACAGACCATCTTTTCCCAAAGGTACAGTCTTGGATTCCTGTCGGAGAGTTACTGTCAATCTGAATGGCGTCAACCTCAGTAGGTATTAAGATACACTCACATTAGTGTCTGAACAGCGTCAACCTCAGTAGGTATTAAGATACACTCACGTAAGTGTCTCACATGATTTCCTTTAATCCCAAAGGCTTGTCTGTCAGCTTCTTGCACTGTGTTGGCTAACAAATGCTGGCTGCAGATGGTCAAAGACGGCGACTTTCAATATGGTTGTTTCTCAACATCAAGAAAAGAAACATTTTCACCACTGGGCCAGCAGGTGACATTGTGATAGATGGAGAAAAGATTGAAATTGTCAACAACTTCATCTTACCCGGATCTAAAATCAACACCTTACGTCCCCTGCTTGGTATTGGCAGGTGGGAAATCAAAAGACATGCTGTGCCATGTCATGTCATGGAAATTTGCTGCCAAGGACCTCTTTCAAGTGCTTGGGAGCAAGGATGTCAGTTTAAAGACTGAGGTGTGTCTGATTCAAGTCATGGTCTTTTCAATTATTTTTTACACATCTGAAAGCTGAACAACGAATGCAGATGGCAGCTGCAGATGCAACGTCTTTGAGCTGTGGTGTTGGACAGGATTGTGGAATATCCCACGGACTGTTGGAAGAGCAATCAAAGATGTCTTGGAGAAAGTGCAGTTAGAGTGTCCTCAGAGCCCAGGATGGTGAAACTTTGTCCCACATACTTGTGTTGAGAGTTGCCATTTCTTGGAAAAAGCCAGGATGTTTGGAAATGGAGAGTGTCGGCAGACAATAGGAAGACCCTCAACAGGACAAATGGACACTGAGACTGTAACAGTGGCCTGAAGTCTATCAGGGATAATGAGCATGGCACAGCAAAATACAAGGTTGACATCCGCTGTTCACAGGGTCACTATGGATCGTAGCAGACTTGATGCCACCCCATAACAACAACACTGGTAGGGAGCTGTGCTGTCAACACAAAGGCTGTTCCATGGGAGAAAGAGGGGCGATCTCTTCTCGTGTAAATTACAGCCTCTGAAAAGTTATTGGAGGATCAGCTATGAGTTGGTTCTGACTTGATGGCAAAATGTTGTTGGGTTTGTTATGGGTATTTTGTGTTGTGAGTTTTTTTCCTTCGTCTTGGACAATGTTGTCATGCGTCTTCAAGTCAGAACTGACCCATAGCGGACCTTCTAGTGGGTTTTCAGAGGCAGTTAATTGCATGGGAGGAGACTGCCCATCCTTCTCCCACGGAGCAGCTGGTGGCTTCAAACCACATGCCTTTGGGATTGCGGTGCAATTTCTTACCATTAGGACAATGTGTTGCTGTTGTTGTTAAGTGCCATCGAGTTGCCTGTTACTCATAGTGACCCTGTGTACAACAGCCCTAAACCCTTCTCTATCCTGTACCAATCTCACTGTCTCTGACACACCTACCCACATTACCCCAGTCTCTGAATCAATCCATCTCATCAAGGGTCTTCCTCTCCTATGCCGTCCCTCCACCCTCCCAAGCATGATGTCCTTCTTCAAGGACTGGTTCCTCCTTGCAACATGACCAAAGTATGTCAGATGAAGCTTCAGAATCCTTGGCTCCAAGGAGGAGCCTGGTTTAACCCTCTCTAGGAAGAACCTGTTCATTTTCTTAGCAGTCCATGGTATATTCAATACTCTTCTCCAACACCACAGCTCAAAGGCATCAATTCTCCTTCTTTCCTCCCTAGTCATTGTGCAACTCTCTGATATAGCAAGTGATTGGATAGCAAGTGATTGCAAAGACCATGATATGTAGTAATAATAATAAATCAACACGTTGCACTGCCAACTCAAAGGGACATAGTTCGAATGCACTAGCTATTCCTAGGGAGAAATGTGAGTAATCTCCATGCATGTGATTCACAGCCTCTGAAAACCATCAGAGAGTCAGTGCTGACTTGCTGGCATAGAGCAGCAACAGCAATGTTTATTATTACTACGGCTGTTGATGATGTTGTTGATCGCCGTTGAGTCGAGTGTGACTTAAAGCGACTCCATGAACAAAAGACCTTGCCAAAACTGTCGTCATTTCTCCAAGGTCATAGAGTTTCCAGAGGCATGTGGTTTAGGAAGTGGATGCCACTCCTGCTTCCAAACTTGTTTTATATCTGGGAGCTCCACCAAACACTGTCCACATTACGAATGATATTTTTTCTTATATAGTCTATACAGATCCTCAGAAGATAGCTCGACCTCCTTTAAAAAGTTTATGCACAAGCCGCTGGAATCATTAGTTTCAGAGAAAGAACACTGAAAAGTTAGAAGGACAGGCCAAACAGGAGATGTTGGATCTTGTTTTGCATGGAGTTATACGCACATACACCCATCTTTGGCCATCTCTTCAGTGGGTATCTTTATGGATTATAACAAAGTTTGCTGTTTAAATGTCTTGAGCGTATGAGATCTTCAATTTTCCAAGTGTTAATTCTTACAGTACGACATAATCTGAAGCGGATCTGGGTGAAGTGTACCTTTGTAAGGGGTAAATGAAAATTTATCTAGGATAGGGTGTCAGTAAAACAGCCAAGGCAGGTTCTCTTGCTAGCTAGCCCCTTGGGCAGCTTTGAGAAGGTGACAGGCCACCATTGCAAGCGTGGTTTGTACGCTGTGAACATAGCTCTTATCTTAGGGTCCTTTGAAAAATGCCAAGTTACTGTTGAAAATGGGTATCTCCCTCTCTATTTCTTGGCCATCATTTCCAATGAAACACTTATCCTAGACTTGTGGAAGACATAAACTATTAAGCACTTGAACTCTAACCAAAACAATGACAGCTTGAAACGCCTCCCTCCTCCAAAGGTACCTAGGAGGATTGATGCTCTGGTACCAAAAAGATCTCAGCCCCCAGTACACAGCACATCTCTCAAATAAGTGACGTGGCTGAGAGCGGAATGAACTTGAGGGCAGCTGGCTTGAATATTTGGAGAACATTTGTACAAATTCTCTCATCCATTGCCACATATTTTATATAATGAAACCAATCACTAACCATTTTACAGTGTTTGACTCAGTATCATTTATTCAGAATATTTCACAACCATCACCTCGGTTGACTTAGAAACCATTTTCATCAGGGGACCTGCCCTGCCCCCCCTTCCTCCAGCAGAAACTGGAGCTTTGCCTTTGATGAAAACACGGACTCTGAACCATTTCCCAGTCCTCCCAGCCGTAACAATCTTAGCTTTCTCTCTCTTTCTGGGTGGATATTTTAGAATCGTTTTTAGAACTTAAAAAATTATAACATGTACATTGTAGAGGATTTGGAAACCATATAAAAGCATAGAAATCATAATCTGAACTCTCAAGAACAATTGGTATCATTGTGTGTCAGTCCCTCAATCTATTATCTGAATGCACTCTGATGCAAAATAGAATGTGTTTCCCCTTAGAAATAATATCATATGTACATCCATTTTTTTTTAAATCATGATGCTTGGTTTCCTCTACAATGCATAATGAGCCACAGCATTCCCAAATCATTTCCTATTCTTCTAGCGGATACATTTCCACAGACACTTGATAAGAACACACCATAATTTATACAAGTAATTCCTGCCTGCTGAATGTATAGGTTATTCCATTTCCCCCACTAAAGTGACTGATCCTGTCAGGAAGATTTGTCAGTAAATCTTCATGCGCATGTCTGATCATTTCCTTGTGAAACATTCCTGCAAGGTAACGTCTACATTCAAGATTTGGTAAAAAATGATTTGTAAGGCGGTTGAACAAATACACAATCCCACTAGCATCATCTAAGGGCATTTGCTTCCTTTCACATTTGTTAAATCAATGTAAAGATATATGTGTGTTTGTGTGTGTATATATGTGTGTGTGTATTATGTGTGTGAATACAGATGCGTTTTATATATATAGATGTGTGTGTGTGTACAGACAGACAGATAAGTAGGTGGGTAGAACAAACAAATCTATCTTGGAGAGGGTGAAAATAAAGTTTCTCCTTGGAAGCTTAGGGCACGTGGCCAGGAGGAAAGAATCCTTGGAGAAGGACATCATGCTTGGGAGGGTGGAGGAACAGAGCAGGAGAGGAAGACCTTGGGTGAGATGGATTGATATAGTAACTGGGGTAAAGGGGGTAGGTGTGACAGTTAGTGAGACTGACTCAGAATAAGGTAGGGTTCAGAACTGTTGTATACAGGATTGATATGAGTCACAGGCGATTTGACGGCACATAACAATAAGAACAATGAAGATCAGTCATTTGTATTTATTCCTTGTGTCCCAGCTGGATGGGTTGACTATTCTCCCTTTCTTATTGGTGTCTTTGTCCCTTTCCAAAGAACTAAAGAGCAAGGATGTTACTTTAAAGACTAAGTTGTGCCTGATCCAAGCTATCACGTTATTCCGCCCACCCCTTCAGTTGCTTTCTCTACATTGAAAAGTTGGAAAATGAATAAGGAAGACTGAAGAAGAATAGATGCCTTTGAATTGTGGTGTTGAAGAAGAGTACTGAATATTCCACAAGTTGAAAACAACACAACACAAAACCAACCCCATTCCCCACCCCTCTCCCCAAACCCGTCTCCAAAGTGCCTGAAATGAAGTCTTAGTATCCTTTCTTCTAAGCAGAAGAAAGGATAGTCTTCTAAGCAGACTGCATTTTTGAAGCAATTCAACTGAACAGGCATTTAACATTTTATGTAGTGAAGAGATCTCTCTTTTATTTAAATAAAAGTTTTTTATTTTAATTGTCATTTTAACAAAAGTTTACAGAAACGTTAGATTTTCATTCATTCATTGTTGCACATTTTACCCATTCTCCTTCCCTTTCCCCTGCCCAAGATGACTCCACACTCCCCCCACCCCACAAGAACATGGAAACAGCCCAAATGTCCTACCACAAACGAATGGATTGAGAAATTATGGTACATTCACACAATGAAATACCATGCAGCACCCAGGAGCAATAACTTTGTAAATTATTACCTAACTTGGGAGAGACTGGAGAGCATTATGTTGAGTGAACTTAGTCCCATAAGGACAAATATTGTATAAGACCGTTATTGTAGAATGAATGTTCGGATCCAGGAGGGGTGGGAGAGACTGGAAGCAGAGGGATGTGGATGAGCAGGGGGGAAAAGGGCTTCATCATTGAGTTGTATGATTTGGTGGGTGGGGGTTTGGTGAGGGAAATGCAAAGAATTGTTTTTTTTTTTGCATTTGTATTAGAATTTTGTAAATAAACTAATGAAAAGAGATCTTTCTTTACTTACATCCCTCCTTGCTTTTAAATCCTAGAAAGCCTTTTGCACACTTGCTGGGAGGTAAATATTAGTTCTGTTTTTCTCAGTTCTTTTATTAGACACATCTTTTACTATTTAACTCTTCAACTCATTAAATTACCAGGAGATTGCTTTTTATTGCCGTGTAAGTGGATTGTGTTTGAGCTGGTGACACGTTTAGCACCGTCCCCTTGTGCTTGGGGTGCCGGCTGCCAGCACTCCAGGGGTTTGCTGATATGACACTACTTTCCATATTCCTGAGCTGTCACCATCTCTCCCTATATATCAAATTGACTGGCTGTTTTAAATTTTCCCCAAGGTTGCAATCTTGAAATTCTTATCTTACTGTTCCTCCTCTTGCATTTCCCCCCCTCTGTTTAACAGAGTGTCTTGTGGAGTGATGATATTGATGCCTCTGGATCTGTCTTGCAGAATTATGGAATTGGTGGGGATTCCAGGCCTCTTCAGGGGCTCCTACTCCCTGGGGGAGGCCCAATCCATCACCTTGACAGCATGCATGCAGGTCTTGAATTGTCTCATATTCACATCTGTTTTTAAGAGTAAAGATTTCACTGCCTCACAGACCAATTCAAATTGCCCTAACATTAGCCTGAACATCTTTCATTCTTTTCCTTATTTTATTTTTTTATACCTCATAATCATAGTGAATAACAAGTTCTCACTTACATGAAGATCTAATCCAGTAGAGAATATAAAGAATTAAGGAAGATATTTATGCCCCGGGCCTAGTAAAGGCAGAATTCTAAATACATCTCCCACCCCCAAGACCGTTGAACATGTAGTTACTGTTAAGTGCTCTCGAGTCAACTCTGACTCCTAGATGCCTTGAATGATGACCTTGGCCTATCATGTGCTGCCCTTGTCATCTCTGATATACTTGAGCCCCTGTCACAATCACTGTATCTATTCATCTTGTTAAAAGTCTTCCTTTCTTTCACTGACCCACCACCTTTCCATGCGTGCCATTGTATCCAAGGACTAGTCTCTTCTAACATGCCCAAAGTAAGACCAAGTTTCACTATCCTTGCCTCCATTGAGTACTTCTTCTCCAAGACACATTTGTTACATTGGTAGACCGTGGGGTAGTCAGCACTCTTCACCAGCGTCATGTCTCAGAAGCATTCATTGATTCTAATTCTGGCATGATTATTCACTGTCCAACTATCAAAAATTAAGCAAGTAATGGAAAAGGCCATGGCTTGAATCAGACACACCTTAGTCTTTAAACTGTCATCCTTGCTCTTTAACACTTTGGAGAGGGCCTTGAGAGCAGATTTTCCCAGTGCAACAAGTCTTTACTTTTTTGACCGCTGCTACAAAGGATGTTGATTAAGGAGCCAAGCAAGATAAAACTGTTAATCTTACTCCTGTCTCCACCTATCATAACATTGCCTTTCTATCATGTCATTGCCTATTGGCTCAGTGGTGAGGATTTGGGGTTTTGTTTTGTTTTGTTTTGTTTTGTGATGTTGAGATGGAATCCATATTGAGTGAACATAGTAATACACACACACTCACTTAAAATTCATTGCTGTCAAATTGGAACCAATTTCTAATTGATCATTCAGTGCATTTATGGAGATTAAATTGCATAGGAGGATATTGTCAATTTTTTCTTTCTCATAGTGTCTGGTAGATTCGAACCACCTGCCTTTGGGAGGACAGTGCAACTCCTTACCTATTACCAGAGCCTCATCACTATATTATTATATGATTAAAGGGACTTTGCAATGCAATTTATGTATCTGATTGATTTGTCCTAATATTGGGAGATTGCCCTGGATTATCTGTGTGCGTCTGATGTAATCGCAGAAGCCCTTTAAATGTAGAGAGTTTTCTTTGGCAAAAGCAGAGGATTTGGTAAACCATTGTTGGCTTTGAGGAGGGAGGGTACCATGTGATGAAGAATGAGGGCTGCCTTTTTTGTTTGTTTTGGTTTGTTTGTTGTTGTTTTTTTTACATAACAGAATATCCATTTAATTTAAGAAATTGATTAGATAAATTATAGTATATCTGTGCATTGGGTTTTTAAAAATTCTTTGTTGCACATTTTCTTCCCTTCCTCCTATATACTTCCCCCAGCCCACTCCACAATGCACTTTTTGTTTCAGATTTTTGTCCTATATATGATCCCAAATCATATTTTTTGACAGTTCTTTCCCTCATCTGCTCTAATGCAATATTTATATTCTTTTCCCATCCTCTCCCCAACTACTGCCCCCATGTCTGTTCTATTTAATAACAGTGGTGATGTAATGCAGTATTTATCCTTTTGTGACTGAGATATTTCATTCAACATATTGTCCTTAATGCTTCCCCATGGTGTGTACTGTTTTATGAGTTTATTGTTGCTCAAGCTGCATAATAGTCCATTGGGAGAATGTATCATAGTTTTTCTAGCCGTCTGTTTTGTTGATGGACACTTGAGTTGTTTCCATCTCTTTGCTATAGTGAATAACACAACAAACATAGGTGTGCTTACGTCTGAGTCATGGCTCTGGTTTCTTTAGGGTATATTCCTAGTAGTGGCACTTCTGGGTCGAGTGGTATTTCTATTTCCAACGTTTTGAGAAAGTGCCAGACATAGTGGTTACACCATCTTTCATTCCCACCAGCATAAGTTCAACTCTCTCCCCAGCATCACCCACATTTATTTGCGGGCCTGTTGAACTTTGCTATGTTGCTGGGGTGAGAAGTTATCTCATAGTTGCTTTGTGTAGGTAGCCTTGTGGAGATGAAGATGGGCCAGGATGAAAGTCAGCAAAGAGAGGAAATCCATTCTTAGAACATTGTGTTGGTGGTGTTGTTAAGTGTTGTGGAGTCGTAGGCAACTCATAGTGACCCTATGAACGAAAGACCTGGACACTTGTATAACTTTCATCCTTTCTCCAGGTTCATAGAGTTTCTGGAGGCAAGCTATTTCAGAAGTGGACGCCACTCCTCCTTCCAAGCTTGTTTTAATCGGGGAGCTCCACCAAACACTGTCCACCATGGGTAACCATTATTGCATTTGACACATCAGTGTCACAGTGTTCAGCTTCACAGCAACCATAAGTTACCAACAATCTGAATGACCTTGAAAGGGAATTTGCTTCTTAGTACTTTTAGGTTAAAAGCCCCAGGTCATTGATAATTTGATGTTGGCACCCTGAGAGCCTAAGCAGAGAATCTTCTCATGTCATACTCGTGTGAGGTTATTTTCAGGTGTTGTTATTGTCATCAGTATTTAAAATACCAGCAGGGTCACCCAGCAGGTAGACAGATTTCAGAGGAGCTTCCAGGCTAAAGCAGACGAAGAATGGGGACTGGCCGTCCACCTCTGAGATCAGGGCCCTCAGGACCCCCATGAACAGCAGCAGAGCGCCTGGTCTGATAAAGTGCTGGAAGATGAACCCTCAGGCTGGAGGCTCTCCCAGTGTGACTGCTTAAGAGCCGCCTTTTCAAAGTAGAATCGAAGTTAATGATGCATAAAGTTCTCATTTAGCAAAGGGCCTTCAGTTGCTGATGTAGCACCATTTTATTATCATCATATTCATTCTGGAGGCTGGACTTTATGAGGAGGAATGTGGTATTAGGATTGGACGAAGACTCATAAACAATCTGTGATAAGCAGATGACACGACCTTCCTTGCTGAACCTGAGGAAGACCTGAGGCGTTTGCTGCAGAAAGTCAAGGGCTGTAGTCTTCAATATGGATTGAAGCTCAACATCAAGAAGACAAAGATTCTCACCACTGGGCTGATTGTCAGGACCGTAATAGATGGAGTAGAGATCGAGGTTGTTCACTGTCTGCTTGTTTCACAAACACTCTTGGCACCAACAGTCAGGAAATCAAAAGATGAATTGTATTAGAAAAACCTGCTGTCAGAGACCTCTTGAGGGTGCTGCAAAACAGTGAGGTCAGTCCAGAGACTATGGTGCACCTGGTCCAAGTCACGGTCTTTGCAGTTACTTACTCTTCATCAGAGAGCTGGATAATGACTAAGGATGATAGAAGAATTATTGATACCTTTGAGGTCTGGTGTGGGAGAAGAATATTGAACACACCATGGACAGCCAAGAGAACAAACAAGTTTCAACAAGGCTGAAACCAAGTTGCTCCATGGAGTCAAGGATCTTGAAGGTCTGTCTCATGTATTTTGGGCACATGGCCAGGAGGGACCAGTCTTTGGAGAAGGACGTCATGCTTGGTAGGGGGCAGGGACAATGCAGGAGAGGAAGACCCCAGATGAGATAAGATATGGCAGAATTCAGAGCTTTTGTGCATAGGGATTGCTATGAGTTGCAGGCAACTCAATGATACATAACAACAACAACAACAATAAAACAACAACATCAGAGGTCTCTTATTTTCACAAGGCATTGATGTCATTGTATAGGGTAGGTTTTGAAGCCAAATCGATACCCTCACCCCAAAAGAACGCCATCCCAGCAGTGACAAGCCAGGTGGGGCCAGGATCAGGCCAATGTGGCCAATGACATCCTTCTTTAGGTTTGCATTTCTTTTGCAGACAGCTCTGGACTGACACCGTGAGAGGCCACCTTCTGGAAACAAGCACTTTACCACTTGGTCACAATGCCAACTTTCGGAAACTGAATAAATAGGTCTCACTCGTCACTAATAGTGTTTTGGGCTATACTGGCGGACCATTTCATATGTAACTGGAACCAGAGAATGGATTCAGAGTCGTAAAAAGACTTACGGCTTTGGCCCTTGTTGGGTGCCATTAAGTTCATTCCAAATCACGGTGGGCTTTTGTGAAAGTAGAATTTTGACACGGTGTTTTGTTGACCGTTGTCTTAGTGGCAGCAGGTGACCAGGTCTTCCTCCTGTGAAGCCATGGGGTGTGTGGGAACCACAAATCTTTTAGTTAGCAGTTGAGCTCTGAAGCATTGCTCTGCCACGGTGCCTTACTTCCTCATCCACACGGGGAAAATTCAACGCCTGTTTTAGCTGTGTGATTTGAAAGACATCCTGGCCTTCAAGAAGAGCACCTGTCCCATCGCTGCTCTCAGCCAGTAACAAGTGTGGCAGAGAGTCTGTTCCTGGGAGATGTGGGGCTTCTCTGGTCAAAAGGGTGAGAGAGAAAAAAGATTTGTTTAAGGCTTACGGCAGGTCCAAACAATCCGCCATCTCTCTCATGGTGTTTTCTTTGAGGTCAGACAGGTGGTGTTACCTAATAGTTTTCCTCAGCTCTGCCTGCTCTGACCTTTTCTTTCACAGACATTTTCTCTAGCAAATTTTCCATACCCTTAGTCCTCTGTTTCTTAGAGGACCTGGCGTAACACGTAGGATATAAGCAAAGCAACTGGTTGGGGAAGAGTCCCTACCTCATTTTGATTTACCAAGTGCTATGTAGATTACACAAAGTAACTCTTAGCTCTGAGGAAGGGGGCCCCCAACTCTGAGCTCCAGGTTTCAGAGGGCCCTGCATACCGCCAGGCCTGACAGTGTCCTCTGTGGATCTTCAAGTGCTCGCTAGCCCTAACTCTCACACATCTCAAAGGTCAGGCTATGAGGGACTGGATTACATCCTCCTCATAAAAAAAGAAAGTAAAAACCAACATAGCTTCTCATCCCCTGAAAAGAAATAAAACAAACGAAAACAAACAACATTCCATGGAAACCACATAGATTTGGACCCCACAAACTGAAGTTGTGAATTTCCTCAAAGATGGCTCTGGTTTGGAGTTCAGTCTTTGATTTCTGGGTGCCAAGAAGAAAAAAAAAATCTGGGAAAGCAAGCTACCTTAAGAGAATAATTAGAGCTTATCAGGTTGTTGATGTGTTTGTTTTGGTTGTTTGTTTGTGTGTTGTTTTTTTTTTTTTTGGTTGTTTTTAAGCTAGGCAGGGGTTATTTGTCCCAATGGAGGACAATGCCACATTCTCCAAAGCTTATGTACATTTTATGATACTGAAGGTGTTTGTTTGTTTTTAATTTTATTTTTGTGTGTGTACTGTCAATTTGGATCTGACTGGCACAGGAGGAGACTGCCCCTCCTTCTCCGGCAGAGCATCTGGTGGATTCAAACCCGGTATCTCTGGGATTGCAGTGAAGCTTCTTGCCACTAGGCCACCAGAGCTCCCCTGCTGAAGGTGTTTTGAGGCACTGCTCCCCTTGTTACTTGAGCTCATGAGCACAGCCAGTGAGGGAGCCAGAAGCTTCTCCTGGAAGTTGGACCCCAGCACATCACTGAGTCTGCTCCAAGGCAGCTATCCTTCCAGGCTTGAGGAAATTGAGCCTCAGGTTAATTGAGGCCAAGAAAGTCACATAGCTGGTGAGCGGTACAGCAGGGGCTGGCGGTCACTGCTTCCAGGACAGTTCACTGAGCATTTCTGCTCCGTTCTGACTCGTCCTGAACAAAGGGAGCGAGCTCAGTGCGAGGCCATGTGGACAAATGAGCTCTGGGTGTGGACATATGAGCCCTGGGTCCCAGCAACGGGGAAGGGGGTGGGATTTGGGGCCTGGTGTCACTTTCCACGCAATGACTCCACTCTGCCACTTGGGTCTCCACAAAGCCCTCTGCTGATTGACTCTGGGCTCCTGGCCCAGCCTCATCAGAGCGACTCTTGTCATTCTCACCAGGGATCATCCTCTGGGATGACGAATAGCATCGGCCATTAAAAACGACACCCATAATTGTGCAGCCAAAGGCGACAATCTTTTAAACCTGTCAATGAGACAAAGGGGAGTTTTTGGAGATGTTGATGCAATCTCCGGAACAGAACATCCTCGTGCGCTCTGACAGCCTGGAGATCAGCTGCCACCTTGAGAACTCCAGGGTTAGCTGTGTGCCCAGGAGGCTGTACACTGGCCCGGCTGTGTCCTGGAAGTGAAGGGAGAGGCGAGTAGGGCTCTCAGCGGCTTGGTCATTAACTTGCTGGATGACCTGAGAGTCAGAGGAGTTAATGGGCTTCATCCAGAGCTGGAGGTACAGAGGGAAGTGGAGAGAGAAAACGCAGTCTATTATGGCAAGAGGACTTGGGAAACAAAGCCGCCAGTGTAGGCTCTGGTTTCAGCTTGGCTGGTGACCACTGAACAATCAGAGGACCCCTGCATTGCTGGCCCCTGCCCACCCAGGAGCTGCAGTCACCTTCATGATAAGCATGGCCTCCTCCTCATCTACAGGATATTTCCCAGGCCTACAAAATTGGTGTGACTCATAGTGACTCCATGTACAACAGCCCTAACCCCTGTTCTAGCTCTTGCCAATCTTATTGTCTCTGACACACCTATTCCCATTACCCCAGTGTCTGAATCAATCCATCTCATCGAGGGTCTTTCCCTCCTGCGCTGTCTCTCCACTCTCCCAAGCATGACTTCCCTCTCCAAGGACTGATTCCACCTTGCACAATGTCCAGAGTATGTCAGTTGGAGCTTCAGAATCCTTGCCACTAAAGAGCAGCCTGGTTTCAGCCTCTCCAGGTAGAACTTTTGTTCTCCTAGCAGTTCATGGTATATTTAATACCCTTCTCCAGCACCACAGCTCAAAGGCATCAATTCTCCTATCATCCCTAATCATTGTGCTGCTCTCTGATATATAGCAGGTAATAGCAAAGACCATGGCCTAAATCAGGTGCACCTTAGTCTCCAGACTGACATCATTGCTCTTCAGTGCTTTGGTGAGGTCTCTGACAGAAGACTTTCCCTATCTATATATAAACATGTAAAAAAAATATATTTATATATATTATCTAAATATAACTATATTTAATATAAATATATATATAGTTGTTGTTAGGTGCAATCTTAGAACAACTCATGTCCTATCCTGTGCTGTCCTCTTCCTGACACACTAGTGCCATTGTGGCAGTGAGCATGTCAATCCACCTTGAGGGTCTTCCTTTTCTTCACCAACCCTCCATCTTTTCCAACATCATGTCCTTCTCCAAGTAACGGCCCCTCCTAGCAACATGCCCAAAGTACGTTGAAGAGAAGCTTTATCGTCTTTGCCTCCTGTGAGCACTCTGTCTGCACCCTCCCCAAGACATATCTGTTCATTCTCTATGCCGTCCATGGGATGTTCAATGCTCTTCTCCAGCATCACAGCTCAAAGGCATCAATTCTTCTTCTGCCGTTTTTATTCATTGTCCAGCCCTCAGATGCATAGCAAGTGAATGAAGGACTGTGGGACTTACGTATAATAAAAGAGCTCTGGTGGCCTAGTGGTAAGAAGCTGCGCTGCATGGAGGCATGTGGTTGGAATTCACCAGCTGCTCTGTAGGAGAAGGATGGGTAGTCTCTCTTGTATGATTATCTGCATCTGAACTTGGTGGATGGTTAGTTACGAGATGGTTCTGACTTGAACAGTATACAACAGCAATAAAATAGATCTACATAAACACACACACATGTGCCCACGTACATATAAATATATACATACATGGAGGAAGAGAAATTAGACTTCTCCCTCTTTCAAAAGAGAGGAGTGAGCTCGGACCTCAGCAGAGTTGGGAGCTAATTAGTGTAGAGAAAGCTGCAGCTCAGAGCACCAAGACTAATGAACAGACCTGCTCCCTGTACGTGGAGATAGAGAATCCTGCAAACAGTGGCCATTGCAGAAGGGCTGGAGCCCAGGGGGGCAGAGGTTGCCTGCCAGGAGGTGGGGAAAGGGTGCCTGGAAGGGAGAGATTGCCACTTGGCGTTCACGGATCTCAGAGAGGGTTCTGAACGAGCTGGGTCAGCACTGTCGACTCACTGCATACATCATCCACACCATCTTTCTCATGTTGACTTCAAATAGACCATTTTATTAATTCCATAGGTTTTTGTTTAGCGGGAAAAGAAACCCTGTACCAGCTCCTGAAAGTCTTAAAGCTGATGACCTACATTGCATGCAGCCCTTGATTCCTCTAAACCTTTCCCCGTTTTATAACCTGATTTGAGCTTTTCTCTCTTCTGGGCTTGGTCTGCAGTGAACTGATGGCCCCCCTGTGGTCCTGGGGTTCCCAGGCTGGGGACGGAGGAGAGATGTGCAGTCAGCATGTCACACTCGGGGTGGGAGTCAGCACCAGGGGGCAGAATCATTTGCCTGTGCCCTTGCTTGCTGACATAGCATTTGGCGAAAAGACCTCCTGCTTCTGTGATACCTCTTCCATAATTACCAAGCGAGAGTCTATTTTCAGTGCAGGGGCTGAGACGAGGTAATTGGAAACCACAGAGGCAGATTATGTCTGCTTAGTTTAAGGGGCTTTTTTTGCTATCGTCATAGAATCTTTGGCTCACACTCATTCATACCAGGCACTTTTCATGCAGAATAAAAAACATGTACTGGGTCTGATACTGTATCTGTCATAGGTTATTTTGCTTTAAAAGTGAAAAAATAGGGTGATGTATCACGGTGCACCTGGAATTTAATGTCTTCCTGTACAACACAAAATAGAAACATCTTATATATGAAATGTTAATATATGAGAGCAGTCTTTGACCATGGCTTCCAATTTTATTTTTTTTAATTAATTTTAATGAACGTTTACAGAGACTTAGGTTTTCCAGTCATTCATTGTTGCACTTTTCTCCCTGCCCACACACTCCCCCACCCCAATTTACTTTTCTCCTTGAAAAGGAAAAGAAAAACTCTTTCATTGATATGCAATCCCTACCCCCAAGGCCACTCCACTATGCAGCCTTCACTCTGGACTCCTGTCATGACACTAATACCCAATCACATATCCTTTTTAAACAGTTCTCTCCCTCATCTGTTTCAATGCAGTATATATCATTTCTCCCCGCCTTCTCTGTCTTCCCTCAACCCCAATGTCAGTCCCATTTTACAATGGTGGCCCTATGCAATATTTTTCCTTTTGTGACTGAGATATTTCACTCAGCATAATGTCCTCCAGGATCATCCATTTTGCATAATATTTCATGAGTTCCTTATTTTTCAATGCTGCATAGTATTCCATTGTGTGACTATACCACAGCTTTTCTAGCCATTTGTGTGTGATGGGCACTTGGGTTGTTTCCAGATCTTTGCTATTGTGAACGAAGCTGCAATAAACATGAGTGTGCATTGCCCTCCAATTTTAATGAATTAGAGAGACTTATCTTCTGGTATATTTTTTCCCCCTTCAACAAATATCTACTGAATTCCTGCTTCTCACTGAGCACTGGAGAGCAAAATTAGACAGGCTTCTTGTTCATAATCCAAAGAAACACACAATTAAACGTACAATTACATACTTGAGAAAGATTTTGATGGAAAGATAAAAATTTAGTTGGCATCAAGTTGATTCTCAGTGACCCACGTGTGTTTTGGGTAGAATTGTTCTCCGCCGAGGTTTCAATGGTGGTAATGTTCTGAAAGTCGTTGACAAGTCTGTCTTTTGAGGCACCTTTGAGTGGATTTGAACTGTGAACCTTTTGGTTAGTCATAAGTGCCTGGCTGGTTCTGCAATCGTAGGGGAAAGACTAAAGGTGACCTTGTCATGGGGCTCTAGGATTTTCTCAGGGGTTGGCTTGAGGGAAAGTGAGGGAGAGGGTTGAGATAAATCTAAGGAAAGGAAGTAGCACATGTCAAGGTGCGCTTGGAGAATTTGCGGGAAAGTCAGTGAGGCTGCAGAGTAGACTCTGATCATGTCAGTAGTGGTGGACACTGTTTAGTCTGAGGACCTATCCTCCCCCAGCAGCTGTCTTCCTGCCGATGTGCCTGGTTCTTTGGGGACCTTCTTCAGGCCCTGCCTCTGCTGCGTTTTAGCAGCCACTGACCTCTTGCTTTTAAAAATCAGCTCCTCTTTGTCTTCACTCAGCCCTGATGGTTTAACACGTCTCCCTTCTACAGGCTTGACATTTTGGAGAATACGCTGGCCGCTCTCCACAGGATCTTTGCTTCCCCCTTTCCTCAGTTCTCACCTTTCTTTATCCTCCTCTGGATTCCAGGAAGCTGACTTCACAACCTCAGTTCTGTTCCTCACCTGTTTTCATCCTCCGCTGGATTCCAGGAAGCTGACTTCACAAGCCAGCATTGCCTCCCATGCCTTATTGACTGGTTTAGTTCAAAGGGAAGCACATACTAGGAAAAGGACAGATCAGGGGGTGGGCAGAGAGAAGCTGGGTACCTTGCTTTGGGGTGTGTCTGTGTAACAGTGGCTGCTTTCATCTCTCAGGTGTATTTTCTATCAGGGAAGCTTAACTTCCTCTGGATTTCCAGAGCACAATCCTTCCTCTTTTACCTTGAGGTCTGTAGTGACAAAAGCTTCCTGTTGCTACTAATCTCTCAGTGATTTGATGTGGCTTAGGAAGTAAGGGGTGGTGCTGCCAATCCAAAGGCAGGCAGTTCGAGTCCACCAGCTGTTCAGTGAGAGAAATACAGGCTCTCTTCTCTCATACCATTTACAGCCTTTGGAAAACCCACTGGAGGGGCAGCTATGACTTGATGGCTCATAACAACAGCAAGAGTAACAGTAACAGTATGTCTATGGAACATTAGTGACACGGTGATAGAATATTTGGTTTATTCATAATTCATTCTGCTATGATTAGTAGTCAACCAGTTATGTGTTGAGCCAACATTGGCCCAAGTGCTTGACCTGCTGTAGAAGTCCATGAATGCGGATGCCAGCAGTCCTTCCTTCATTTAGTTCCCTCACTCCCCTGTGTCCCTTGGGTTTGGTGGGTCCCTAGAAGGTCTCCCATCAGGAGAACGACTTCCATGACTGCAGGTATGCAGGCTGGTTTTGCAGAAACTGGGGAGCACTGTTGACTATCAATTTCAGTGTAGCTGAAAAGTCAGGCATGACTCAGAGACCTGCCACTGAGGTCCCAGAAGCCTCTGGTCGGGTGGGGCTTGTACCGCACCCGAATCCTCTTTCCTTAGCACAATAAATGCTGCTGTTGTTGTTGTGTACCATTGAGTTGGAACCGACCCTTAGCAGACCCTCCAGGGGGTTTTCAGAGGCAGTAATCGCACAGGAGAACATTGCCCATCTTTCTCGCGCAGAGCAGGTGGCAATTTGAACTGCGTGCCTTCAGGATTGCAGTGCAGATTCCTACTTCAGCACAAAATAAACAGTTAATTATTGGCTAGAAAAGATATTTTGAGTGCCGACAATTTGACATCTCACAACTTGCCTTCTAAATCCGATGCATCAATTCCTGATCGATGCGTAGGCCACTTCTTTTTTTTTAAAATTTTATTAGTTTTAATGAACATTTACAGAGATTTTGGGTCTTCATTCATTCATTGTTGCACTGTTTTCTCCACCCTCACCCCCAGTTCGTTCTTCACCCCCCCATGTCTGTTTTAATTGTCCAATTGCCACAGTGCTTGTCAAAGCCAGTTCTGATTAATCTCCTTTGTCAGTGTGTCCCTTGCCATTCCCTATCATCCTCCCTGAGAGAAACTTCACCCTGATTCATAAGGAAAAGGGGATGGCGTATTCTCTTAGCGACTTCCTGCTGAAAAGGGACGCTGTGGGTTTCAGGGTGAATGTCTTCTCTCACTACTCTAAAGAGCCCCTTTGGCAGTAGGAAACACATAGACTATTATGGAGATTGATTTTGGAATTTAGATGCACTGTTATCAATTGTGCTTAGAAAGGCCACTTCTAATTGTCAGTAAGGGCTGTGTGTTGCTATGGTGTTGCGTTCTGGCTATTTTCCAACTGAAATAGTGGGCTGGTAACTCCCTTCTGGTGGCTGCACAGTTAGGAAATGGTGGAAGCAAAATCGTGTAAGTGGACGGGGCATCATCTAGAGACAAATACAAATAAAGTGGTCAACAAGCTAATTTGAAAGGAAGCTTAAACCATCCTCAGGCCAGCTGGCAATTGTTGGACTCAAGACTAGACAGGTTCAGGCAACAGATGGAAATGAAGATGGTTAGGGGGCCTAGCTTCAAGTGCTAAGTCAAAGACATCATTTCCTCTCTGGAACCTTAAATTCAGTAGCTGCTTCTTGGGAGAAAGAGAAGAAATCTCCTCTTGTGTGATTTACAGCATCAGAAACTTAATGGTAGGTCACCTCTGAATTGGCTCTCACTTAATGACGAGAGAGGGACAGCGCTCCCAGACTAAGAAACAAAGACAGAAAACTTGAAAATCTACTTCTGAATCATCCAATTAAATCCTGTGGCTCACAATCATTTAATCCAGAACTCACTATGAGAATGACTGAAGACAGGAGAGTGTTGTTTATAGGGTCTGCACGATTCCGGTTTGACTCTGGTAGCTAAGAAAGAATTCCTTTCGTTGGGTTTCTTGTATTGGATTTTACTTCCCTCTGGGATCCTGACTGATACAGAAGGTCTTACTAAAGCCGTCTCTGTCTAGGATGATAACATGGTTCTCTTTTGATCCACCTTTAAATTTTAGAATGAGGGATGAGATTTGGTTTAGGGAGCTCAAGGACTGGAACCCGGAATGATCAAGGGGGTTCAATTAAGAGGAGAGGGTGCAGGGTTCTAACATAACGAGACAGCTTTATGGCTTTTACTTTAGAAAGACCATTCCTATCATCTTCATTTCCATCTGCTGCCTGTATCTGTCAAGTCTTGAGTCCAACAATTGCCAGCTGGCCTGAGGATGGTTTAAGCTTCCTTTCAAATTAGCTTGGTGACCACAGTATTTGTGTTTGTCCATAGACGACGGCCCATCCACTTACATAGTTTTGCTCCTATCTTCCCATAACTGTGGTGCCACCGGATGGAAGCTCCTCAGCCACTGTTTCAGATGGAAAATAGCCAGAAAGCTTATAGCTTTGGTTTCTATAGTCTGTGGGGATATCGGCCATCCTATAAACCCCGGGGCTTTTATTGACTCGATGGTTGAATAATTCAGTCAAGTTCTGAAATTTAGGACTGTGTCTCAGGAAAGTCTCTCATGCTTTGAGTTTATTTATTCACTTTCTGTTTCTCACTTGCTGTAGGGGTTAGGAATAAAGCAATCTTCTTGGTAAGCGTAAGTCCCATTCCCAAAGACTCCGGTCTTCATTGAACTTAACATTGAAAAGACTGCTCTCTGAGCACAGATGAGAATGTTGAGAACAATAGAAATTTACAGTCACCCGTCCCCAAAGCAAGCACTTGTGTGCAACGGATGGAAAATGCCCTAATACCAAAGAACAGTTTCCCTGGGAGACATTGTCAGCGATGTGACAGGTGAGCGGATGTAACCCCAGAGCAGAAGTCTATGTAACAAGACCCTCTTGGCAAAGCCCATGAAGAGTGTTACCTGCTTGACACTCTATGTTAGCAAGTCATAAGACTGATACGGTTTTGTCCTGCCCTAGATTTTTGTTTCCAAGAGTCCCCCATTCTCGTGTTAAAAGATTACAAAAAGGAGGGGGGAAAGTGTAGAAATAAGATAGAAAATTGGAGCTTCGCTTTCTGCGGGCTGCAATGATGCTGATAGAATTTGCATTTTAGTGGTTGTTGGTACACAAATGTGTATAACAAATAGGTACGTGGTAGAAAATCCACACGCTGCTGCTTCGTGTAGGAAATATGGACGTTCTTCTGTGAGGTTTATAGCCTCCGAAAACTCATGGAAAGCTCAGCAATGAATTGGTTTTTTTGAGATGCATATTTTTGTTGTTGTGTGTTGTGTATGTATAGCAGAATACACATCAAACTCAATTATTAACATGTGTACAATTCTGTGTCATTGATTACATCCTTCTGGCTGTGCAATAATTCTTACCCTCCAGTCTCAAATTATTCAGTAATATATTTGGCAAATCCCAAGGCTGTTCTGGTGGCCTAGTGACAAGAAGCTGTGCTGCAATCCTAAAGGCACATGGTTCGAGGCCATCTGCTGCTCTGTAGGGTAAGGCTGGGCAATCTTCTGTGTGATTACTGCCTGTGAAAACCCATTGGAGGGTCAGCTACGGATCAGTTCTGGCTCTCGGATACTCAACAACAACAACTTCCCAAGTCATAAACAAGTTATAAACAACTAATACTTACCCATTACATTGGGTCATTTGATACAAATAATGAAACCAACCTCTACTGCAAAGAAGTTCTTCCTCAAGTCACCTCCACTTGCAGCATGTACAGCTTTTAATTCCTTGAAAAGACTTCGAGCCTTTTCTTGAACTGAAGTAGAGCTTAGTAAATTTCACCTGTTCAAAAACTCCCACAAATGTGATTTAAAAGATGCCACTAGGAACAAATGTTGTTCCTAACCCGAGGATTGTCTGTGTATTTCATCCACTAACTCAATGCTCTTCATAAAGATGAGACTAGTACAGGCTAGAATAGTACCAGTGGTTTGTACCCCAGACTTCTTGCCCATTCTAGTCTGCCTTCCTCTGCCGTGATAAGCTCAGTCCTGTATGGTTGAGCATTGCCGCCATCTTTAACCATTTGTCAACTCTCCTCTCCCACAGTGTCGTCTGCCTCTCTGTAATTTGTCTCTTCCTATGCTGCTGCTCTCTTCTCATGAAAATAGAGGTGAAATAGATAAAAGATAATGGGTATGTTGTGGTTGTTATGTGCCGTCAAGTCGCTTGTGACTCATAACGACCCTATGTACAATAGTCCTAAACTCTTCTCTGTCCTGTGCCAATTGCACTGTCTCTGACACTCCCATCCTGATTACCCCAGTTACTGAATCAATCCACCTTATAGAGGGCCTTCCCCTCCTGTGCCATCCCTCCACCCTCTCAAGTATCATGTCCCTCTCCAAGAACCAGTCTCTCCTTACAACATGTCCAAAGTATGTTAGAGAAAGCCTCAGAATCCTTGCCTCCAAGGAGCTATCCAGTTTAACCCTCTCCAGGATGAATCTGTTTGTTTTCCTAGCAGTCCATGGTACCCTCAATACTCTTCTCCAATACCACAGCTCAAAGGCATCAATTCTCCTTCTATCCTCCCTAGTCATTGTCCAACTCTCTGATGCATAAAAAGTGATAGCAAAGACCATGGCCTGTATCAGATGCACCTTAGACTCCAGAGAGACATTATTGCTGTCCAGTACCCTGGAGAGGTTCCTAACAGCAGACTTTCCCCATCTATACCAATTCTATACCAATGGATGTAGAAATGACAATTTTTAAGAAGTTGAAATGAGGATGTCTAATTTCCTTTAAGAGGGCTTTAGTGGCCTAGTGGTTAGGAGTAGCACCGTCAACTAAAAGGCAGGTAGTTTGAATCCACCAGCGGTTCTATTGGATACAGATGGACAGTCTAGTCCTGAACTGCTTACAGCCTCTGAAAACCCGCTGGAGGGTCAGCTACGAGTCTGCTGTGGATCAAAGGCATATAGCACCACGAGTTTCCATTACAGGTAGGGTCCCCCCCGCCCAATAATTTTATTTATTTTTATTGTACTAATTTATTTACAAAATTCGACTACATTGTTTTTCAGACCAGATTCTTCAAATTTCCCTCACCCCCCATCAAATTATACACCACTATGATTAATCACCCCCCCATTTTCACCCCTCTGCTTCCACCCTCATCCCCCAGATCCTCATATTCAATCTACAATAATGGTTTTATATAATATTTGTCCTTATGGGACTGAGTTCACTCAACATAATGCTCTCAAGTCCCTCCCAAGCTAGATAATAATTTACAAAATCCTTGCTCCTGTGTGCCTTGTAGTATTCCATTGTATGAATGTACCATAATTTCTTAACTAATTCAATTGTGTTTGGACATCTAGGCTGTTTCCATGTTCTTGTGATGGTGAATAACATTGCTATCAACATTGGTATACCAGTCTCCTTTTTTGCCTCCGTTCTCATTTTCTCAGTGTATATTCCAAGCAGGGGAATAGCTGGGTCATATGGAATGTTTTGATCGGCTGATGCAATGGTATCTTATTTAAATAAGAGTTTTGGTTTGTTTGTTTTCTATTAAGAGAAAGCTTTACATTGCTTGAGAAAGTTTCTGTCAATTGATGTCATTTCAGCAGTAATGGCTTTCTTGGGAGTAGCCTTCATGCATCTGTGAGAAATCTTGCCTGACAACCCACTGCACAATTATCCACTGATGTTTGCCTGTGGTGCAAGGCAAAGGTCAGAGAATAAAGAGAAGAGCTGAATATGCAACGTGGAAATATATACTAAACTGTGTGTTGGAAGAAATTTTAAAACTATTGGGATGCAAATCAAGTTCATAAGTAAAAATGATTATAGGATAGAGACATAATTAGTCTAATGACACAATTAAGATTTGTTTGGATTAAAAGTTAAATATGGAGATAGAGAAAGTATGTGACTTACTTATCAACCTCAATTGCTTTTTGAGATAATTTTCATTCTATATCACTCTTGCTCATTAATGAGAGTAAAACTAAACAACAAAATGTAAAATCTCTCTCCGTTTCCCTTTCTCTCTCACTGAAACACACAACCCCCAAAGCAAGAAAGGAAAACACCTCCAAATTGAAACCACAGCAGAATTAATGTAATAATATTATTACCATCAAGTCTGGTGGACTCAAAGCGGACCCTCTAGCCAGTTTTTAGAGGTGGTAAATCACAAGGGGGGAAGATTGCCCATCTTTCTCATATAGAGCAGCTCGTAGATTTGAACCATGTTCCTTTGGGTTTGCAGCACAACTCCTTACCTCTAAGCCACCAGAGCTCCCTAATAGAACAGTTGATGGCTACAATGGCTTACTCGTCATCTATCCATTTTCTTGAGGCATTTAAGAATAAAAGATTTTTTCTAGAGAAAAAAAATATCTATAGAGAAATACTTTAAGAGACTGTTTTTGGTGAGATTCTAAGTAATCTGACCAGTGGAATAATTTTGCTTTTTTCCTAAGCCTCTATCATTTGTAGTCCGCTATATCTAAATATTGATTGAGAGGAGCAAAGAAAGGAGCTAACTCAAAAAGCACCAATCAGCCTCTAGTTCCTTTCGCATTCTGAATGAATGAGCAAAATATCTCCTCCTCTCCTCTCCACATACATTTACCTACCAGAGCTTGTCTTTGAAAAGGAAGGTAATGAACTGCCAAGAGAACAAACAGGTCTATCCTGGAGAGGGTAAAACCAGACTGCTCGTTGGAGGCATGGATTTTGAAGCTCCGTCTCAGATACCTTGGACATGTTGACAGGAGGGGACCAGCCCTTGGAGAAAGACATCATGCTTGGGAAGGTAGAAGGTAAGACATCATGCTTGGGAACGTAAAAGTTCAGCATAGAAGAGAAAGACCCTGGATGAGATAGATCGGTACAATAACGGTGGCAATGGGGGCAGAGGTGTCAGAGACCGTGAGATTGGCTCAGGAGAGGGCAAGTTTCAGAGCTCTTGTGCATTGGGTCGCTATGAGTTGTGCTTGACTTGATTGCGTATAACAACAATGCTAACCTAACTTCTGCAGATTGTATCAGCGCTAAATAATAATTGAGTGATTGGAGAAGAAGGGCTTTGAAAAGAATAAAGTGTGAGGTTAGCCAGCAAAGCAGTAGGCAGCTGTGAAGCCAAGAGTCTGGATTTAAATGCAGACTGAGGAACTGGAACACAAACAGTTCAGAAAATGCTCTTGAGATTCTCAGCAAACCCAAGGGTCCGTGGGTTAAAATGGGAGGCCTCATTTGCCACTGAAACAATGCACATTTCAAGCAGTAGCACTAATACTAGAAAAGGCTAAGTTCTTGAGATGTTGTTATGTGCCATCAAGTCCCTTGTGACTCATAGCGACCCTATGTACAAGAGCCCTAAACACTGTCAAATCCTGTGCCAACCTTGCTGTTTCTGACACACTCATTCCCACCACCCCAATCACAGAATCGATCCATCTTATCGAAGGTCTTCTTCTCCTGCGCCGTCCCTCCACACTCCCAAACATGATGTACCTTTCCAAGGACCAGTCCCTCCTTGCAACATGCCCAAAGTATGTCAGACGAAGCTTCAGAATCCTTGACTCCAAGGAGCATTCTGGCTTCACCCTCTCCAGGACAAACCTGTTTTTCCCCCTAGCAGTCCATGGTATATTCAACCCTCTTCTCCAGCACCACAGCTCAAAGGCATCAATTCTCCTTCTATCATCCCTATTCATTGTCCAACTCTCCGATGTTTAGCACGTAATTGCGAAAACTATAGCCTGAATCAGGCACACCTTAGTCTCCAGCCTGACATCGTTGCTCTTCAGTTCAGTACTCTTAAGAGATCCCTCACAGCTGACTTTCCCAATGAAACTTGTCTCCTGATTTCCTGGCTGCTGTTACCAAGGGTGTTGTTTGTGGAGCCAAGTAAACTGAAACTGTTAACTATCTCAATCTCTTCACTATCCCTACTGATGCTTTCTAAAAAAGTTTCATTTTGTATTGGTTTGCTTATGAAGTGCGTGTATATTATGTTTCACATTAATTATCTTTCACTCACATTGTGTTTTATACAATAATTCTGATTCTTTGTATTTTATAGAATTAATCAACATTAAACTATGCCCACCATTGCCCTGTCTTTCCAGATCCATGCTGGATCATCCCCATTTCCTTTACCCACCCTTCCCTCCTTCCATCAAATTGTGCAACCCTGTGATTCCCTCCCCCGTCCCCATCCTGCCCCTCCCCACCACTCTAATACTACCCTCCCCCACTTGGATCCTCATACATGTTTTACTAGTTATATTTCTATTTCTACAATAAGGCTCTCATACAGTATTTGTCCT
Source organism: Elephantulus edwardii (assembly GCF_000299155.1). NCBI lineage: Eukaryota > Metazoa > Chordata > Mammalia > Macroscelidea > Macroscelididae > Elephantulus > Elephantulus edwardii. The sequence goes on from NW_006399761.1 coordinate 15,026,792, forward strand.
TATGGAACTGAGTTAGTTTCCTCAGCATAACGCTCTCCACTCCCTCCCGAATTAGGTAGTAATTTTTAAAATCATTGTTTCTGAGTGCTGCACAGTATTCCATTGTATGAATGTACCACAATTTCTCAATCCATTAGATTTTGGTTGGACATTTGGGCTGTTTCCATGTTCTTGCAATGATAAATAATCCTGCTATAAACATTGGTATACAAATCTCCATTTGTGCCTCAGTTCTAATTTTCCCAGGGTATATTCCAAGCAGTGGAGTAGGTGGGTCATACAGAATTTCTATATTCAGCTTTTGGGGAAATCCCAAACTGCCTTCAAGAGTGGCTGTACCATTTTACAATCCCATCAACAGTATATGAGAGTTCCTATCCCTCCTAATCTTCTCCAACATTAATTGCTTGCTGTCCTGTTAAACTTTGCTCCTGCTACTGGGGTGAAATGGTATCTCATTATGGTTTTGATTTGCATCTCTCTCATTGCTAGTGATTTTGAATATTTCTTCAAATGTCTGTTGGCCACCTGAATGTCTTTCTCTGTGAAAGATCTTTCCATGTCTTTTGCCCATTTTGTAATTGGATTATTAGTCGTCTTCTTGTGGAGGCCAGCGAGTGTTCTGCAAACTTTTGTTTTGAGACCCTGTTCTGAGATGATACTGTCAAATGTTTTTCCCCTAGTCTGTGAGTTTTCTTTTCACTCTGTTGGAAAAAGTTTTTGGTGCACACAGAGATTTAATCTTTAGAAGGTCCCATTCATAAATTTTATCCTCTCCTGCTTGTGTATTTCCAGCTGTATTTGTCAGGCTTTGTTTCTCTGGGTCTTTATGGTTTGGAGCATTAGCCTAGGTCTCTGATCCTCCTTGAGTTGATTTTTATGTATGGTAAGAGGTGTGCAACCTGCTTGAACTTTCTGCAGGTAGTAGTGCAGTTTTGCCAATACCGCTTGTTGAATAGGTTGTCATTTCCCTATTTTATTGGTTTGTTTCCTTACTGAATGTTAGTTGACCACTGTTAAGTGGATTAATTCCTTTGTTCTCGATTCTGTTCCTTTAGTCCATGTGCCTGTCATTGCATCGGTACCATGCTTTTTGGTTAAAAACTTGTGTAGTAGTTTTTGAGATCAGGGAGTGCTATACCTCCCACTTCATTTTTGTTTTTCAGAAGTGTTTTGCTTATTCGGATTGTCTTTCTTCTCCAAATAAATTTATCGATTGCCTTTTCTCTCTTTTTGAAAAAGGAATTTGGTATCTGTATTGGGATTGCGCTAAGCATGTAGATTACTTTTAGTAAGATTGTAATTTTTATTATATTGAGTCTTCCTATTCATAAACAGAGAAACTTTTTTAAGGTCTTTGTCTCTCATAGAAATGTTCTGTAGATTTTTCTGTAAATGTCTTTTGTGTCTCTAGTTAGGTTTATTCCAAAGTATCTCAATTTGTGGTTGACTATTATAAATGGTATTGCTTTCTTAGTTTCCTTCCCTGTGTTTTCTTTGTTACCGTGGAGGAATCCCACTGATTACGTATATTGATCTTGTATCCTGCCACTCTACTAAATTGATCTACTAGCATGAGATGAAATTTTAGTGAAGACAATGTTCCTTTTCTGGATGTAGACTTGTTAGATACAATAGCAGCAGCCACAGCTCTTTGATATATGGCAGAGAAAAGAGAAATAAAATGTGAATAAAGATATATTTTGGCTAGCAGTTGGCAGAGCTAGGCTACAGTAAGCGACTTCAAGTGCTTTCTGCCAAATGGTCAGCTTGGACATGCAAATGCAGTGTTGAGATACAATGTCCTGAAATGCAACACCACAGAGATGATGTTGACCTTGATAAATGAACCCAGTGGTGGCTGGTGTGGCATTTTTCCCCCCCACAGGTTCTGGAAAGGGGAAGCGTTCTTTTCCAACTTACTTGCCTAGTATTGAGGTCCCCTAGACCAAAGTCTTGAGGTTCTTGCATTTTTAAAAATGGTTACATTCTCAACTCAACTAAAAGATGCCTTAAGGGGGTGGGGTGGGGGGCGGGGAGAGGTGTACAACAATGAATCAATGGAATTCCAAAATCTCTGTAGATGTTCATTTAAATGAAAAATAGAGAAATTAAAAAAATAAAGTATACCTTCTCCAAGTTATGAAATTATCAGTCATCTCACATGCTTGCGAAAGCTTGACAACAAACAAGGAAACCAAAGAGGAAAAGATGCCTTTGAGTTATGATGTTGGGGAATAATATTAAATGCACTGTGTATTTCCTAAAGAACAAAGAAATCTGTCTTGGAAGATATATAATAAAAATCTTCCTGGAGGCCAAGGAAATGCTGGTGGCTGCATCACCACAGGATCAACTTTGACAAATACCATCCAGGTTGTTTTGGAAAGGTTGGTACGAGACATTACCACCTGAAGAAAAAGCAGAGCCTCTGCCCAACTCTCAACCTTGACTAAGTATGGACCTTGGTTAGTGAGCAGACAAGAGTCAATGCTGCCAAGAACAAGACTGGAGGTGCTCCCATCATTGATGTGGTTCCATTAGGCTTCCACAAAGTTTTGGGAAAGGGAAAATCTCTCAAAGCAATAAGTCATTGTGAAGGCCAAATTCTTCAGCAAAAGGGCTGAGGAAATTAAGGGTGTTGGGGGTGGGGGCACTGGTGTCCTGGTGGCTTGAAGCTGTGTTAATTACATGGAGATTGGTTAATTAAATGTTTTTCCCTTAAAAAAAAAAAGATGCCTTAAAAGAAATTTTTGGTGATCTACTTCCAAAAGATCACAGTCATTTTAACTCTGTGGGGGCAAGTTCTATTCTGAAGAGCATGAGGTTGCCATAAGTCAGAATTAACTGATGGAGCCCAGTAGAACTGTCGGGCAGTCTGGTGGTTTAGTTTTTGGTGAGTTGCACTGCTATCCCAGAGACTAAGCATCTCTGGTGGTTGGAATCCTCCAATGACTCCTCAGGAAAGATATGAAGAATCTCTTCCCATTGTAAGTTAGTCTCAGCAATCCAATGGAGGATTACTGTGAGTTGAAATCAATGGCGGTGAGGCTAACTATAACTCAGTGCAAAAATGTGGCACTAGGATCTACAGTCACATTACCCAGTTCTCACCATGCTGTAGTTTGACATTTTTCTTTGTTGTTCCTTGAAGGACAAGGCGCTAATAGACCTATCGTATCCTCCCGAAATTTGCATTTTTCCTGGCATGGAAGGGAAAAAATGGAAATTTTAGTCACTGAAACAAAAAAAAAATCAAAACCCTTGCCATGGAGTTGATTTTCACTAAGAATGATGTGATAGGATTTTATTTTTCATAAATTATCCTATTTGCTTTGAAGAAGTAAATGTATGGCAAATAGTATAACTAAGAATATTTATTTGTTAATCTGACATGAAACAGCTTTTGGGAGCAAATATTTCTGGATCTATCATGTCCCTTCCTAACAAAGTATGGAGTGGCCTAATGCTATATCTTGGGATCATTTAAAACCTTTACTTGTAAATAAAACTCCCAGCAAACCTACTTTTCCTCTAGAAGGTCTTTGCTCCAACTTCAGAATGCCGCACTGTTCTTAGGCCCCTCCTGACAGTGTTGTCTTATGAATAGAAAGGCATTGCTGGAGTATTACTACAAGAAATTAACTGTAGAATGCTTCTACGAAGTAATTCCTGAATTATGAGCGCCCCCTCCAAGAAATAATTGAGTAAGAACCGGTCTCCCTTCCCTCAAAGATGTTATTAAAACGCTGCTTACCCCATTTCCCCCAGTACGCCAAAGAAAGCAAGCATTAGTGTATCTGAAAGAATCAAGTAGCCATATGGCTCTGCAGTTATGAAATCTGGATGGCGGAAGGGATTAATGTGTTCACCAACTAACGGCAGGTTTGGGAGTTTGAATCCCCCCACACCCAGAATGATTTTTCTGATGATCTACTTCTGAAACATTGACCATTATAAACACTGTAGAACATAGTCCAGCCTGGATACAAATGGTGTTCTCTATGACTTGGAATTAACTTGACGCAACTGGTTTTCTGAGAGGAAACTGGAGAGAGTACCATCAATTTCAAATTGCAGGGCCTACTAGATTTGTAATTTGGACATGCCACTGACGTCCACTCTTCGCCTTGCTCCACTTGTATCTTCACAGGGCTCCGAGCCTGGTCAAATCGCAAATTGGTTACCGCTTTAGCTGAGCCTCATAAATCCTCTGAACGACTTTCAAAGCAAGTTAATGAGCCTTCAATAGCCAGCGTTCCTACTCCTAAAGCAGTTGAGGACCCTTGAGTTGTTTTCTGCTTAGAGAAATCACCAGTAAGTTCTCTCCTGAGAGCTTGGCCTCTTGCTTCCTTCCACGCACAACATCTAAAACAAGCCCAATATCTTTTCAGGTCTGAAGCAAAGATCAAATGCTTTGCTGCAAGGCAAGCTGAATTATAGAAAACATGTAATTTGTGCATAGGAAAATCAAATTATGATCACTCCGTCACATATTCACCAGATGAGCATTTGCTCTTGTTTTTATTTATCAGAATGTTCTGGTTATTTTCTCCCCATGCATGTGTATTTTGCTATCTCCCCCTACTTTCAGGAGCCAAATGCTAGCAATACTTATGCCAGTTAATAATAACTAAACACTATTGAATAGTTAACACATTTAAGAGCTTCTGCAAAACTGCTTTTGGCTTAATTATTTGTCTTAGCTTGTTACAACTGATGTAAGGACAACTAAAATGCACCAAATAGGTTATTTAAACATACAGATTTTTCATTTTTTCACAGTTCAGGAAGCTAGGTGAGGTCATATTCACAAATACAGTGTTCAATGTATCTGTTTTTGACTGGCACAACTTCATCCACAGCACCACCTTTATTAATCTTCTCCATGATCCCATGTGAAAGATACTGTCATTTCAGTTCTATAAATAATGAAAATCAGAAAAATGATGACTGCTAGATGAGTTTTATTAGTGGACAGTCTTGTCTCTTGACAGTCTCCCAGATTTAAGATTCAGGAGTGTTGGGTCCTTTTCAGTAGATACATCTCACTTGATGGGCACAATTTAGTGACAGAAAGATGGCCTTTAAGTAGATACATTGGGTAAAACTGTTCCTATTTTGCAATAGGATGACAGAAATATAGAAAAATGACGGGTCCTGTGCTTATGATTTTTCTCCTGGGCCCTCAAATTATTAGTGTTCTATTTATAACAAAGATATAGAGCAAAAGCTTGGGTTTAACTCTATATTTAGAAATTCCACATAGGACTGTAAGTCCCTCTCCTAAAAAGGAAAGAAACTTGGCAACTACAAATTACATTTACCAAGTTTAGAAATTGTACCTTAATGGCAAATGTGCTAATCCATGCAGTCACCTAAAATAATTGAAAGACTGCTCCTTACAGATAAACACACACACACACACACACACACACACACACACACATATACACATGTCTCTTCTCTAAATTTAATTTCATATCTGTAGTCACTGATGTACTTACTAAAGTATCTCAAAGACAATAGTCTTCAATATCAAGTACCCCTCAACATAAAGAAAGCAAGTTCTCTCAAAATTGAACAAAGCAACATTATCATGATAAATGGTGAAAAGACCAGAGTTGTCAAGGATCCATTTTATTTTGGCTCACAATCCATGCCCGTGGAATCAACAGTCATGAAATCAAAGGATGTATTACACCAGGCAGAGGTGCTGCCAAAGACTTCTTTCGAGTGCTCAAGAGGAAAGAGTTCACTTTGAAGACGAAGACGCTCACCCAAATAATGGTATCTTTAACCCCTTCATATCCAAGGGGAAGTTGGAATATGATAAAGGAAGAACAAGGAAGAAGTGTCTTTGAATTGTATTGGCAAAGAAGATTGACTATACTATGTTGTTATGTTATGTGCCATCGAGTCATTTGCAACTCATAGCGACCCTATGTACAAGAGCTCTAAACGCTGTTCTATCCTGTGCCAACCTAGCCATCTCAAATGAACTTAATCCCATCGCTCCAGTCACAGAATTGATCCATCTCATCAAAGGTCTTCCTCTCCTTCGCCATCCCTCCACTCTGCCAAACATGATGTCCCTCTCCAAGGACCAGTCCCTCCTTGCAACATGCCCAAAGTATGTCAGACGAAGCTTTAGAATTCTTGACTCCAAGAAGCATTCCAGTTTCACCCTCTCCAGGACAAACCTGTTTGTTCTCCTAGCAGTCCATGGTATACTCAACACTTTTTTTCCAGCACCACAGCTCAAAGGCATCAATTCTCTTTCTATCAACCCTATTCACTGTCCAACTCTCTGATGCATAGCACGTAATTGTGAAGACTATAGCCCGGATCAGGTGCACCTTAGTCTCCAGCCTGATGTCATTGCTCTTCAGTACTCTTGAGAGGTCCTTCACAGTCCACTTGCCCAATGCAATTTGATTGTGGAGCCAAGCAAACTAAAACTGTTAACTATCTCAATCTCTTCACCATCCATATTGATGGTGTCAATTGTCCCAGTGGTGAGAATGTCTATTTTCTTGATGTTGAGTTTCAATCCATATAGGAGGCTGCAGTCCTTGACCTTCTGCAGCAAGTGCTTCAGGTCCTCCTCAGTTTCAGCAAGCAGGGTTGTGTCACCTGCATAACGCAGGTTGCTGATGACTCTTCCACCCATCCTGATGCCACATTCCTCCTTGTACAGCCCAGCATCTCAGATGATCTGTTCTGCATACAGATTGAAAAGATATGGAGACAGAATACATCCCTGAAGAACCCTCTTCTTGATTTTGAACCATCCAGTGTCTCCTTGCTCTATTCTGATGAACTTGGTCCAAGTATAGGTTTCGCATTAGCACAATCAAATGTTCTGGGATTCCCATTCTTCTTAGAGTCAGCCACAGTTTGTTGTGATCCACACAGTCAAAAGTCTTTGCATAGTCAATGAAGCACAGATAGACATTCTTCTGGTATTCTCTGCTTTCTGCCAAGATCCATCTAACATTAGCTATAATATCCCTAGTACCGTGACCTCTTCTAAATCCAGCCTGCACATCTGGCAGTTCTCTGTTGACATATTGTTTCAATCGTTTTTGGATAATTTTCAGCAGAATCTTTCTTGCATGTGATATTAATGATATTATTCGATAATTTCCACACTCTGTTATGTCACCTGTCTTTAGAATGGGAACAAATACAGATCTTTTCCAGTCAGTGGGCCAGCTGGCTGTTCTCCAGATTTCTTGGCACAACTTAGTGAGCACATCCAGGGCAGTGTCTGTCTGTTGAAATATGTCAATTCGTATGCCGTCAACTCCTGGAGCCTTGTTTTTTGCCAATTCCTTCAGAGTAATTTGAACTTCCTCCTTCATCACCATAGGCTCTTGCTCATATGTCATTTCATGAAATTCTTAATTCCTTCTGATACAATGACTCTGTGTATTCCTTCCATCTTCTCTTGATACTTCCTGGATCATTTAACATTCTACCCAAAGTATATGTAAGTATTGCCACCCATGGCTTAAATTTGTTTTTCAGCTCCTTCAGCTTAAGAAACGCTGAGGGAGTTCAGCCCTTTTGATTTTCTGACACCAGCTCTCTGCACATTTCATTATAGTATCTTGCTTTGTTTTCCCGGGCTGCCTTTTGAAATTTTCTGTTTAGCTCTTTGATTTCTTGGTTTCTTCCTTTAGCTTTGGCAGAGTCTCATCTGACATCCATCTTGGTCTTTTCTTCTTTTTCAGCATTTGTAATGATCTTTTGCATTCTTCATGCACTATTTTCTTGATATCCTCCCAGAGCTCGTTTGGCCTATGCTCATTGGTGCTCAAGGCCTCAAACCTGTTCCTGAGATGGTTTTGAAATTCGAGTGGGATCGACTTAAGATCAAATTTTGGTTCCCATGGACTTGATTTAATTTTCCTCAACTTCAGCTTGAACTTTCATATGATTAGTTGGTGGTCTGTCCCATACCCAAAATAATGCATCTTCCTCCAATCCTGATGACAGATTCTTTTTCATATGGTCAATATCCTGGATTATTTGCTCAGCCTATAGTCCATTAGATAAGATGAAAGATTTAACATTGATGCCCATCTTTCCTGGTTTTAAACAATTCACCATCCCTTTGTTCTGTGCAATCAACTCTTACAAAGTGCTAACAGCAATGGTGACACTTTAAAGGCTAAGGTGCACCTGACTCAAATGACAAATATTTTTTTAATTGCTTCATAGGCATGTGAAAGTCTGACAATGAATAAGAAAGACCAGGGAAGAAGTAATGCCTTTCAATGATAACACAGGTGAAGAATGTTGAATGTACCATGGACTGCCAAAAGAACAAACATCTATATTGGATAAGGTGTAGCCAGAATATTCCTTAGTGGCAAGGACAAAGAAGCTAAAAATTTGGCCATTCTCATTTGATGAAACTTGCATAGATGTGAAGTATTATATGGTAACCATGTGCTGGCTGTATTTCCTTATGCAGATGGCTTTGTTGTGATGAGGTGGGAAAATTTTCTCATTTGTAGAAAATACATACTGTGTATTCAAGGTATTCAGGGACGGTGGGAATACCATACCAGAAATTTCTTTTCAAATGTCTCAGGGGAGAAAAAAAAATACAACCCAGCAGAACTTGTACTTGAGACTATTCTGTCTAAGATTGTATTAAAATAAAAACAGATCAATCAACTGAACAACAAACAATAAAGAAGCAGCAGTGGAGAGACTGCCACTCACAGACTTTGAGCATCTTTTCAGGAGGGGCCATGGCATTTCTGGAGAAGGAAAGTGAGTCAGGAAAGAAGAGAAATGTCCCGGAGTAGGCAGATTTATCCAGTGACTGTGTCTATGGCCTTAAAGAGCACAGTGGCTGAGAGTCTGAGCTCGTTTAATGGTACTTTATAACAGCCAAAAGAACAAACAAATCTGAGTTCAATTGGAGTTCTCCTCAGAAGCAAAGATGGGAAGCGTTTGTCTAACGTACACTGGACATGTTACCAGGAGTGGTCGGGCCCTGGAGAAAGATGGTTGGTCAAGCAGCTGCTGTCATATTGGGTGCCATCTACTTGGATATAACTCCTAGTGACCTGATGAGCCACAGCCCTGAACTCTGACCATCCTGCACCATCCTCTTCAGCTCTGACACACTCATTGCTGCAGTCACTGTGTCAGTCCACCTCACTGAGGGGCTTCCTCTCACTCACTGACCCTCCACTTTTCCAAGCCATGATGTTGTTTTCCAAAGCATAGTGCCTCCAAGGCAAAAGTCTGTGGTTCGAATGCACCCACTGCTCTGCAGGAGAAAGATAGGGAGATCGACTCTCATGCAATTTGCTGCCTTTGAAAACCCTGCTGGAGGGTCAGCTGTGGGTCAGCTCGAACTCTCAAGTGCACAACAGCGGCAACAAGCCCACAGCATGTGAGACGAAGCTTCGCCATCTTTGCCTCCAAGGGGCACCCACTGGGGAAGTGGAGGGTCAGTGGGAAAGAGGACGAGAGCTTGAAACAGGGGTGTCAACAATGAAGCTAAGCACGACTGTGATTACGAGGGTGGCACAGGACCTGTGTGTTTTCCTGTTGCATATAGAGACTGGAACCAATTTGACAGCCTCTGACAGCAATAGTCATTACCTGCTAATGTGACGGCTGACAGCCATGGTCAGACCAGAGCAACTCTGTCAGGTCTGTTTTCTCTGAAGCCTCCCTGGCCTTCTGATGAAGTGAGGATGGACAGACAGGTTTTTTATATTTTCCTGGAGAAAGCTCAATGTCACTGTGGACCTCTGCCCTGTGCTTATTGACCCGTGTCTGTGAGATATTAAGGCTCCAAGAATAACTTTCCTCAAGGCTGCAGGAAAGGGGAAATGGATGAACTGATTTTTCTCTCTCATCTGAGATTTTTTTTTAAGGCCCGTGTTTCTTTTAAATTTCAGATTTGTGAAAGTGCCGTGCCAACAGCCAACTCCATTCCAACAATCACTTTTCTGCCCATTGAATTGCTCTGTAACCATGGAGTAATCTGTTTAGCTTGAGAGCTCTTTTCATTCAACCGAGTGTCCTTGGCTAACTTTCTGAACTTGCTTCAATGCCTTAGTTTCCCCGTGCATATTCTTAAGTGCATAACAGGTCGCATCGTGTGAACTGAGTTCTGGTCTTGCCTTTCACTTTTTTTATTATTATTATTAAATTTTATTAGTTTTAAACATTTACAGAGATTTTGGGTTTTCATTCATTCATTGTTGCACTTTGCCTTTCACTTTTACTGTCTCCCTGACCTTGGGCAAGTTGACTTTGAATCCTGCCTTTTCCATAATGTGAGGACAGATGAACCTCACCCTGTACTGTTCTTTTGAGGGTTGAGTGATGTAGGAATGTGTGTGTATATATGTGTAAAGGCTCTGTGTGCACAACAAATTCTGTAAATATAAAAGACTGATGTGACTTCTGTTGTCTCAGACAAAGTGAGTCTTATACTAGGGAGCTCTGGTGGCCTACTGTCATGGATCTGCATTGCAATCCTGAAGGGACATGGTTCGAATCCCCTAGCTGCTCCACATGAGAAGGATGGGCAATCTCCTCTCATGCAATTACTACCTCTGAAAGAAAACCCGCTAGAGGGTCAGCTGTGTGTTGGTTTTGACTCGATGGCACACAACAATAACAATAGTCTCTGGTGAAGTCTGGAGGCAAGAATAACATCAGTTTTTTTCATGCTTATTTGAAACTTTGTCATTGTAGAGCAGTCCTTGGAGAAGGACATCATGCTTGGAAAGGTGAAGGCTCAGGATAAGGGAAGGAAGACACTTGACAAGATGAATTGACACAGTGACTGTAGCAATGGGCTCAATATGTTAACAATGGTGAAGATGGCACGGGATAGGGTAGGGTAGGGTTCGGTTCAGATCTGTTGTTCACAAGGTCACTTTGAGTTTGACATGACTTGATGACGTATAACATACACACAGAGAGAATCCAAGAAGACCCAGTACATTTTCCTGTTTGTTCCTATTCACGCCTTTGTTACATGCTGTGTCAAAACTGGTAAGATAGATGGAACACCAAATTCCCTGACTGCCCGTTAAGCCAACAGCTGCCAAGTTTTATTCCTTTCTCAGCTGTTTCTCTTCTCATGGGACTCGAGGAACACAAGGGCATTAATATGACATAGATGGTTATAAAAGTGGCCCCTCCTAGACCTCATAAAGGAACCCATGCTGGGCTCCCCAGGCATGCTCCATGCCCACGGCTGAGGTCAGGACTTCTGCATTTAACCTCCACCCAGAAACACATCTGCATCGACAGAGATGGGAAGAGATCTTTTCTTGAAAGCAGCAGCACATCATTAGACCTAAAAGAAATCAGAAATAAAAATTAAACAGGAGCGTAAATGAAGGGCTGCCATCCCTTCGAACATGGCTTTTGTTTTCCAGAATGTAACTTCATTATATCTTCACTTTTGAAAGGTGTGTTTCATCTTTGTAGAATTCAGAGTGGGCAGTTGTTTGTGCCAGCTTTTAGAAACCTCAGAGTTCTGCTTCCTGTCTCTCTCTGCCTGAGTTCCCCCCCCCCCCGCCTTTTTCCCTCTCAGACTGTTATATATGCTTGTGTGTTAGAAGTGATCATTGAGTTTGAATACTGGAGTGGGATGGGGTGCAGAACTCGCCAACTTTCCTAAGGCAAATTGATCTCGCCCTTTTGTCTTTGATGCTGAATGGCATCCTCTTTGCGCATTTTGAAAGGTACAGGAGGAGAGGAGAGGGGAGCAAAGTCACCTCAAGCTTCTCATCCGCGCTGCAGGAGGGTTAGGATAAAAATGCCACCTCTCCTCCTGGGTGGATGCTCTTGTGCTGGTTGCCTCTCTGCAGCCCGGAAGCCCCGCCTCAGCGGCTGGCACTTTGCGAACACTCAGCCTTCCTCTTCCTGTTTCTCTGTCGGTTTGCAAAGATCCTTTTGCTTTGAAGTGGGCTATAATGTGGGCTTTTGTAGTCGCCCCTTCCCAGGCATACTTTGTCTGTTTATCCATGATGGAACCAAAGAGGGAACTCTGCAGGAGTATTTAAGAGGTGGCCTGTTCTTATGCTGAGACTTAAGATTGTTGTTGTTGTTTGTTGTTGTTATGTGCCATCGAGTCATTTGCAACTCATAGTGACCCTATGTACAAGAGCCCTAAACGCTACTCTATCCTGTGCCAACCTCGCCGTCTCAGACACACTCATTCCCACCACTCCAGTCACAGAATCGATCCATCTCATCGAGGGTCTTCCTCTCCTGCACCATCCCTCCACTCTCCCTAACATGATGTCCCTTTCCAAGGACCAGTCCCTCCTTGCAACATGCCCAAAGGATGTCAGACGAAGCTTCAGAAGCCTTGACTCCAGGGAACATTCTGGCTTCACCCTCTCCAGGACAAGCCTGTTTGTTCTCCTAGCAGCCCCTGGTATAAGATTGAGAGGGATTATTAAATTCTCTCCTGTATCTGAAGAGAACCCACTAGGTGGTAGTTTCTAACTAGCTCTCCTACCAACCCTCCCACTTCTCTGCGAGTGACCACCATTCCCTAGACCCCGTTTTGCAAAGTTGCCAGACTATGGGCCTGGGTATAGGACACTGTTGTGGTTATGTGCTGTTGACCTGGTAGACATGAACAGCCTGCCTTTGAGTCGAACGCACACCTTCTTGTCCACTAGACCACCGGAGCTAATTATAGGGCAGGAGTGCCCCTTCCCCTCTTCTTCCGCAGACCCTCTCACTCTGTCTCTCTCTCCCCACAGGGCTTAGCACTTAGTTTATATTTAGTAGAATTGAGCACATATCATTGATATGAAAACAACATCTCAATTTAATAATTTAACAACATCAGGACATGATAAGAGGTGAAGAAACACCTTTGTTTATTTCGTTCCAAATGTCAAATTAAAACCTCCGAAAGAAATTTGTCTTTGTGAAGGCTATTTTGGTCAGAAGAGGTGAGGAAACGTTTGAACAGTGAAAGGGCACTTCGGGAGCTTTGGAAGCAAAGTGGTAAGAAACTGAATTGCAATCCAAAAGGCACATGGTTCTAATGCTTGAGTTGCTTCGCCAGAGAAAGATGGGCATTGATGTCCTATGCAATCGACTGCTTCCAAAAACCCACTATGGGTTAGTTCTGACTCGACGGCACACAACAATAGTAGAAGCACTTAGACAGTGCTAGAGGGAAAGAAATAACTGATAGCGTAATGTAGCCATTTCCGGGAAGCTATAGGGGGAAAAAAAACCCCACCCCACTTTTATTGTGACTTTTGTGAAATTTTACAGAAAATGGAAATCTTACAGAATTTTCAATCATCGATTCACATTTTTCTCCCTTCCCCTCCCTAAATCACTTTGTAATGCAGGTCTTGTTACAAGTCATTAATTGTCTGACACATAATCTCTAATCATATATTCCTGTCAGATAATCCTTCCCTTCATCTATTCCAGGGCAGTGCTCATTATCAATCCATTTTTGTCTTACTTTCCATAACACACCCTTTCCCTCAGTGTTCAAATTATTTTTATAACCATGATCTGATGCAGTATTTGTCCTTTTGGAATGGAGATATTTCACTCGGCATAGTGTCTTCCAGACGCATTTCTGTTGTATACTGGGGAGCTTACAGATGCTAAAGAAAACAACTGTGTTTCTGCGTCATTACCACACATTTGTCTACATAGAATTTCCCTGAAAATATATTATTAGAAGAATGTTAGAAGGCTCGAAAGACATTTCGCTCAAATGCTCTTTAAAATTACTCGGTACTGTATAGTGACTTCTAATGGCCTAGTGGATTAAGAGTTGTGCTCCCAGCCCAAATGCAGATGGTTTGAATCCATCAGCTGCTCCATGGGAGAAACATGGACTATCTCCTCTCATGCAATTTACAGCCTCTAAAAACTTACTGGAGAGTCAGCTATGAGTCAGTTCCAACTTGACAGCACATAACAACATTTGTTGTATTCTTGTCTCAGAAATTTATACTGCAAATTAACTCAGTAGATGTCCTGAGAATTTCTATGCTAAAGAAACAAGCTTAAAGCCATGATTCCATAACTGTTGTTCAGGGCCTTCTTCACATAATTAAAAAAACAAATAAACAGCTATAGATTATTGTTGTTGTTAAATGCTGTCAAGTCGTAGACGACTCATAGCAACCCTATGAATGAAAGATCTGAACACTTGTTTAACTTTTATAGTTTCTCCACGCTCATAGAGTTTCTGGAGGGAAGCTATTATGAAAGTGGATGCCTCTCCTGCTTCCAAGCTTGTTTTAATCGGGGAGCTCCACCAAACACTGTCCACCCTGGGTAACCATTCTCACATTTGACATATCAGTGTCACAGTGTTCAGCATCACAGCAACCATTAGTTATCTCTGTATAGTAAGTGGACCGACCAGTGCTATACCACTTAGAAGAATGTTAGACCAAAACCAATTAAAACCAGGCCTGAGGGCTGCAGATTAAAATAACCAACCTTTGGCTTGGTGGCATAACTTTCTACCCACCAGGCCCACAGAGCTCTCTCTATGTTGTTGTTAAGTGCTGTTGATTCTGGAAATAAAGCCTTCACATTCTCTTTCTGGAAAAAAACAGACCTTTCTTAGTCCAGATTGGGCTCAACCAACCAGAATTATTACCTCTTACAAAGAAACATGAGGTGGAATTCAAGATCCTAGCGGGACTGAGATCAAGGCATGCTGAATCAGAGTCTTGTCCCTGGACACATAGCTTAAAGGAAGAGGTCAGATCACAGATCAATGTCTTCTGAGGGGCCAGCTCATTTGACAAAAATGACAAAATGACAGAGCTGGCTCCAACACAAATGTTGAGGGGTTAGCGGTGTCCTGGGCTTCTCCTCTGGCTTGTTTTGGGGTCAAATAAGGAAACATGTGAAAGGCATTCTCTTCTGAATTGTACACAAGTGCAGTAAGACCCAGACCAGTAATAATACGGCCTGAACAGATGGCACGTGGTAGATGGCGCCTTCTGCACCCTAGTCAAAACCCAGTGAAGTCAGATGAACGTGTACATAGAGCTGTTGTACTTTCTCTGTAACTCGTAACTATAGTATGTTTCTCTGCATTTGATTTGAGTTTGTCAGAGAGGGACCAGTGATATGACTGATGACTAGATATAATCCTCCATGCATAGCTGACACGCCAGTACACAAATACACCACAGTCAGGGGGCTTGGCAGGCCTAGAACATTGTAGGAAGCTGGAGTGCCATTCATTTTGATAACACAAGAAAAGTTTATGCAGTTGGACGGTCAACCAGCCCTGACTAAGGTGGATGCCACTTGGCCATTGCCTCTCGAAACCCTCTGTAGTCACAGCTGGGTGTCTCCTGAAAGCCCGCAACATTGGAGTTTTCCACCTGACATTCCCTCGGATCAGGGTCCTTCCCTGACCAGCATCTCAGGTGATGACAAAGACTCCAAAAGAGTTATTCAGTTAGTGCAAACTGGAAGTGTGTAAGAGCGGTATCAATGACTGGCAAGCCAAGTGTGTACATTGCTTTCTCTTGTTTATCTTATGAACTTGGTGACGTGATGAACAGCATTTGTGCTGAATTAAGAGGATGTAAACCTTCTGTGCCACCACCCCAGGTTTTGGGATCAATACCTTCATACTCATATACTGATGAGCTGTGATCTGCAGCAGCTAAGGGTTACATAAGTCTGAAGCAGACATATTTGGAGATATATATGGAACATACAGGTGTTTGCATGTGTACTGGGAGTATACTAGGGGTACAGGAGCATTCTAGAAGCCATTGACTTGGAGTGGACACCACAGTATATCCTAAACAACCTCTCTACTTTTTTATTTTTTCCAGTGAGGTCTAATCTTAATAGATTATAAAAATCAGTAAGTATTCAGCTCTACAATCGACATTCTTGGTACCAGCAGCCTGGAAATCAAAAGATAAATTGCACTGGGAAAATCTGCAGTCAAGGACCTCTCCAGAGTACTGAAAAGCAATACTGTTAGTCTAGAGATTAGGGTGTGCCTCACTCAGGCCAGAATCTCTGTAATTACTTGCTATGCATCAAAGAGCTAAGCATCAATGATTAAGGATGACAGATGAATTGATGCCTTTGAGTTGTGGTGCTGGAGAAGAGTATTGAAAGTACCATGAGTCACCAGGAAAACAAATAAGTCTGTCTTAGAGAGGATGAAGCCAAGTTTCTCGTTGGAGTCTAGGATTTTGAAGCTCCATCTCACATACTTGGGCATACAGCCAGGAGGGACCAGTCCTTGGAGAAGGGCATCTTGCTTGGACGGCTGGAGGGACAGTGCAGTAGAGTAAGACCCTGGATGAGATAGATTGACACAGTAACTGGGGCAATGGAGGTAGGTGTGTCAAAGTCAATGAGCCTGGCTCAGGACAGGGCAGGGTTCAGAGCTGTTGTACATAGTGTCGCTATGAGTTGCAGGTGACTCAACGACACATAACAAGAACAACAAATACACCTAAAATGAAAAGCATCAGTAATTGACTGAGCTAGAGTTTAACTCTAGAGCTGTCTGATTCCAGATTCTTGCTCTGCTTGGCTGAATCCAATCAGATACTGCTTTTTATGATTTTGGTGGCCAACTCTGATGGGGTGAACTGAGTGGGCAGTGGCTCTGTGTCCTTTCCTCATTATTTGTCGGCTCCAACGGCTGGGTTGCTATTCTCAGATTGAGCTGTCACAAGAGCATCCCCAAGCTAGTCTGTTTCTCCTTTAATGGGAGTCCCCTAATGTCCCTTCAGCAGATTTTGATTTTGCTGGACTGTGTCTTTATGCAAAACACTAATTACTGCCAAGTGCTTGCTTGCAGCCATGTTTGCTGGGAGGATCTGAGCTGGCATCATTAGCCCTGGCTCTCAGTTCTTGGAGAGGGAGGGTATGTGAGCTCAGGAGGCAAAGATCGTGCCTGGAGCTTTGCCCTGATCACATTGGACTTGGCCTGCACATCTCGACCTCTGAGAGGAAACACGCATGATGCCTTGGAGAACTAGCCACTTTGACCCAATGAGCTTAACATGTTAGTACTTTTAAAAATTTTCTTTTATTGGGGAAAATACTCTTTCTTGCAAGCGTAAGAAAAGGAGAGCCCATAATGAAGGGTTTAATGTATCATAGACTAAAAACGTCTTTTGAAGACAGTTTATTTGATTGGAAAAAAAAAATATTAAAAGTTGATTTGTAGGCATCTGCCCTTCAGAGGTTTTGAAATAATGAACTGAAAACAAAGAAGGATTTGCAATTTTGACTTAAGGCTGAAGGAATACAATTTATACGATGGTATCATTAAAGTCTCTCGCGATTTGTTCATAGCTTTTCTTTGTGGGCATATTATTTGTTGGCTGTGGCTCTGCATTTCAAACGCAATGCTGCTTCACTGGCCAGTCTAATTCACAGGGATGAAAATGGATCATGATTTTCTATGTTTCATTATTTCTTTTTTGTTGTTGTTGTTGTTATGTGCCGTCGAGTCGCTTGCAACTCATACCGACCCTGTGTACAACAGCCCTAAACCTCGCTCTATCCTGTGCCAATCGCATTGCCTCTGACACACCCATCCCGATTACCCCAGTCACTGAATCAATCCACCTCATAGAGGGCCTTCCCCTCCTGCGCTGTCCTTCCACCCTCCCAAGCATGATGTCCCTCTCCAAGGACTGGTCTCTCTGTTTAAGCAGTTCTCTTCCTCATCTGTTTCAATGCATTGTGTATTATTTATCCCCTCTTTTCTTAGTTTTCCCCCCACCCCAGTGTCTGTCCCATTTTACAACAGTGGCATTATGCAGTATTTGCCCTTTTGTGACTGAGATATTTCACTCAGCATAATGTCCTCCAGGGTCACCCATTTTGTATACTATTGCATGAGTTCCTTGTTTTTCAGTGCTGTGTAGTATTCCATTGTGTGAATATACCACAGCTTCTCTATCCTTTCCTTTGTTGAAGGGCATTTGGGTTGTTTCCATCTCTTTGCTGTTGGGAACGGCACAGCAATAAACATGGGTGTGCATATATCTGCTTGGGTGGCAGGTCTGCTTTCTTTGGGTATATTTCTAGTAGTGGAATTGCTAGGTCAAATGGTATTTCTATTTCTAACTTTTTGAGAAAGTGACCTATTACCTTCCGGAATGGTTGTACCATTTTACACTTCCACTAACAGTGCATAAGGGTTCCAGTTTCTTCACAATTTCACCAGCATTTGTTTTTTGCTGCTCTGTTGAATTTTGCTATTGTTACTGAGGTGAGATGATATTTCAAAGTTGTTTTGATTTGCATCTCACTTAGAGCTAGGGACTTTGAACATTTCTTCATGTATTTGTTTGCTATCTGTCTTTTTTGGTGAAGTGTCTGTTCATATCCTGTGCCCAATTTGTGACTGGGTGCTCGAGTATTCTATAAATTCTAGATATAAATCCTTTATCAGACATGTTGTTACCAAATTTTTTCCTCCAGTCTGTGGCTTCCCTTTTTACCCTATTGGAGAAGTTTTTGGATGTGCATAGGGATTTGATTCTTAGAAGATCCCATTCATCTGTTTTAGCCTCTCCTGGTTGTAGGTTATGTCAGCCAAATCCTTTTGGCACAGTGGAAGGAGTACACAGAGTCATAGAAAATAAGGTCCCAGGAATTGATGAAATGCCAATTGATATCTATATCATCTAATGGTGATTCACTTTATAGAACATAATGCATGGGAATGAAGAATATTATAAAACACAACATATACAAACTATGTAAGCATACCAATATAAAATAAAAATTTAAAAAAAATTATAGATGGGAACACTAAGGTTCCAAATTAGCGATTTTCTACACTGGACACATATTCTCAAAAACTCAAGTCCATTGCCATTGAATCGGAACTGGCTCCTAGCCGTTAGTGCATTAGGCCTCCATGGTGATACACGGCATCAGAAGGGATGATTCCCTTTTCTCCTGAAGAGCCGCCTCGGGTTCACAGCACCACTACCTATGATTTATACCATTGGAGCTCTCTGAAAACATACTAGTGTCACTTAAACAACCAGCCTGAACCCATTGACCTCAGATCAAGCCCGACTTTGAGTGATCAGGTTTCCAAGGTTGTAAAGCTTTATGGGAGGATACAATACTACTCATTTTTCTCCCCTGGAGCAGTGTTTTCAAAACCACTGACCTTTATTTAGCAGAGTAACGTGTAACACACTTGGGTAGCTTTCAGATTTATAATCTCTGAGGAGTCCCATTTTTTGTTGTTGTTCTTGTTAAGTCCTTCGGAGTTGGCCATGGCACTTGGCTACATTGTGACCAACAGATTTGAACCTTGTCCCATCTGTAGCTGGCAGCATAGTCTCCGCCTTGCTTGGCCCCATTGTGGTAGTCACTGTGTCAGGCAATCCTGTTGAGAGTCTTCCTCTCTTTCTCTGGCCCTACTACTTTCCCACCATGATGTCTTTCCTCCAAACACAGGCTTTCTCAACCACATGTCCAAAATAGGTGAGATGAAGATTCCCTGTCTTTGCTTCTAAGAAGCACCCTGCTTGCGTTTTCTCCAAGATTGATGTGGTTGTCCTTTTGACAGTCAATGGGATATCCAATACTGATGTACAACAACACAATTAAAAGATACTGATTCTTCTTCAGTCTTCCTCATTCATTATCCAACTTCATTTGCATATGAGGCAGTTGAAAAGACCGTGACTTGAGATATTCGTTATTCTTTGAGCTGACAGACTTACTGTCTAGCACTTTGAAGCGATCCTAGGCTGTAGATTTTTCCAGTGCAACATACCATCTGATTTCTTGGCTGCTGTTACCATGGGTTTTGAGTGTGGATCCAAGTAAACGAAATCATTTACAACTTCAGTCTTTTCACCATCTATTATGATGTTACCTACCAGTTTAGAGGTGAGACATATTGTGTTATTGATGAACTAAGGTTGATATGAACTAATAATGTTCTCAAGAGCCCTAGATAATTGCCAAAAACAGCTGATGTGGAGGAATACTAGTAGAATAAGAAGCAGTGGTAGAGTTGATGGACAAGAGGTTGCATGTTTAAAAGAAGCAAAATTTCCAGGAAATTGATGATTGCTGGAGATGGGAAAGATGAATTGGTAAAGATGAAGTACCAGGATTCAGACACAAATGACTAATTTAATACAGAATAAATAAAGAGGAGCAAGGTTTTGATTTGCTGATCATAAAACCAATATAAAATGTAGACTTTATTGTACCAAATGAGAAGAAGAAATCAACAGAGAAGGAAGTAAAGATTTGAGAGAAAAGGATGAGTTGGTCAACATTGCCTTGTTGATTTTACAATATCTGTCAATTTGTGTATAATATCATTCCACCTACTGGCCCCAAGCGGAAGCTAAACACAGATGGTGGTGTAGCATGAGTTTCAAAAGCGATCTCAAGAACAGTGGAGAAAACCGTAGCATAGTTTCCCTCCTCCACCTGAAGAGGGGTCTCTTTACTGATCACAGTTCCCTTTGGGAACTGAGGAGGAAGAAACCACTTGTTTATGTCATCTATTGATTTAATATGTGTGGGTTGCTTTTAAAATAGCTAAGTTTGAAATTATATTGGTGTGAGCTGCATAGTAAAGTGGTCTTGGGGGGGGGCGCTGTATAATAATGAAAGAACTTTTTTTTTCCAAAGGAAAAAGGTAGCTGGGGGGGAGGGAGGGCAAGGAGGAAAATGTGCAACAATGAATGAATGGAAATCCAAGTTCTTTTTAAACGTTCATTAAAATCTCAATTAAAACTAAAGAAATTATATTGGTGCGCTAAATTATCACATTGATCATTACCCTCAGTATTGGCCTGAATGGAACAACTGGAATTGACTGGGATGGATAACTTTCAGTGCCTCTGCTATCAAGCACAGATAGATGTAGAGAAAGTGGGGAGCAATGCCTCTAGATTGTTGTTGTGATTGTTGTTCTGTCTTCGAGTTGAGCATGACTCTTGTGACCCTATAATGTCAAATTCTGCGTTAAAAAAAAATAGCACTACTATTTACCATTTCAATATTTTTAGAAAGACTATTTTAACTCCAAAATTGAAGAGTGAATCTGTCTCTGAACGTACTAGAGCAATTCAATCAGAGACCTAGGCAATTCTTTAGACACCGGACAAAATCTCCAAATATAGAACCGTTATATATAATTAAAGCCTTTAGATTGAATATTATATCTAAGTAATGTTAAATGGCATTATAAAGGATGACTTTTCTTCTTAATAAATGGTCAATTTAGAGATAAAAATCTTAACATGGATCGTAGCTTCAGTGTCCATTTTTACCAGTAACTATTACAAAAATCAAGTTCCACGTGATTCCAGTAAGAAAAATAGAAGCAACCCTTTTCATCCTGTTTGATTTAAATTGGAAAGTTCTGAGAAATAATGGTACATTCATAGGATGGAATACTATGCAGCATGCAGGAACAATGATTTTATAATTTACTACCTGACTTGGGAGGGACTGGAGAGCATTATGCTAAGTGAACTCAGTCCAGTAAGGACAAATACTGTATAGGATCATTATTGTAGAATGAGTATGAGGATCCAAGGGGGGTGTGGAGCAGAGGGGTGAGAATGGGGAGATTAATCATAGGGTTGCACAATGAGAAGGGTGGAGGGAGAGTAAGTAAAGAAAATGGGAAAGATTTGGAGTGAAAACAATGTATGTGAATTCTGTAAATAAACCAATAAAAGAAAAAATAAATAAATTGGAAAGTTCAAGTAAACCAATTGTATCTCCAGCCTCTTCTCTGGCTAACAACAAGGGAGGCAAAAGCTGGCTTCATGTAGCAGCCACTCCTGCCCTGGGCTTCCTGGTTCCTGGGCGTGTCTCTTACTGATGCAGAAAAGATTTTACTGGAGACCACTAACTGCTTGGGAGAACTATTAATCTGTATTTTGAAACTACCTTCAGACTTTAAAGAATTGCTGAAACAAGCAACACAAAAGACCACTTTACTATGCAGCTCGCACCAGTATAATTTCAAACTCAGCTATTTTAACATCAACCCACATATGTTAAATCAATAGATGACATGTTAGGGGCTAATGTGACCTACAACTTGTGGACCATAAACAAGAGAGCTAACCCCTGGCCTATCCTTCTCCATCCGCACCATCTCTAATAATAGCTCGCCTTTTGATTTCTTGAACGCCGTGGCCATTAGAGTTGATGGTGCATCCAAGGGAATGCAAATATTTGGGGGAAAAAGCTATTATCACAGGCTGAGAGACAAGTAGACTTCATGGCTAGCCTTATTTAATCATGAAAATAAAACATGACATAGAGTATAAATAGTATAGAGTGTTATCACTAATTTACATCAGAGAAGATGAGACACTGGAAAGTTAAGGCGAATGTCCAAGGGCAGTTAATGGATAAGTAAGGAAACGAGGATTAAATTTCATAGTATGACATTGATTAGAGCCCTCTTTATTTACTGCCTTTGCCAACACGGCAGAAATTCATATCTTAGAAATCCAAATATCTGAGTTTACTTTCTTTAATTCTGTCTACATGAGTTTAAATCTTAAATCTACCTGGCTAAAGCCATCTGTTGTTCTTGTTATGCTCCACTGAGTTGCCTACAACTCATAGTGATCCTCTGTACAACTGCCCTAAACCCTGCTCTATCCTTTGCCAATCTTATTGTCTCTGACACGCCTATCCCCAATACCCCAGTGACTGAATCAAGCCATCTCATCAAGGGTCTTCCTCTCCTGTGCTGTCCCTCCACCCTCCCAAGCATGACTTTCTTCCCCAAGGACTGGTCCCGCCCTTGCAACATGTCCAGAGTATGTCAGATGAAGCTTCAGAATCCTTGCCTCCAAGGAGTAGCTTGGTCTCATTCTCTCTAGTATGAACCTGTTTGTTCTCTTAACAGTCCATGGTACATTCAATACTCTTCTCCAGCACTACAACTCAAAGACATCAATTCTCCTTCTATCATCTCTAGTCATTATTCAGCTCTCTGGTGCATAGCAAGTAATGGCAAAGACCATGGCCTGTATCAGGTGCACCTTAGTCTCCAGACTGACATCATTGCTCTTCAGTACTCTGGAGAGATCTCTGACAACAGACTTTCGCAGTGCAATTCATCTTTTTATTTCCTGGTTGCTGGTCCCATGAGTGCTGATTATAGAGCCAAGCAAACTGAAACGCAACAATCTCAATCTCCTCATCTTCTATCATGATGCTACCAATTGGCCCAGTGGTGAGAATCTTTGCTTTCTTGATGTTGAACCTCAATCCATTTTGAAGGCTGCAGTCCTTGACCCTCTACAGCAAGTGCTTCAGTTCGTCCTCAGTTAAAAAGGAGGTTATAGCATCTGCATAATGCAGATTATTGATGAGTCTACTTCCAGTCCTGATGCCACACTTCTCATAGAGCCCAGCCTCCAAGATAATTTATTTCACATATAGATTGAAAAGATACGGAAATAGGACACATCCTTGAAGCACTCTCTTCCCAATTTTGGACCATGCAGTGTTTCCTTGCTCTGTTCTGACAACTGCCTCTTGGTCCAAGTATAGGTTTTGTATAAGCACGATAAGTGTTCTGGGATTCCCATTCTCCTCAGAGTCAGCCACAATTTGTTGTGATCCACATAGGCAAATGACTTTACAGAATCAATGAAACACAGATATACATTCCTCTGGCACTCCCTGCTTTCTGCCAAGATCCATCTCACATTAGCTATTATATCCCTTGTGCCACGGCTTCTTCTAAATCCAGCTTGCACTTCAGTTCTTAGGTGCCGTTAAGTCAACTATGACTCATGGCAACCCTATGAACAACCGATTTAAGCCTGTGCCATCCTCAGCAGCTCTGACATTCTCCATCCTGCCGTTACTAACCTGAAGAAGGTATCTCTCTGGTGTTTTGAGATCACAAGTGGCTAGACAATCAGAAAGATGGTTAGTCTCCTCCCATGCAATTTAGTGCCCTGGAATGCTTGGAGGATCAGTTATGAGTCAGTTCCTACTTGGAGGCAATGAACAATCTTTTCCTATGTGGTTTACAGTCTCGGACAAGCTGCTGGGGGCATCAGTCCTGAGTTGGTTCCTACTTGACGGCCGTGAGGAAATGAGGTCTCTTTCACAGATACTTTCTGGGATACTGACAAGGTGCAGTGGTTGTTGATTGCCTTTGAGTCGAGCACGACTCATAGCAGCCCTAGGAACAAAAGACCTGAAGCCCCTCTACAACCATCAGCATTTATTAAGGTTCATATAGTTTCCAGAGGCATGTTGTTTAGGAAGTGCATGCCACTGAGAAGGTACTGCTGCATAAGTGAGTCTTATTCATTCAGTTTTTGTAGGAAGTTCTTCCAGTTAGAAAGGAGAAGATAAAGTAGGAGAGAAGAGACTCCTTGGATGGGTGAACTCAGGAAGAACACAGCAGAGAAAGCGCAATAACACAAGAGAATAATGCACTAAGCACTTTTGGACATTCATGCCATACCGTTAACAATTTCTCTCTCAGATAATGAACTTTATATTGATTTTTTAATAGAAGTTCTGTTTAAATAGCCATGGGAGAGGAAAAGCTTGGAAGAAATGAAATCTTGCTGTGTCCTTGCCAGAGAAGCTTAGCTCAGTGAATCCTTTAGAATGGAACAAGTGCACTTTCAATGTTACCTGAGGCAATTGACTGAGCCTTTGGCAGTTCCTTGTCTGATATGGACCTTGACACCTAACAACAATCCAGGTGCCCTGCTTTCCCTCTGCCCACATTTCTCTGCTGTCTTTCCCAATAACAGGGAGTTACAGGAGAGTAAATAAACAGCTGTGTAGGCAAGAACTCTGTAAACAGCTCTCAACCTCCAAACTTCCAAGATTTGATTCTGTGTCACTGAGTTCTGTGCCACTTAATCACTTTTAATATAAATCTGAGCCCATTGTAACGGCTTATCAGTGCCAAGGTTACTCATGAGAGGGAGTTAAATATAGCACGTAGGCAATTACGCAGCCTTCACCGGCCTGAGCATATTATCCTCAGATTGCCTTGACAGCATGCACTTGTGGAATAATGCCAGATAAGTCATTTCTTTGGAGTGTCTGCAATCAGAACATCCTAGGAATCCTTGATTCCAGGTTCTGGTTACGCAGTGCTGCTACTGTTAATCCAATACTCAGAGAAGGCAAGGAAAAAGAAAAACCTCAGAAGTCCACCACAAAACAAAAACAACTCATGAAATGTATTTGGTTTACAGCAAGGTGAATCTTCGTACAGTTTGTCATGGTCTTTGCCTTTTATATCACTAATGTTCAAGGGACTAAATACAGAAAGCACGTCTACGTTAAGGACGAAGAAGGATATCAAGTGTTTAGAATATTGGTTTCCCATTATTTTAAATTCAAGGATGTTCTTAAGCCCCAAATAGGATGAGCTGATTTGCTCATTCTAATTTTTCAGATCAGGGTATTGGCAGCCATGAATAGCTGCAGATTCTCTCTGGTCCAGTGAGCCGCTTGCACTTAATAAACGTTCAGTATTTAAAGCATCCAAATGTGTGCTGATCGGAAACAAACTCAACAAGCCTGCTTGTCATCTCGCTTTGCTTCTGGTTCCCCACAGAGATCTGGGACATTCTTTGCCTCTCTCTCTCTCCTCCCCTAGACAAAGCCGGCACTGGCCAGGATCTCCTCAGCACTGGACAGCGTGTGAGGAAATGGCCTCTGAATGTACTTCAATTTTTCCAGCCTGTGAAATGAGGCATACATTTTCATAGAGCAGTTTAGATTCCCAAGCACAAGCTAAACTGCTTCTGTCAAGTTGATTCCAATTCATAGATTCCAATTCCTATGCTAAAGAACAGCACAGACGTGCACCAGAGCATTTCCAGGGCTGGAAATCTTTACAGAAGATCACAGCATCATCTTTGTACCGTGAAAGAGCTGGTAGAAGAAACCACTGACCTTTTGGTTGGCAGCTGAGGGTTGGATTTTACTTATTCCACCCCTCCCAGGGGCAAATTACTTGCTATGCATCTGGGAGCTGGACAATGAATAAGGATCACAGAAGAAGAATTGATGTTTTTGATCAGTAGTGTTGGAGAAGAGCTCTGAGGGCCAAAAGGACAAATAAATACATCTTGGAAAGAGGGCAGCCTGAGTGCTCTTTGGAGGCAAGAATGTGGAGGCTTCACCTCACACACTTAGCGCATGTTGCTATGAGGGGCTTTTCCTTGGAGAGGGACATGATGCTGGGAAAGGTGGAGGGTTGATGAAGGAGAGGAAGACCCTCAAATAAGTAGATTGACCTGGAATTCTAGTGTATCAGGAAGAGTGAAGATGGCACAGGATATAGGACAGGGTTCAGATCTGTTGTTTATAGGGTTGCTATGGGTCATACTTGACTCGGTGGCACCCAACAAACAAGCACAACTTGAGGGGTACCAGTGATTGTTTTCATTTTCATTTTCATTATATCTTTTTAAATTTTAGTGACATTCGACAAATTTTAACCATCATTCAAGAGCCCTCCCTTGTGGCCTAGTGCATAAAGCGTTGCACTTTCAACCCAAAGGCAGGAAGTTTGAATCTAGCAACTGCTCCACAGGAAAAAGCTGGATAATCTCCTCCTACGTGGCTGACAACTCATGGCTGCTGTGATGCTGAACACTGTGACACTGATGTGCCAAATGTGACGATGGTTACCTGTGGTCGACAGTGTTTGGTGGCGCTCCCCAATGAAACAAGCTTGGAAGCAGGAGTGGCATCCACTTTCGAAGTGGCTCGCCTCTAGAAACTCTTTGAACAGTGATCAGGTCTTTCATTCATAGGGTCGCTATGAGTCATGTATGACTCAATGACATCTAACAACAAAAACATGTCATTTACAGCCTCTGAAAAAACATGCTGAGTTGGATGTGATTCAATGGCAATGAGTTGAGTTACTGAGTTAGGTCACAGACCTCATCTGATGAAAAGGGAACTGTGCATCCATACTTCAGCTACCAGAGGTGGAGGGAAGAGAAGTGAGCAGGGACAAGGGATCATATACCAAGAGCCGAGGGTAGAAAATATCCTTTGAGCTCAGGTCCCCTGTGCTGGGAAATACCCTGATACAGGGGAAAGCCAAGACATGTGGAGATCTCGGAAGAATGCCCGCCTTACAGAGGCTGAAGGAAATGGACCTTTCTCCACAGTCAACACACAGAACATATTCTCACAGAGTCCGAATTCTGAATTTAGAATTCTAGCCGTCTCAGCTGTGAGAGGATAAATGTTAAGCCCATCCATTTGCAGGATCTCTGCATGGCAGTACTAGATAACTAAGACAGTTGGCATTTTTGTAAAAAATCAATAGAACATAAAAGAGTTTAGTGCTTGTCTCCCAGTTCTGTTCTGCTGATCTATGTGATGACCAACTGGAGGTCAGTGTCAACTAGTCTGGATGGCTGTAGCTTTACAACACATGTTAAAGTTAGGAAGAGTAAGTTTTCTACCTGTATGCTTAATTTTGAGAATTGTTTTGGCTCTTGGAGGTCTTTGGAAATTCCAGTTTGAAAATGTCTTCAAAAAAGGATAGCTGAAGATTTACTAGGAACTATATAAAATTTGGAGATCAGTTGGGAGGCATTGCTGTCTTACTATTAATTCTTCCAATCCCTAAAATATAGATTTGCATTTTTTAAGCTCTAAATTTCTTTTAGTAAGGCTTTGTAGTTTTCAGTGTCTAAGCACTCCATTTCTGCTCTTAAATTTTCCCTAAATTTTTATTTTTTAATTAAGAGTGGAGTTTTTGGTCATTATTTAACACTCTTGGCATTAGCAGTCCAGAAATTAAAAGATAAATTGCCCTGGGGAAGGCAGCAGGCACCTCTCAAAAGTGCTGGAGAGCAATAGTATCAGTCTAGAGACTAAGGTACACCTGATTCAGGCCATGGTATTCAGAGTTGCTTGCTATGTATCAGAAAGTTAGATAATGACCAAAGTTGACAGAAAAATCATCGATGCCTTTGAGTTTTGGTGCTAGAGAAGAGTATTACATACCAAGGACTGCAAATAGAACAAACAGGTTTATCCTAGAGAGAGTGAAACCAGGTTGCTCCTTGGAGACAAGGATTTTGAATCTCCTGCTCACATAATTTGGGCATGTGGCAAAGGAGAGACCAGTCTCTGGAGAAGGACATCATGCTTGGAAGGGTGGAGGGACAGAGCAGGAGAGAAGGACTCTGGATAAGATGGATTGACACACGGTAACTGGGATAACGGGAGTAGAAGTGTTGGAGACAATTTGGCTCGGGGTAGAGCAGAGATCAGTGGAATTAAGTGTAGGGTTACTATGTGTTGCAGGTGAGTCGATGGCACATAACAACAACAATAATAATACAGTTATGTTTGTGTTTTCATTTTGTACCTTGAAAACATACTGAAATCATTAATTGATTGTAATATTTTTAGACATTCCTTAGGATTTTATCCTAAGATCATGTCTGCAAGTAAAGATAGTTTACTTCCCCTCCCCCCACTTATCTGATTTTTTTTTTCCTTAATTTTCTTGAGCAGGACCTCCAGGACAACCTAGAATAATTTTTTATTTCTTCATGATGTTAGGGAAATGGCTTTTATTCTCATCATCGAACTTGAGGTAAAAAACAAACACCCCCAACCCCAACCCCACTGCCTTTGAATCTGTTTAAATTCATGAGAACTCCCTGTTGGTTTCTGAGGCTGTAAATATTTACAGAAGGAAACTGGCCAGGCATTTTTTTTTTTTTTTACTTTTGGTGCAAAAGTCCTATTAGTCAATAATTTATTTATTTTTAAAAATTTTACAAGTCTGGAGACAAAGGTACGTCTGGTACAGGCCATGGTCTTTGAAATCACTTGTTACGCATCAGAGAGCTGGACAACGACCAAGGAGGATAGAAGGAGAATTGATGCTTTTGAGCTTTGGTGCTGGAGAAGAGTGCTGAAGGTGCCATGGACTGCTAAGAGAGCAAACAGATTCATCCTGGAAAGGGTTAAACTGGGCTGCTCCTTGGAGGCAAGGATTCTGAGGCTCCATCTAACATACTTTGGACATGTTGTGAGGAGAGACCGGTCTGGTCCTTGGAGAGGGACATCACACTTGGGAGGGTGGAGGGACAGCGCAGGAGGGGAAGGCCCTCTGGGAGATGGATTGATTCAGTGACTGCGGCAATCGGAATGAGTGTGTCAGAGGCAATGAGATTGGCACAGGACAGAGCAGAGTTTAGAGCTGTTGTACATAGGGTCGCTATGAGTCGCAAGCGACTTGACGGCACAAAACAACAATAATGCCTTTTATTTTGGTGAATCTATCCCCAAAGAATGAGCTAAAAAGTGTGTTCTTTCCACTTAATTTTTTGGAAGAGTTTGTCAAATATTGCTATAAGGACTTTAAATTTTGTTAGAATTCATCAGTGATGTCTTTGAGCCATGGCCTGAGAAGCTTTAAAAATTATGAAGATGTTTTTATGCTCTCTAAGTCTATCCAGATTTTCTGTTTTCCTTGAAATAGCTTTGGCAGTTGGTATCATTCTCGGAATTGTTCCATTTCGTCTGACTTATCCAGTAGGGAAGCATCTATCAGCTAATGTATGTCCTCTATTGTGTGAAAGCTTTTCTCCATCTGTGTCATTACGATTCTACTTTGAGAAGACTCTTCCCTAGTTAGAGTTTGAGCGACTTCAACCTGAGGTTCATCTTGTAAAACTGTATCCAACAAAGTTCTTCCATTGTCCATAGAGGTTTTTTGTTTGTTTTTTTTTTTAAATTATTATTAATTTCAATGACAATTTACAGAGATTGTGGATTTCCATTCATTCATTGTTGCACTTCCCCCCTCCCCCCAATTGGCTCGTCTTTAAAATCAAAAGAAATACTTCATTGGTATACAATCCACCCCCCCTGAACCCTCCCACCCTCACCCCGAGTATACTCCATTCTGCAACCCTCATTCCAAACTCAGAGTTTTAAAAGCCTATTATTTCAGAAGTGGATGGCCAGTCCTGTTTCTTTGTGTTAGTCTAATGTGGTGGTGGTGTTGTTGATTGCCTTTGACATGACCGACCTTGCTGGTATGTCAAACCCAGTGGCTTAGTGTCCAATATTACAACCACACACACCACCACCACCACCACCACCACGGCACAGCACAGCACACCAACAGACAAATGGGGTCAAAAGGGCATGTCAATCCTCAGGTGCAATGCTGTGAGTTGGAGGATAATTTCACACAAATACAATGAAATACTATCAATACAGCTCCTATTCAGATATACAATACAAGTCATGAAAGCCAAAGATGAAAAAATATTGAGGATTTCAAGCAACTTTGATCCAGGAGGCTGGTCTCCAATGAGCAGGAATGTAGCATCAAGATTGAAGAAAGACTCATCAACAAAAAAATGAACCCAAAATTACTAGATGACAAGAAAAAAAAAGAAGTCAAAACAAGGGGGAAAGATTGTTGAGTGAGGTAAGAGAGCTGGATACAAGAGTTCAAAAGGCAATTCAAGAAGACAAAGTATTAAAAGGAAGAGTGCAAGGAGCTGGAGTTAGAAAATTAAAAAAGAGGCACTATGCTGGGAAAGATGGCGGGTCAGTGAAAGAGAGGACGATTCCCAAAGGGATGAATTTATATGGTGATTCCAGCAGTGGACTCTAGTGTATCAGATATAATGAAGATGGCACAGGAAAGGACTGGGTTCAGGCGGGCTGTTCATAGCCTCACTAGAAGTCATGTTTGACTCAATGGCACCTAACAACAACAATAACAACAACCGCGGGTAGTTGTATGGTTAAAGCATTTAGTTGTTAATAAAAATGTCCTCAGTTTGAATCAATTGAGAGAGAGAGAGGGATATTTCTTTTAAGATTTCCAGCATTGGAAGCCCTGCCCTTTAAGTATCTTGAATGTCAGACTTGACCATCACAGTGTGTGGTGTGTTACTGTTAAGTATCATTATTATTTATTCCCCCCCAAAATTATGCTTTGCATGGCAGAGGTGGGTAGGATGGGGCAGAGTTGGGCAAGGTTTCGATCTGTTGTTCACCAAGTCACACTGAGTTGTAGTCAACTCAATGGCACCTAATACCACCACCACCATCACCACCACCACTTTTTATTATTAGATCAAAATGCCTCAAACAAAACTCACTTTGTGGAGCCAGTTCAGACTCCCTCTATCAGATGTCTGATGATGGAGACTGCCCATCTTTCCCCCTCAGAGCAGTTCGTAGCCCAAGAGATAACACACTATTCCAGCAAGACTCCTCATAATTTCTTCTAGAGTGGTGACGGTACGCAGATTTTGCAATTAGTAGCTAGATGGCCCTGACTCTCGGCTCTCTTACCTATTTTGAGATAACGAATTGATACGGCTATTTTTGCTCATGTCCTCATGCTATGTTCATTTCCTTAAAAAAGCTTAACAGTTGGTTTTGATCTGATAAAAAGAAAAGCCTAACATTTCATAGCGTACTATTTGCTTCTTAAATTGGGTCTTTTTAAAACCGGTGCTTTTAATCCACCACCCAGAGAGGTCCTTCCTCCAGCTGCTCCTATTGTGAAGGATGCTGGAAGTTGATAGGAAATGTTAATTATTCTAAACATAGTGCTAAAGAAATTCATTTTACTCCTCTGTTGGGAGGTGTGGCTGGCAGTGAGAATGGATTAACGAGGAGAAAAGTGGTAATTATTAAGTGCATAAGTTGCCCAAATAAAATCTACTTTTAAACTCCGAAGCACATGGATTTCTTCTCATCTTTAGACTTACTGCATGCTCTATTTCTAAAAGACAGCAGTGGCTCCGTATTGGAGAGATGTCTTTTGTAATGGCCTAGGAATCCCATCCTACTATGAAAGGAAAGCCTTCTTAGTAAATTCATGGAATTCAATCCAGGAAAAAGTACCCACTTCCTTTGTTTTCTTCTCTATTCTTCCTATATATGTTTCAAAATATTTTAGATTTGGTGTTTGAAAACCTGGAGGCTTTTCATTATGTTTAATGCAGTGGAGGGTCAATGCTAATGAGAGAAACACTCAAAGAGATAGAGTGGTTCAAAAGCCCAACCCTGGGTTCACCCATGGCGATGATCACAAAGACGGTGCCAGCATTAGTCAACATGACTTGCAGTCAACTCCACAGTAACTAACAGAAAAACCCTCTTGACTGTTTCATTCTCTCCTTGACTTGAAGCATCCTGTATGTGCCTAAGGCATCTTTACAGAGTTCCTTGAGTATACTTTTCCTAAGCTCCTCCTTCCTGATTGCTTCTCCAGCCTCTGTTAGAAAGGACACGCTACATCCCATCTTTCCTTAGGCTGCCTCGTTGTAGCTAGAAAAAACACTTTTCAAATAAATTGGTACAATCTTTGCGTTAGTGCTCCAGATTCAATTAATCTTTGCTGCCAGCATCTTTTCTACCAGGCTTAGAATTAATGACTTCCTCTTGTATTGTAATAAGACCATGGCTGGATCTCTATTTGCCTTCTTGACTATTGGACATTAAGGACTTTCCTCTGTGAAGTTCAAGTGCTTTCTGAAACTGTTGGATGCTGTCAGTGACACAAAAGATGTTTAGGTAATCAAGTTCTTGAAAGTCAATTCTTGAGGTACTGTTGAGTCTTTATATGTTCAAGCAATCTTAGGTGATAAACTCAATCTTTTTTAAAAGAAAAAAATGTTTATTGTATTTTTATCAGTTAAAAATATTTGCATATTATTTATCAGTTCACTAAGCGTCCTCTGTCATTTATGTTCACCCAATACTTAAGATTCCATCTCTCCTAATTCCATTTTATGTATTTGTCTTTTATTTTACTATATTTTACAAAATACATTTAAATTATACCTTCTCTTAATTTTCAGAAACCACAAATATGATTGTATGATTTTTAGGGAGAATTAATTTTATTTTCATATTCCACAAATTGTAATGTTTATCATGGTATAGTTTGTGTGTTTTTCTAAATTTTATTTCATATTGGTTTGCATAAAAAATTTGTATACATTGGATTTCACACATTCCTCCATTCACGTTGAGTACGATCATTCTCATACATGGTTTTATACAATTAATCACCATCGATGCGTGCCGACCATTCCCCTGTCTTTTCAAGTCCCCAGTGTAGCTTTCCTCGTTTCTCCACTCACCCTCTTTGTCCACCAGACTCTGTTACTGTGATTGCCTCTCTGCTTGTCCTCAAGCCCGTCACCCCTGGACTCTCATACACATCTCAGCATTTATCTTCCTGGTTTGGTTATGATGTCACCGCTGTATTTTTTTGAGTTATTTGTGTCTTCTCCTTTCTTTTGTTAATGTTGCCAATGGTTGGCCTGTTTTACTGACTCTTTCAAAGAACCAACTCCTGGTCTTGTGCATGGTTTCAATTGTTTTGCTGTTTTCTCTCTCATCAATTTGAGCTCTTGTCCTTATACATTCCTTTTCTCTAGAGACGGTGGTGTTAGCTTGTTGGTCTTTTTCTATTTGGTGGGAGTGTAGAGTTACATGATAAATTTTCTTCTTTCTTCCTTTTTTATGTGTTTGTCTATTGCTATATGCCCCTGGAGAACTGTCTTAGATGCCTTCTAGATGTTTTGGTATGTTGCATTTTCATTTTCACTTGTTTCCAGGAACTTTTAAAATTTCTTCTGTAACTCAATCTTCTTCTTGTTGCTGTTAAGTGCTGTGGAGTCATGGACGACCCATAGCGACTCTAGGAATGAAAGCCTTGAACACAAAACTTTGATCTTTTCTACAAGTTCAGAGTTCCCAGAGGCAAACTTTCTAGTAGGGTGTTATTTAACTTCCACATGGATAGTTTTTTAAGCTTTTGTTGGTAATTTTTAGTTTTATGGCATAGTGGTCTAAAGAGGTACTTTGTATTATGTCAGTGTTTTTCAATTTGTTGAGGCTTGGTATGTGTCTTAATATGTGATCAGTTCTGGAGACTGTACCATGTATACTTGAGAAGAAGGTGAATTGAGGTGTTTGTTTTTTTATTATTAATTTGGTGAATTGCATTTTGGTTGGGGGCAATACCCTGAATACTTCCACAATATCGAGTTGGCTGGGATAGTTTAGATCTTTGGCATCTTTGCTAAATTTCTTTTGAGTTGATTTGTGTTAAAATCTCCTGCTGCTATTGTGATGCTGTCTATTTATTTCAATTCTGTTAACAATTGTTTTAGCCAGTCTATCACTTGGTGCATGAATGTTGACCAATGCCATATCTTCTTAATGTGCTATGCTTTTAATATAGTATCCTTGCTTATCTTTTATGATGGTTTTAATCCTAGAGCTAATTTTAGTAAACATTACTATTGCTACTCCTGCTTTTCTGTGGATGCCATTTGCTTGGTCTATTTCCCCCCGTCTTTGATCTTAAGGTTTTCTTTTTCATCATTTCTTAGGTATGTCTGTTGTAGGTAACATATTGATGAACTTGGGAGTTTTTTTATCCTTTCTGCTACTCTTTTTCTCTTTATTGATACATTTAGTCCATTCATATTAAGTGTGATTATTGCCAGGCCTGGTTTTATCACTGCTATTTTTCTGTTGTTCCTGGTTACCATGGTCCATCCAGTTTCTTTTGTTGTCTCTGTGTGAGGGACTTGATTTGGAATTTCTTGTAGACTTGGTCTTGTTTTCACAAACTCCTGAAGTTTACCCTATCCTATGCCTTTCTTATGATCTCTGCCATTCTCAAGCCTTTTGATGCAGTCATTAAATCAATCCATTTGGATGAAAATATCTTTCTCTTTTTCTGACATTCTACCTTTCTTAGAATGATTCCCACCCCTGCCAAGGACTGGCTTTTCCTAATAACATGCCCAAAGTATATGAGATGAAGTTTTACCATGCTTGTCTCTAAGGACCTCACTGATTGCACTATTTCAGAGACAGATTTGCTTGTTCTTTTGGCTGGCTGGCTGGTATTCTATTCATGACTCTTTCCCAACAATGCAATTCAAAGACATTGATTCTTCTTTGGTCGTCTTCTTCACTGTTCAACTTTCAGATGCATAAGACAACTGAAAATACCATAACTTGTATCCAGCTCACCTCAGTCTTTCAATTAGCATCCTTCCTCTTTAGCACTTTAAAGAGGTGCTTGATAGCAGATTTCCCCAGAGCAGCACATATTTTAATTTCTTGACTGTTATTATCATGAGTGCTGAGAATCCAAGTGCAATGAAATCTTTTCTCCATCAATATGTTACCTCTTGGTCCAGTTGTGAGGAATTTTGTGTGTGTTTTTTGTTGTTGAGATGTAATCTGTATTAAAGGAATTATACATAGGACTATCTACTAGCATTAAACATAGGACTTTTTCCTCTCTTAAATCTCTGAATTAGGAATTATCAGCTTCTATGCACCTGTAAGAATGTACCTGATGGAACATTTTTTTTTCCCATTCTTTTTCTATTTTACTTTTTTGCTGCTCCAACACTTGTCTTAACCATTCAATGACTTTTTTTTTCTTCCTAAAAGATCTGAGAATGAAGGGAATGAAGGAGAAGTAGGAATAGTGACAATGAGAACCTATGTAGCTGTCATTGGCTGTTCAAACCGAAGGTTCCCTGATTTCTGTGTCTCCTTTTCTAATTTTTACTCCACTTTCCACATTCCCATCTTGTTTCCATAGACCAAAGAGTCTTCTGAATTAGTCATAAGTATTTAAATTGAAATTGGACACAAAACAAGTAGACACAAATGAGTATTTAACCTACCATTACAAGATCTCAAAGGTTCAGAAATACATAGCTTTAAACCAAGTTTTATGCAGGGGTTCAAATATTTCATTTAAAATTTGACACTCTCTGCTTCTGTGTAAATTATCTTAAATTTTCATTATGAAACTTGGCAGAAAAGACTGCCAGTCTCTTTAATATACAAACACAGAAGTGTTAGTGTGTTAATTCTGCTAAGTTATCTACCCTTAGCTGTGAAGTGGAGAACACTAGTTGTATCCCTAAAAATTACCCAATCTAAGAATTTACCCAAAGGTTCTCTGGCAGTTGGAATCCACAAGTGGCTCCAGGTAAGAAAGATAGACAATCTCTTCCTGTGCAGAGACCTACTGGAAGATCAAACATGCAGTGATTGGCAACAATCAGTTTTGTGGGTTTGTTGGGGTTTTTTTCCCCCTTTTTTAAATGATAGGGACATGTGTTAGGAAAAGAATATGTTCCTAATGTGACTGAGTTGAATTTCCAAGTGCTTTTTCATAGAAATTTTGTTCTTATTTACCACTGCTTAAGTTATATCTTACTAAAAAATATTGAATATGACAAAAATTGGTGCACATACTAGTAAGTTTCAGAGTATTTCTGAAACTGGACTTGGAGGACTTGAAGAGTTAAATGGAATTCTATGGACAGGCTGGCCCGGGATCCAATCACCATTTATTTTTTTAACATTTTCTCTAAGGGATATGTTTCCCAGGTGTAAAATTATTTATAGATAGGATTTTTTTTTTTTTTTAGTGTAACTTGGTTAGAGGTCTAAGGGATTGTCTTTAATTCTTTTTCATGTCAATGGCTAGTGGAATTACACTGGGCAATCATGTTAGATTTTTCTCATTCCGTGTCTACAAATGTTTCTTGAATAAGCTCCTGGTCCCTTGACTTTTGAGCCAGGCTCTTACTCACATTGTTCCGTGTTCCGAAGAGCTTGTCAGTTCAATCCTTCACCTTGGTATGCGCGTAGCTGCATTGAGCAAGTTCCGCTAATGTCCTCAGGTTCTTCTCCTTTGGGCAAAATATGCGGATCATGTATTATCCAAATACTCTCAGGGCTCATCAACCTATGGAAATCATGAGCATATATTTGCATTTTTCTTCAAATCCTTTAGCGCCATTATTCCAGCCACTGAAGCAGAGTCTTAGCTTTTCAGAAATTCCCTTCACTCCAGCACCCCTGCATGTATTCTTGGGAACGCCTAGGAACCATTTGTATGTGTATTCAGGATGTTCTTTCTACCAGGGACTTCAAATTTCCCACCAGACAATGACTGCTAAGGGAGCTCTGGTGGTCTAGTGGTATGAAGCTACGCTGCAATCTCACAGCCACACAATCTGCATCCATCCACTGGAGAAGGATGGACAATCTCTCCCGTACAATTAATTGCCTCTTGAAACCCGCTGGACTCGATTCCAACTCCATGGTGCAGAGCAACAACATGACTGCTTTTTCCCCCCTCCCTCCACAGTGCCCAGTTACTTTCATTCCCCCTCCCCAAAACTCCTAGTTTCCTTTTTTATTATGTAGATTTCCCCCCTACACTTTCCTTCATTGACATTATGTTTCATACAATCATTCTCCTACATTGTGTTTTATAAAAATGAATCACCACTGGGCTATGCCCACTATGACCTGGTCTTTTCAGGCCCCCACCAGATCTCTCCTTTTTCCTTTACCCCTTCCATTTACCCACCAAATCATGCAACCCTGTGTTTTTGACCCACCCATTCTCACTGTTCTGCTCCCACCCTTCCCCTCCTTGGATCCCTATACAGAGTTTGAGTCATCCTTCTATTTTAACAATAACGGTCTTATATAATATTTGCCTTTATGAGACTGAATGAGTTTGCTCAGCATAACGTTCTTCAGTCTCTCCCAAGTCATGTAGTCCTTTTTAAAAATCATTACTCTTCAGTGCTGTGTTGTATTCCATCACATGGAAGTACCACAGTTTCTCAATCCATTTGGTTGTAGTTGGATTCTAGAGCAAAAAAAAATTTCTGATGCCATCATTTTATGTGTGACCTTGGAGACCTTGTCTAACATCTCTGAGCTTATTCCCTAGAAATGAGCTGCTCTTAGGATGACATGTGTTGGTGTTTTTTTGAGTTCTTGAAAATATATGGCGTGTTGGTGGCAACCACAAATACAATCAATTAAACCTACTCCTCTTGAGGAGATTCTGACTGATGAGAGCCCACTGTGTTACACGGAGAATTTCTGTGTTGGGCTTTCTTAGAGCTCATATTAACAGAAACAGATGTTTAGGCCTTTCTGCCATGATACTCTTGGGTGGGTTCAGATCACCAAACTTCAACAACTCATTGTCGGGGAGTCAGAACTCTGGGTTATCAGAAGCTGTCCAGCCCCCAGGAGGAGATTACCAATCTTTCTCCCATGGAGCAAGTGGTGGATTCTAACTGCCTGCCTTTAAGTTCACAGCACAGTCTTTTTACCCACGAGGCCACCAGAGCTCCCTTTTACCAGGTGCCGCCTGCTTGGTTCTAAATCAACGACCAATCAGCTCACTGCCACAGAGTCCAGAACTGACTCATAGCTTGCCCTCCAGTGGGTTTTCAGAGGCTGTAAATCACACAGGCCTAAATGGCCTAGCTTTCTCCCTCAGAGCAGTGGTGGATTTGAACTGTCTTTGGATTGGCAGCAAAACTCTTTCCCCTAGGAGCCAAACACATACAAAACAGGATGCTTTACCGAGGGACCTGCCATGTTTTAAGAGCTCAGTAGATAGTAACTGCTCTTATTCAGAGATTCTTTGCTTTTTCTCTTTTAAAAATTATGTTGCTCTTGCCAGAGTGCTGTGCGTGATCTGGAACGTCTGCAAGTTCAGGAAGCTTTGGAACAGTCCTCAGGGCTCCATAGCCACCACGTGTCGTAACAGGAGTAGGCCAGCTTTATTCACAACTGGCTGTTTCCTAGAAGGCTCACACATGTTTTCGTATCTCCCAGGTTCTAGGGTCCCAAACTTTAGAGCCTGGGTGACATGGGAGTGTAAAATAGTGCCGCCACTATGGAAGGCAGTATAGCACTTTCTCAAAAAGTTGCACATAGAAATACCATTTGACTCAGCCATTCCTCTACTGGGAATATACCCTAAAGAAACCATAACTTCCATCCAAGCAGATATATGTACACCTATGTTTATCGTGACTTTGTTCACAGTAGCAAATATTTGGAAACAAACCAAGTACCCAGCAACAAATGAATGGATCTGTGGTATATTCACACAATGGAATACTACGCTTAATTGAAAAACAAGGAACTCATGCAATATTATTAAAATGGGTGACCCTGGAGGACATTATTCTGAGTGAAATATCTCAGTCAGAAAAGGACAAACACTGCATAGTGCCACTGTTGTAAAACGGGACTGATGGGATACTGAGAAAGAGGGGATAAATTATGTATACTGCATTGAAACAGATAAGAGAGAACTGTTTAAAAGGAATATATGACTAAGTATTATTGTTATGACAGGAATCCAGAACAAAGGCTGCATAGTGGAGTGGACTTGGGGGGAGGGATTGTTTAACAATGAAAGAAGTTTTCTTCTACTTTTCAAAGAAGAGCGAACTGGGGAGAGGGGAGCAGGGAGAAAAGTGCAACAATTAATGAACAGAACTCCAAAAGCTCTTTTAAATTTTCATTAATAATAATAATAATAATAAAAGCCTTCCGAAAGGCAACCTTCACTTGTAACAATAAACCAGTAGGGGCAACATCCTAGATGAGGAGGGGTCAAGTTCACCCACAGATCCAATCTCAGAGACCTTCTTTATCCTCATGATCCCAGTTCGGAATGAAGTACTTCCTGCTTTGCACTTCCTCCCGTAATTTATCTTCATTTTAGTTGCCTTTATATATTAAGTGAATTAATAGACTGAAGGTGTGCAATTCAAGACAAAATATCTCACTTTCCTCCGCAATTATATTGATTTCCGTATATTTTATTCCCTCCTGCACATTGGGTTTCCTAGACCCTATTTTTATGTGACATTTAAGATTACCATTTACAGCCACATAAAATTTAGCAAACCTGTGACTCGTCACTGCTGATAACATCTGGAATGTGCTTCATTCTTTTGATACCCTAGGAAGTCAGAGAGGCAAAATGGCTCTGTTAAATGTGGCGTCTGGAGCGTGTTCTTTTTTTCTGTATTTTTGAAATTGTGATATTAATGACAGCTTACAGAAAAGTTCAGTTTTCATTCATTCATTGTTTCACATTTTTTCCCTTCCCCCTCAGTTCACTATATAAAAAAAAATCCTTCATCATTGCATAATTTCCTCCCTTCTCCCCTCCCCAGTCCACTTTGCTATGCACCTCATTTTCGGGACTGTTGTCATACAAACAATGCCTAATCATATACTCCTTTTGAACAGTTCTTTCCTTCATCTGTTCCAATGCAGTGTTCATTATTTATCCCCTCTTTTCTCAATTTCCCCTTCCAACTCCCATATCAGTCCTGTTTTGTAACGGTGGTGTTATGCAGTATTTGTCCTTTTGTGACTAATTCACTCAGCATAACATCCTTCAGTGTTGCCCGCATTGTGTACTTCTTTATGAGTTCCTTTTTTCAATGCTGCGTAGCCAGTTCTAATCTAAATCAACTATGCAGTGATTCTGTTTTTTAGGTAAATTGTGTAACCTTTTTGTCTCACTTATCTCCTCTGTAAAATGGGTCTAAAGATAGTCTAAATTAAAGAAACACTGTGAGAGTTAAGACAGTTAATATAGGTTCAGGGAAGAACTCACCAACATGCAGTAGCTGTTGAGTAGAACTATTTCATTGCTGTCAGATTGGAACTGACTCATACTAACTCTTCAGCAGGTTTCCGGAAGCTGTAAATCACACAGGAGGAAACTGTCCATGTTTCTCCTGTGGAACCACTGAAGGAGTTGAATTAGCAAATATCCACCTTTGAATTAGCTCAACTCCCTGTGGACTATGGCAACAACTGATAGCCCTTAATCATGTGAACTATAAGAGCTTTATTTTCACTGATTTATATAGTAAATATTAAGCATTGAACTGTGTGACAAAAACTGTGTTAGATTAAGACTAGAAAGGCAAGTGAAACAAAAATT
>NW_006399761.1:15068779-15071516 GCF_000299155.1 Elephantulus edwardii
TGTACAATCTCCCATATGATTAACTTCCAATGACACCCCCTCCCTCGCCCCGGGAACATCACCTATGGATTGGTTCACCATCAATACATATATTTCAACATATGTTTCTTTATATTGTGTTAAAAACAACTAGATTATAAGGCAAACATAGCTCGGTGGAAGTGGATGAATAATTTTATAGACTCGAAGTACCAAGGAAGAGTTAAAAGTGTAGCTTCAGAGAAAAGTGTGTGTTTAAATCCTGTTACAACTCATTAAAATAATTTTTTAAAATTAGGTTTCTCAAGATAAACAAGAATAATTTCCATTTCTAATGCAACATCATATAATTGGCATTTTCTCATTTATTTAACATTTCTGCCTTTCAAAGAATAATGAGGATTATTTAAACCTGAGTGATACAATTATGTTTAAATGACTGGAAACATTCCTTTCTTTTATTTTTTTTCTTTCACAGAAAGAGCACGTTACTTCTTTGAAATCGAGCATCATCAAAAAGAATGCTTGTAATGACACAAAACTGGGAAACAGTTTCACTTCTCAATTATTATTGAGTTTCTAAGCAAGCCTGCTCGTCGATTCTTCAGCATAAAAGGAAGAGAGTTGGCAACAAAATGTGAGTTTTGAAGAGAGGCTGACAGTGAGTCTGTCTCTCAGCCTTTCCTTGACCGATGAATGTCGTTTGCTGTGTCACTGGTTTGTTGTCAGGAACCATTGATACTCTCCTTTGGGATTCTCTTGTGCTTATAAAGGCAGTATTTTAGAATGAGGACACAGGCTGCTGATGAATAAGTATCTCTAACGATGGTAGGCAGAAACATTACTTTGAAGCTCTTCAATGAAAAAAAAAAGAGCTCTATTATTTTCAGCACTTATTGAACAATAACGATGCATTGTTCCCAACTACATTCCGGAACAAAGAAAGAAAACTTGGTAAGAGTTTGTGTTCTGTAGTATATCACTTTGGCTCTCAATGGAGAGTAATTTTAAAATGCTGATCTTGTTAGGAAACTTGGGAGGACGTCACCTTGTTAAGTGCTTTTCTTATGTCTGGATAGTTGAATTTTCTGTTCAGGAATTCTCTGAGGCATAAAATGTGCTTTTTCCATTTCATCAGAATCACTTTTGGCATCCTTAATCGGTATATGGTCACTTGCTCTATCTGGAAAGTTACGAACACAAGCTTCCTGTAGCTCTTGCTCAGAGGGTGCTGATACCACCCTTAGTATCAGCAAGCAAGACTCCAAAGATGCTTTGAGTTGGGTAAATCTGCTGCTTGAGGCCTCACCAAAATGTTGAAAGCAATGATGTCAGTTTGACGACTAAGATATGCCTGATCCATGATCATCTCAATTGCCTGCTATGCATCTGAAAGTTGGACAGTGACTAAGGAGGACAGACGGAGAATTGTTTCCTTTGAGTTGTGGTGCTGGAGAAGAGTACTGAATATTGTATCGACTGCCAGAAGAACAAATACATTTATTTTGGAGACAGTGCAAACAAGATGCTCTTTAGAGGCAAGGATGGTGAAACTTTGCCTCACATACTTTGGGTGTGCTGTTATGGATCTATTCTTGAAGAAGAACATCATGCTTGGAAAGGTGGAGGCTCATTGTATGAGAGAAAGACCTTCAACAAGATAGATGCACACAGTGACAGTAACAGTGGACTCAGGTACACAGGAGATGATGAGAATGGCATAAGATAGGACAATATTCAGATGTGTTGCTCATACAGTCACTATGAGTCATAGTTGACTCAACAGCAGGTTACAATAGTTGTTGTTGTTATGTGCCATTTAGTTGCTTGCAACTCACAGCAACCCTGTGTACAACAGCTCTTAACCCTGCCCTATCCTGAGTCAATCTCACTGTCTCTGACACACCTCCTCCCATTGCCCCAGTCACTTTATTACTCCATCTCATCCGGGGTCATCTTCTCCTGTGCTGTCCCTCCACTCTTCCAAGTATGATGTCTTTCTCTAAGGATTTCTCTCTCCTGGCCACATGCCCAAAGTGTATGACTCAGAGTTTCACAATCTTTGCCTCCCAGGAACAGCTTGGTTTCACCCTCTCCAGGATATATATATACCTGTTTGTTCTCTTGACAGTCCATGGTATGTTCAACACCTTTCTCTAGTACCACAACTCAAAGGCATCGATCTGTCATTCTTAGTCATTTTCTAGCTCTCTGATGAAGAGCAAGTAACTGCTAAGACCATGGCCTTGATCATGTGCACCTTAGTTTTCAGACTGACATCATTGTTCTTCAGCACTCTGGAGAGGTTCTCAACAGCAGATTTTAAAATGTGCTGCCCAGTGTGGCTTCCACATTTTAGCTTTTTAGTAATCACTTCACATCTTCCTAGAAGTCGTACCTAACTGGGGGGTGGTGGTGGTGAAGGGGATCTAAATCAAAACTACAAACCAAAACCTTCACTGCCTTTGAGTTGGATTCAACTAATAAAAACTCACTCCCTTTCCCATTGATTTTTGAGGCTGTAATCTGCAATTTTAGTTTTCTCTATGGTGATGAAGGAAGAAGTTCAGGCTGCTTTGAAGGAAATCGTTAAAAATAAGGCCCCAGGAATAGATGGCATACCAATTGACCTATTTCAGCTAACAGATGCTACCTGGATGTGCTCACCAAGTTGTGCCAAGAAATCTGGAGAACAACCACTTGGCCAACTGACTGGAAGAGATCTATATTTGTTACCACCCCAAAGAAGGCTGACCCA
>NW_006399761.1:15072778-15088367 GCF_000299155.1 Elephantulus edwardii
CATAGTGTCACTATGAGTCGCAAGCAAATCAACAGCACATAACAGCAACAACAATGTCCAAAGTTAATACATTTTCCCTTTTATCAAAGTTAATTTGTGAGCTTGGTTACTCGGCATGCATTCCCCAAATTTTGTCTTCAGAAGAGCTGAAAAAAATTTGATGCCTGGATCAAGAAATCTTCTCTCAAAGCCTGTTCTGAGCAGCTTCTCAGTATCGTTCAAAGCCCTTTGTATTTCATTCAGGATGTTTTATGAAGCGCATTAATTTTACAAGTGCCTTGCATTATTCACTTCCAATGGAATTAATCCAGTGAATTTTTCTTTAGAATGGAGAGAAATTCAACTTGTGTTCGCATACACAATGGCGATCATAGCATTGTAAACAATCTCTGAATAAAGAGCTGTGGCTTGTGGTTCTGCTTGTTGATGGCGCCCTGGTGCCCTCGTGGGTAAACAGCAATGCAGCTGGCCCAAACGGTCAAATACACCAACTGCTCCTTGGTAAAATTAAGACGGGTGGTCTCCTCCTGTGTGATTTACAGCTTCTAAAAACCCACTCGAGGGTTAGCTATGAAAGGGTTTGACTCTAATCATGGTGAATTGATTTGTTAAGTCTGTTATTTTATTCTTTTTCAAACGTAATCAACTCCTTGGCTTTTCATTCTCTTAAGTAAAATGTTCTGACAGAGCAGTCTTATTGATTATGCTAGTACAGCGATAATACATTTATGAACGTATTCATTAGAATTGATTAGATTCTTCAACAAAGTAAAAGTAAACATCTACTAGTCAGGTAGGTAAATTGCAAAATGATATTTTATCGTTTTGTTTTGTTTTTTAAATTGG
Source organism: Elephantulus edwardii (assembly GCF_000299155.1). NCBI lineage: Eukaryota > Metazoa > Chordata > Mammalia > Macroscelidea > Macroscelididae > Elephantulus > Elephantulus edwardii. The sequence continues at coordinate 15,073,625 of NW_006399761.1, forward strand.
CTGATACTTGGCAGCAAGGTTTTCCTTGAATCATGTACACCAGTAGAAAGCTCAAGCTCCATGCTGTTAAGCCAGAATCGGCTCATTGCTCACTCACCAGAGGGTTTTCAGAGGCTGTAAATCCCATGGAAGATCGCCCACCTTTCTCCCACGTTCCCTGTTGCTGGATTGTAATCACCACTTTAGGGTTGCCAGTGAAAACTTGTGCATGTATGTGCATATTGTTGCAATTTACTGTCAGATTGGACTGATTCAAAAGTGACCCTCAGCTTGGTTTTTAGAGGGTATAAACAACATAGGAGGAGACTGCCCATCTTTCTCTCTCAGGGCTGTTGGTGGACTTTCGATTGATGGTACAACTCCTTGCTTCTAAGCCACCAGAGTGTGTGTGTATGTTGTTGTTATGCACCATCGGGTCAAAACCGACCCATAACTTACCCCTATCGTATTTTCAGAGGCTGTAACCCACATAGGATGAGGTTTTCCAGCTCTTCTCTGTGGAGTGGCTAGTATATTGGAACTGCATGCCTTGTGGTTTGAGAGCACAACTCTTTATCCCTCAGTAATCAGAGCTCTCTGTCACACACACACACACATACACACACATATGTATGAGTATATGAGTATATATATATATATATGATCTCTGGTAGCTTATGCATATGTCTTCTTTCTTCAGTTAGAGTATTTTTGACTGGTTTTTATTATTTTGGGGTTTTTTTCCTCTCTCCTCTACCTCTTTCACATCTCTGTTGACCTAAAAAAAAGAAAAAAAAAGATTCTATCTGTGTATCTATATCTCTGCTTAACTGTCTTTATTTGTAGTCTCTGGTAGCCTAGTGGCAAGAAGTTTCGTTGCAATCCCGAAGGCATGCGGTTTGAGTCCACCAGCTGCTCTGAGAGAGAAATATGGACACTCTCCTCCTGTGAGATTAACCACCTCCAAAAACTCACCGGAGGGTCAGCTATGGGTTGGTTCTGACTCAATTATCCAGAACACCACCACCACACCATAACTGCTCTATTTTCACTGATTCAAGTCACTCAGCGTACCTTGTTCTATTTTCACCCATGCTAGGCAGTATTTCACAAATTCTTGTTTGTTTTTCCAGTGATAAACAATACTCCATTGTTAACCATTCTTTCATTGGTGAGCACTTGGGTTGTTTCTCTTTGCTATTATACAAAATACTGCAGTGAACATAAGTGCCAGTATGTCAGATTGTGTTGTAGCTCTTATTTTTGGAGAGCTCTGGTGGTTGTTATCATAAGGGAGTTCTGGTGGCCTAATTATAAGAAACTGCACTGCAATCCCAAAGGCAAGTAGTTTGAATCCATCAGCTGCTCCGTGGGAGAAGGATGGACAATCTCCTCTGTGTGATTTACTGTCTCTGGAAACTCACTGGATGGTCAGCTATGGGTTGGTTCCCACTCAAGGGTACACAGCAACAACAACATAAATGTAGTAGAAAGATCGCTAGATCAAATGCATCACTATTCCCAACTTTCTGAGGAAGCCTTGAACTGTTTTCTGTTTACCATAGTGGTTGCGCCATTTTACTTTCCCACTTGCAGCCTATGAGAGTTCTGATCTTTCCAGCATTTGTTGTATGATGTCTTTTAAACACTATTATTTTTAAAATAGGAAGCTCTGGTGGCCTTGATGGTAGGGAGTTGGAACTACTTTTAAAATTGTGAGTTAAAAATTAAGTTTATTTTCTCTTGACCCCCTAAGCCTAAAATTCTCTGTTACAAGGATGCAAGGCTCTGGAGATCAAACTCTGTCCTTTTGATGACAGGAGGAAAACGAGAAATACGTGCTTGTCCTTTTTGTAGTCCACGGGATATTCAGTTCTCTAACACCCAAATTCAAAGACATTGACTCTTTTTCAGTTACCTTTATTGTCCCGCTATCAGAAGCATACCAAGTAATTCAAAAGACCGTGCCCTGAATCGCGTGCACCTTTGTCTCTGTGATTACAGTATAGATTGTGATCTCTTCTGCAGTAAGTTGCTCTTGTTAGGTGCTGTCAAGTTGAGAAGGACTCACAACAGCTGTATGAGCAGTGGATCTGAGCCCTGTGCTGTCCTTTGTCCTTCTCATCTTTCCTCCCACACTCGAGTCGAGTGTAACGGTCCCTGTGTTAGTCCATTTGGCTGAGAAGCTTCCTCTCTTTTGCTGACCCTCCGCCTTTGCAAGCGCAATGCCTCTTTCCAGGGAGTAGCCCCTCCGAGCAACATGCCTAAAAGTCTGCGAGATGAAGTTTTGCTATCCTTATCTCAAAGAGCACGCTGGCTGCACTTCTTGAAGACCCTCCTTGAGCACTGAGAACTGGAGACATCTGACAAATTGAGGGTAAATTGGAGTAAAAAGCATAAACAATGCACACCCACGTTTATTGCTGCTTTGTTCGCAATAGCAAAGAGTTGGAAACAGCCCAAGTGCCAATCAACAAACGAATGGCTAGAGAAACTGTAGTGTATTCACACAGTGGAATACTATGCTGCATTGAAAAACAAGGAGCTCATGAAATACTATACAAAATGGGTGTTCATGGTGGACATTATGCTGAGTGAAGTATCTCAGTCACAGAAGGACAAATATTGTATAGTGCCACTGTTATAAAACAGGACTGACATGGGGGTTGGGAGAACACTAAGAAAAGGGGATAACTAATTTACATGGCATTGAAACAGATGAAGGAGAGAACTGTTTAAAAGGAATATATGATTAGGTGTTATTTGCATGAATAAGAGCTGCATAGTAAAGTGGACAGGGCAGGGGGTGGGGGTTGCTGTACAACAATGAATTTTTTTTTTCCAAAGAGAAAAGCAAATTGAGGGGGAGGGGTGGGCAGGGAGAAAAATGTGTAACGATGAATGAATGAAATCCAAGTTCTCTATACAATTTCATTAAAATATCAATAAAAGAATTTATAAAAAACAAAACCAAGCATAAATATGTGAGCCATTTCTTAAAAGTGAATATATATATAGTTAGAAGGAACATACATACAAAAATGTAAGTAAAATATTCACGTGACATTTTAAGTTGTGAACAGTAGAATGCTCTGTAGAAAAATTAAGTACAGAGGGAGCAAGGCTGGGGTTTTTAAATTCACAGGTTAGATCCCTGAGGTATCATCATTTCCATTTTATAAAAGAAAAACTGTCCAAAATGAGCAAACAGCTGTCTGAAACTGAGTAATGACAGAAAGAGAAAGTTTGGCTGGCGTATTGCTTTTGTTATGTACTGTAGAGTTAGAAATGATGCATAGCTGACCATCTAGTGAATTTTTAGAGGCAGTGAAACCATACATGAGGAAGACTACCCATCTTTCTTCCACAGAGCAGCTGGTGGATTCAAACCCAGTGCCTTTGGAATGGCAGTACAACTCCTTAATCCTAAACCACCAGAGCTCTCTAGTATATTAGTCATATTAAGTAAATGCTATTGCAATATTAAATTAATATTTCAATAATATAATCTTGAAATATAAAGCTAACAAAAAATATAATATTTGTATAACATCATTTCATGGGCTCTCTTAAATAACTTATGGGGGAAAGAGAAAATTAAAAAATCGTAAGTATGTATGTTTATATAATGTAGTAATAACCAAAGGCAGTAAGTTTCAGAACCTAAGGGATGTATCACATTATATGCAATATATATTTCAGAGCCCTAAACTCTTACACAATATAGATTAACAACAAATGAATGCATTATTTCATTTTAGAATTGGAACTATGGGAGTAGAAAGAAGGACTTGATACTGTAAAATTTAAAATTCGTACATTATTAAAAATATAGAACCTTCAAATTAATGTTACTTCCTTTTCAATGGGCACTGATTGTGAATACAAACAAAATTAAATCTTTGACAACTTGAATCTGTGCACCTTATCATAATAATGTTTATTGGTCCAGTTGTGAGAACTTTTGTTTGTCTTGATGTTGAAATGTAAACTATATTGAAGATAGTATTTTTTTTTTGAATCCTCAGATACTTATATAATTGTATAAGGTCTGAAAAAACTTCTACCTTAGTTCTTTTGATATTTTTAATATTTTCATCTCTGTTTGCAAGTTTTCAACAAGATACGAATTATTTCTTCAATTTTTGAAAACATTGTTAAAGAAATTCTATGCCTTCAACTATAATCGTAGAATAAACCAGAGGAACAAAATTTATCCAGTCAGTGGCTTCATAATTGACTTCAGAGTTAATTGATCACCAAAGCAAATTTTATATTTTTCCCTTTCTCTTAAATAAATTTGGGTATTAATAGAATAATGAGTACGTATGATTTAATAAAAGAAAATGTTACTGATTTGTTATTAATAGCAAAATCCCAGTGTTGTTTAAACCCTTTTTAGTTTCTATTAGTGGTTTCTATTCTTTTAAGTATGACTTGTAATTAGGTTGCTATAAAGTGTTGACATAAATAACACTGTCATTCTATTTTCTAACTGAGGAAATGAGAAGCCAATTGAGAAGTTGGTGGATCCATCGTAAAGTTGAATGCCTGGAAGCACAGTTTGAATTCTTTCAGAAGCCTCCCTGGTTTAGGTTTAGCCACTAACTTGGATCTCTTACCTTTGTCTAAAACTCTAAAGCTGAAGTTGAGGAAAACAAATCTTACCGTAAATGATGCTTCATTCCCAAATTCTCTCAACAACACAGTTCTGAAAACGAATCTTACCAGAGGATGGAAAACATTAGTTGGAGAAGTTAATCTGGAAACATCTGAATTTATAAAAATAATTTTTTTAAAAGCACACAAGCTAGTAAGAATGGAGAATCCAGAAGGAGATATATTCCTCACTTTTCATTTTCCTTATAAAATACTGCCTACACAGAACGCTATTTGGATAACATGAAGGGCGCATACTTTCATACACCAAAAAGTAAAAATGGGGGGACAGGGGGAAGAAGACAATGCTGAGTGGAACCCTGAGTTGATGTCAAAGTGAGATGGAAGTATTTTGAGAAGAACTAAGAGTGATCATTAAACAGCCTGATGAACAATCAGTGCTATTAGACTGTATTTGTGAAGATTATAGAAATGGAAATAGCTTTTGTTACACACACACACACACACACACACACAAACACACACACACAGAGAAGTGCGCACGCGCGTTCATCACTCTAAAATAATAGTGGAATAATTCTCACAGACTTTACCTTCAACAATATTTTCTGCTACCTGTAGGTAAATTTACACTTAGAAAGCTAATTTACAGTAACACTTATCATGAGAATATTTTATTTTGTGAATTTAGTTAGAGGTTTTTCTACTAACGCATGGAATTATGCCGTGGAGATAATTCTTTCAAGGGTTCTTGGCCAAAAACCTGCCAAGAGTCTGTTTAATAAGAGTTCACTAGTGGCTGTTTTGACTTTATAGTGAGGAAATGAACGAAATGAAGAGATGTTTTCCTAAGTGAACCCTAGATGTTAGGCCCCTCTGAGTATTCCATCTGAGTCTGAGATTATATTTCTAATAAATCTGAAGAAGCTCAATGTTCATGGTTTTGTGAGGAATTTAAACTGTGACGACTACTCTTGTCAGATATTTCCCATAGGTAAATGTACTAATTCTGATGTAGGGAAATATTTTTTTCTGTTTCCTTTCCCCTTCAATATACAATATTCAATTTATAGTGTAAAGATTAATTTAGTAGTTAGATTATTTGACAACCTAGGGTTGGTTGGATTTTTTTTTTCTTTCAAATTTCTTTGTACAGTTTTTGTGAAATTGTAGGCCTAAATGCTAGATTGTGTAGTAGTATTTTATTATTTTTCTCAATATGTTGTTATCATTTTGTTTCCTGCTAAATGTCTGTGTTTTGTCCAATGAATCTGTATCTATAGGAATGTCCCCTCCCTTCCTTTGAGATCCTGTAAACCAAAAAGAAGAGCAAAAAACTTTTGATTGTTGTTGTTAAGTGCTGTCGAGTTGTAGATTACAAAAGATGTTTTGGTATCAAGAATAACAGTTCCATTATGATCATAGAAGCATAGAGATAATCTAAGCATACATATGGGTTTGATTGGTGACAATTCACCATAATTTCATAATATCATGATATATCACAAATCAGAGCAGGAATGACTTCCTGGGTTGTCTACTTCAATGAGGAAGGAGGCCGGGAGAAGAGCCTGAAGTTAGTGGAAATCTGTGAACTGTGGTGGAAATCTACTTTTGGTGATGGGCCTGGACAGGTGAGACAAAGTGTTCTTGAAATGTAGTCCTAAGTATTTGTGATAGAACATGCTTGTAGCTATTTGGTCTCGATGAACAATCTCGCCATGTTGAGAACTGCTTTGCTCTTTGGGAGAAGAACTTAACAAAACCGTGTGTTGTACTTGGTTTTCCGTGTGCCTTTTAATGTGTAGGCATCCGTGTTTCAAAATCTCCTCTCCCACATCTATAGCTTAAATATCTCATCTCCTTTGACTTTTGTTATTTCATCTTAAGGGTTGTATATGCAAAAGGTTACTTTAAAGCTTTTCCGGTGAGACTGGTTGCTGTTGCTTTATTATTATAAACTCATAATAATACCTTAATAGTATGTTTGGTAGCACCATAATGGATGGAGAAGAGATTGAGGTTGTTAAAAATTACAGCTTGCTTGGACCCACAATCAACACTCTTTAACACCAGCAGTCAAGAAATCATAAGACACATTGCACTGGGAAAATCTGCTGTCATGGACCTCTCAAGAGTGTTACAGGGCAATATGTCACTCTAGAGACTAAGGTGTGCCTGGTCCAGGTTATGGTATTCTCAATTACTTGTTATGCTTCAGAGAGTTGGACATTGACTAGGATGACAGAAGAAAAATAGATGTCTTTGAGTTGTGGTACTGGAGAAGAGTCTTAAACATACTATGGACTGCCAAGAAAATGAATCAGTCTGTCTTGGAGAGTGTGAAACCAAGTCTCTCCTTGGAGGCTAGGATTTTGAAGCTCCACCTCACTTACTTTGGGCATGTGGCCAGGAGAGATTGGTCCTTGGAGAAGGACATGATGCTCGGAAGGGTGGACAGACAGAAAAGGAGAGAGGAAGACCTCAGATGATTGATACAGTATTTGGGGCAGTGGAGGTTGATGTGTCAGAATTAGTGAGACTGGCTCAGGACAGGGAAGGTTCAGAGCTGCTGTACACAGGGTCGTTAAACATTGGCAGTGACTCAATGGCACATAACAACAATAACGTACTATGACAGTTTTGGAAGCATGAATGGCATCCACTTCCTAAACAACATGCCTCCGGAAACTATGAACTTTGATAGATGTTGATAGTTGTAGAGAGGGTCGCTATGAGTCATGCTTGACTCAAAGGTGATCAACAGTTTCTTTGTAGAAAGAACCTTGGTAGTAATGTCCTTGGACTTGCTTTGTGCATGGATGAGGAAGCTGAGCCCTTGAGAGGGGCAGTGTGTTCCTCAGGGTTTCAGAGCTTGCCATGAACACACGTCAGAATGAAGCACTGCTAAGTCTTGCACTATTTTCACAACTGCTACTCTCCCTGAGCCCACTGTTCCAGTCACTGAGTCCATCTATCCCAGAAGATGAAAATATCCCTCTTTTTTTTTAAGAAAACCTTTACATTACTAATCATAATATTGTTTACTAGAAGCTAGCTCCTTCTCATTATGCACCTGAAATACGGAAGTTGAAGTCCTCACTTCCAAGGACTCTTATGACCGTATTTCTCTTCCAGATCATATTGGGTTGTTCTTTTAAGGCACTATAAAATGTCAGTTGTTTGACAGTCACATTTTCCCTTTCAAGTAAAATGAACATTTGGATACAACTATGTAAGAAAGATAAGCATTATGATTCTACCGAAAAGCCCAAACAAGATCACACTGTCGACCTTTTAATAAAAATAAGAACAAATCTCTTCAAATGTTAGTAAAATCACAAGCATATCTTGAGAATACACAAGTGCAAGTTATCTTGAAAAAAAAATACGGTAGGAATAAAAAGATAATTTTGCTTATTCTAGTCCCTTAGTGAGATACTTACTCGGCTATTTCTACACCCGTTCCATTAATGAGTTTGTTCCTGCAACAATGGCTCCCTCCCTTCTCCTTCTCAACTTGCCAAAACCCATAAAGTCGGGATGTTGTTGCCCAATAAAGTCCTACTCCACACGAACAAAAATTACGCTTTAATTAATTTCCACTCTTCCACATGTTGTTCAGTGCCTTCGACCAAGAGACGACTCAGAGACCCTATGAACGAAAGACCTGGACACTTGTATAACTTTCATCGTTTCTCCAAGTTTATAGAGTTTCTGGAGGCAAGCTATTTCAGAAGTAGCTGTCATCATTCCTGCTTCCATGCTTGTTTTAATCGGGGAACTCTACCAAACACTGTCCACGCTGGGTAACCATTATCACATTTGCCACATCAGTGTCACAGACTGTTTTTAAACAGCGTTTACATACTGCATAAATTACCTTAATTTTTTTCCACTCATGACTATGCTCTTCACTTCAAATACGGAAGTCAGCCTCTTCTTTGCATCTGACTCAGAGACAGCCATTCATTGTAGAACAATCCACTTTGTTTTCATACTCTCGTCGGTTATTACTATTGTTATGTGCCATTGAGTCGTTTGCGACTCACAGCAAACCTGAGTACAAGAGCTTTAACTCGGTTCTATCCTGTGGCAACCTAGGCATCTCAAATGCACTCATTGCCACCACTCCAGTCACCAAATCAGTTCCTCTCATTGAGGGGCTTCCTCTCCTGCACCGTCCCTCCACTCTGCCAAACATGATGTCCCTCCCCAAGGACCAGTCCCTCCTTGCAACATGCCCAAAGTATGTCAGATGAAGCTTCAGAATCCTTGATTCCAAAGAGCATTCCGGCTTCACCTTCTCCAGGACAAACCTGTTTGTTCTCCTAGCAGACCATGGTATATTCAACACTCTTTTCCAGCACCACAGCTCACAGACATCAATTCTCTTTCTATCATCCCTATTCACTGTCCAACTCTCTGATGCATAGCTCGTAATTCCAAAGAATGTAGCCTGGATCAGGCACACCTTAGTCTCCAGCCTGATGTCATTGCTCTTCAGTACTCATGAGAGGTCCCTCACAGCTGACTTTTCCAATGCAATTAGTCTCTTGATTTCCTGGCTGCTGTTACCAAGAGTGTTGACTGTAGAGCCAAGTAAACTAAAACTGTCAACTATCTCAATCTCTCCACCAATACGTAGCCACAATGTGGCCTTCAGGCTTCGAGACCTTGACAAGAGTGTTCTCCATCTACAATCATACTGTTCTTCCACATAATATCGTGGTTGTTCTGTACGGCTGAGTGGGTTAACTCGAAAAGGAGAGGGACAATCTGAGCAGAGTACTTCTTACATATTTTAAATGTATATTTTTATAAATGACTTTTGTATATCAAAGGCTGGATTTTGTGGCAGACAACACTTAGATAGAAATTTTTGGTCAGGCAGTGTGTTGGAGGTACGTTTGGGTGCCACACCTCTGAAGGGGTGAAGGGTGTGGGATGAGCAGAGAGAGAAGGAGAGGCCACAGCAGGGCCTAGATTAGAATGAACTCATGTAGTTGATTCACATGGAATAAAAGTGCTAAATTATGAGCTGTTTCTTGTTGTTGTTAGGCATTGTTGAGTCAGCTACAAGTAGCAGGGACCCTGTGAACAGCAGATCAGAACCTTTCCCTGTCCTGCATTACTCATAGTCTCTCACACTCAAGCCCACTGCACTCGTCACTGTGTCTATTCGTGTATATTAACCCCTATTTGGATGTGTACTGCTTTTAGAAACCCAACTTTAGGCCAAGAGGGGCACTTTCTAATTGAGACAGGCTTCATTCAGCCTGATGTAATTCTCGAAGACTCAGTTAAAACCTATCACTTGTCAATGTTTCAAGCATGTGGGACGTGGAGGAGTGTGTTCCTGTTCTGAAGTCTCTCTGGGCAAAGCACCATTACATCTGAAGTAGCAGACCATTTCTTTGCATTGACTAGGTCTACATGCATCACAGAGTAAATTCTCGGAGTAACTTCTGCTAGATCTTTGTGTACTTCTTTTCTCCACTAGGAAACAGAAAATATTCCAAGTGGAACATTAGTTAGGGGTGCTGCATCGACACTATTTGATGCAGTATGTCACAGTTGACATATTATCCTCTTTCTTCTTCCACTCACTCTAGACTCCAAGTGTCTTTGTAAACAGCTTTGTTAGAGTTTCTGATCAGCACATTCTTCAGTCATCCACTGCTAATTATGTCCATTTACAATCAAAACTGTGACTTCCAATACCAAGAGCCAATGCAAATACTTTCGTAACAACAACAACAACAGCAGCAGCATAGAGATCAGTTGGCCTAGCGGACAGAAAGTGATGCTACCAAGCCAAAGGTGGGTGACTTTAACCTTCCACTCTCAGGTCTGTTTTTGTTTTTGGTCAGACATTCTTCTAGGTCATATAGCCCTGGTCTGTCCACTTGCTGAACAGTGGTAACTCATGGTTGCTGTGAAGCTGAACAGTGTGACAGTGATGTGTCACATGATGGACAGTGGTTGGTGGAGCTCCCCAATTAAAACAAGCTTGGAAGCAGGAGTGGCATTCACTTCCAAAATAGTTTGCCTCCCAAAACCCTATGAACCTGGAGAAAAGATGGAAGTTATACAAGTGTTCAGGTCTTTGGTTCATAGGGTCACTATGAGTCACCTCTGACTCGATGGCACTTAACAACAACAACAACAAACAACAACAAAGTAATATCAGTGTTACTTCTTCAATTATCCCTCCAGGATGAGACTTCTTGTATTGCCAGAACCATAAACTGGGCAATAACCACTGTTTTAAAATTCAATGGCACTCCTGATGTGTCTGTCTCCTTGGGGAAAGCAGTGACTCATCTGTGAACTGAGCTTCTGTAAACCTGTAGAGTTCATACTTGTGACAAAGAGAAGCACAGATTCTTCAAGTGGTCATTTTAGGAGAAGTTAGGCTATGCCTTTTTGCATCCTTCATTCTTGGGTGCATGTTGTTGTTGTTATGTGCCCTGGAGTCAGTTATATCTCATAGTGACCCTAAAAGCAATAGGTCTGAACCTGACCCTATCCTGAGCCCTTCTCACTGTCTCAGACACCCCTGGCCCCATTGCCACAGTCCTTGTGCCAATCCATCTTATCCAAGGCCTTCCTTTCCCACACTGGCCCTCTACTCTTCCAAGGACTATGTCCTTCTCAAAGAACTAGTCTCTCTTGGCAACATGCACAACATACAAGTTTGAAAATCCTTGCCTCCAAGGAGCATTCTCATTTCACCTTCTCCAGGACAGACCTGTTTGTTCTCTTGGTGGTCCATGGTATGTTCAATACTCTAGCAACACAACTGAAGGGCATCCATTCTTCTTCTGTCATACTTAGTCATTTTATTCCTGGATGTGTATATCCCATCGATTCAAATTACAGCACCATAAAAATGAAATCCACTTAGAGTATTATACTACATCCTAGGGAACTCTGAGGGTATCTAGTCTGTAGGAAGTAGTGTTGCTAACTCCAAAGCCACACCCCTCTGACAGTTCTAATCCCTTAGTATCTCTGCAAGAAGAGGTAGAGGAGAATCTCTGTCCATGTTATTTATAGCCTCCTAAGGCAAAAGATAGGTTCATCCTGGAGAGGGTGAGACCAGGCTGCTCCTTGGAGGCAAGGATTCTGAAGCTTCTCCTGACATAATTTGGACATGTTGCAAGAAGGGACCAGTCCTTGGAGAAAGACGTCGTGCTTGGGAGGGTGGAGGGACAGTGTGAGAGAGGAAGACGTTCGATGAGATGGATTGATTCAGTGACTGGGGTAATGGGGGTAGATGTGTTGGAGACTGTAAGATTGGCACAGGATAGAGCAGGATTTAGGACTGCTGTACAAAAGGTCACAATGAGTCTCAAGCAACTCGACGGCACATAAAAACAAGGCAAAAGATGGCAAATTTTTGTCTCGTGTATTTTGGGCATGTTGCTAGGAAAGGTTCTTCCTTTGAGAGGAACATCATACTTGGAAAGGTTTAGGGCCAACAAAGGAGAGGAAGACCCTCAATGATGGGTTGACACGATGACTGTAGAGATGGACTCAAGTGTGTCATAGAGCCCAACAGAAGCAACAACAGCAAGGGAGCTCTAGCAGCTTAGCGGAAAGGAGTTGCACTGCCAACCCAAAGGCACATGGTTTGAATACACCAGCTACTTTGTGGAAGAAAGATGTGCAACCCAATGGAAAGTATCTCTATGTAGGAATCCACTAGATTCAGTAGGCTTGATTTAGCTGTAAATATTTGAAGTTCTTCTAAAAACATTAATTCATTCCTTGATGGATCAACTATCGTGAATTTAGTAATTCTGCATATTATTCAACATTTCTCATTTCTAGTGACTTTAAATAGATCATCCCATCCATGTTCAAAATGTATTCAACAATTTCACTATTACGTGTCATGTTTGTGGTGCTGCTGTGTGCTATTGGGTAGGAACTCAGTCATAGCTGATTCTCCAGTGGGTTTTCGGAGGCAGCCAATTACACGGGAGGAGATTGCCTGTCTTTCTCCCACAGAGCAGCTGGTGAATTTGAACTGTCAGCCTTTGGGTTGGCTGGCAGACCAGAGGTTTTGTTGGGCTTGACCTCATACCACTCGGCCACCAGCGCTCCATTTATGTGTATGCTGTTGGAGGTGATGTTTGCTGTGGAGTTGGAACTGACCCACGGCTGGCCCTCCAGTGGATTTTCAGAGACAGTTAATCTCACGGGAGGAGATTGCCCGTCCTTCTCCTGCAGAACAGCTCATGCCTGCGGGATTGCAACACAACTTCTTACCATGAGGGCACCAGAGCTGCCCATATGAATATAACAGCAATATAACTTTAAATTATGTGTGTAGTCTCCCATCGTTTGCTAATATAAATGATTGTTGTCGACATGTCTCACTGAGTCCTAACTTGCTCACAGCTGACCCCCTGAAAGGGTTTCAGAGGCTGTAAATCGCACGAGAGGAGCTTGCCTGTCTTTCTTCCAGGGACCACCTGGTGGATTCGAAGTAATACCAATAGGAATTTAAGTAGTTGGTTTTTAATATGGATATATCTAAAAGAACTCTTCTTTTTTAATAATTAAAAAAGGACAAATGACTCACTAGAAAGATCTCCTAAACTCTGTACTTCTTAAAGTTCTTGAATCTTTATTGTGGGGGTAGAAATAAGAAATCACTCTCAATCTCTTGTAATTTTCTTCTTACAAAGGTACATGGTTCAAATCTACCAGCTGCTTCCCAGGAGAAGGATGGGCAGTCTTCTCCCATGTGATTAACTGCCTCAGAAACTGCCCTGGACGGTCAGCTATGGGTTGGTTCTGACTCAATGGTACACAACAACAACAACAACCAGCTTAAGGCTAAGACATTTACTTTCTCCTTGGGCACATGGCCAGGAGAGACTGGTCCTAGGAGAAGGACATCATGCTTGGAAGTGTAAAGGGACAGCGCAGGAGAGGGAGACCCCAGATGAGATGGATTGATACAGTGACTGAAGTGAAGGGAGTTGCTGTGTCGGAATTACTGAGAGTGAGTTGGAAACAAATCAGGGTTTGAAGCTGCAGTACATAGGGTCGCTATGGGTCGCAGGCGACTAGACGGCACATCATAACAACATTAATATTTTGTATCAGTAAGTGAATGGTCTCTGCCCTTCTCCCTCACGCACAGATTGCGAGAAGCTCCAAATATTCCACCAACATGAAATGGATCAAGTTTTAGAACAATCCCACAGCTAAGGCAAGAGAATTGTGAATCAGACAGAAATGGGGGCACACTGAGGAGGGAAACCATGCCTTTCCTTTTCCCTTTAAATTGCCCTACACTTTGCCTTGGCGAGCTTTGGTGACTTAGTGGTAAGGAGTTGTTCTGTCAACTCAAAGGCACCCAATTCTAACCCACCAACCACTCCATGGGAGAGAAATGGGAATTCTTCTCCAGAGCTATTTACAGTCTCTGAAAACCTGTTAGCGAGCAAATGACAAGCCACTTTTATGTTGATGATACACAACAACAACAACAATACAGTTTGTGTGGCGTGTGGATCACACATATCTGCAGGGAGAAATGTAAATGTGACACACTGGGTTGGTTTCAAGAACAGACAAGGGTTGTGTCTGCATAGCCATGGGCATGAATGTGGAGGAAGGCAGGTTTCTGCAGAGGCGGCCTGACAGTTACAGAACAAATAAAACTTGCAGGCAGTTGACTCGATCTCCCCATTCATCAGCAAAGGATTCAAGTTTGTGTCTACAGAATGAAAGGCTGGGAAAGGGGGGAAAGGCTGTAGCATTACTGGACTTCAGTCCGGGATGTTTCAATGTAAAATACCTGTGTGCCCTCCATTGAATGAGAGTCTTAGGCAATCCATTAGAACAGCAGGGCTCACCGTAAAGACAGTTCAGATGCAAATGACAGGATGGCTCTTGCACATCTGATTTCAGATCATTAGAGAGAAACCCTCAGAGAGTGGGGTGAGCCTAGGCAACTCGGTGGGCACTTACTTATTTCATCTTGTGCGTTTTCAAAGGGCAGCCTCTGCAGAAGGCATACATCACTGTCATTAGAGGAGGAAGCTGTAGCCCCGCGCTGCTTTGCGTGATATCCAAGAGCAAGACGGGAGACCCCTCCGGATGTGATGTTGTTGAGTGC
>NW_006399761.1:15088937-15090731 GCF_000299155.1 Elephantulus edwardii
ATTACCAGTGCAGCTCCTTTCCCACTAGGTCACCAGACTGGATTGGGATGGTCAAAGGATTTAGGATACTCATTTATCTTTGTTTCAATAATGAAAGTTAAAAAGAAGAAAATAGAACTTTTCTAAAGGGAGCAGTTATCTCAGCTTCTCCTTACCCCTTTTGCCGTTTTCCTCCTCTATTTCTATGAAAATCCGTTACTATTGAATCCTTTTCTCATATTGACTCTAAAGGATGTATTAGAACTGCCCCATAGGGAGCTCTGGTGGCCTAGTGGTAAGGAATTGTGCTGCCAACCCAAAGGAATATGGTTCAAATCTACCAGCTACTCCTTGGAAGAAAGATGAGCAGTCTCTTCCATGTGATTTACAGCTTCTGCAAACCCGCTGGAGGGGCAGCTATGAGTTGGTTCCAACTCAGCGGCCTTTAACAACAACAACAACAACAATGGGTTTCCCAGACTGTAACCTTCGTGGAAGAGATTGCCGTGTCTTTTTCTCTTGGGTCTGCTGGTGGATTTGAGCTACTGAACCTTCAGTGAGCAGTAACGGAACTAGAGAACACATTGCCGCTGAGTTAGGACCTGGCACGAAGGCTCTGTTCTGCCAGGTCTCCTTTCTGTATCTTTACGTGAGACCTCATTGCTCTTAGGTGAGAACCAACTCCTAATTGACCCTCCAGCTGTTAACTGGGGGGTATAAATTGCACAGGAGGAGACTCCCCAAAGAGCCACAGGGGAATTTGAACCTGTGGAGAGGTGTCTCTTTGGATTTGCTGTGCACCTCTCTTCAGACTATACCAGTAGGATTCCATGCAAATCTATAGCTTAACACAGACTTGGGAAATATGGTTTGTTATTTGAAAAGTGAATTTGTTCAGTGTTGCAATTGACCATGTACTTATCAGACAATCAATCCATCAGATCTTCTGAGAATTTTCCGTGTAGAGTTCTGGTCTGTAGGGCGTCGACTATCAACTCTAAATGTCCAATTTCTCTAGAGATTTAACTCCACCAGCAGCCCTGCAGGAGGCTGATGGGAGATGCCTGTGTGATCACAGCCTCGGAAGCCAGCTGGAGGATGAGCTGGGAGCAGCTTCTGACTCATTGGCAATGGGCTCTACTTTTGTTAGGAGCACAGATTACACTTTAAACACCTTGATGTATGGCATATACCATTATGCTAAGTATTCGTTAGCCAGTGTGTATACTTACATAGAAACTGAACATCCAAAATCCCACAATGAGCTTGTGGAAATAATTCTGGAAACTTACTAACTTCTTACTGCACAAAGCTCTTAACCCATTGTAGTAGGACTCACTCTTGGACAGACTGAATTTTTTCTTGCCAAGATCAATACTGTTGTTGCCACAATAAAAAGGTAATTCAGCTCTTAGCTTATTTGACCTTTCCATAGCATTCTACAATGCCTACTAATTTCTCCTCCATTTCTTTAGTTTATGGGAGCCCGTGAGATTCTAAATTTCCTACTACTTCTTTCTCTGTTATTGAACACATCGTTCCTGCCTCTGCCAGTTCTTCAAACGTTGATATTTCTCTAGGTTCTACGCTAGACTTTTCTTCTTTTGTCTCTTTGCTTCGTCAACCTTCATCTCTTTTCTTTCCCTCTCCAAGTTCCCTGAATAAACAAAGCTTTTCTGATGCTCTGATAGGGTTGCAACCCTGGTACCGTATTTACTATATTACTGTTATTCATGAGGAAATCACAACTGGCTCATGGAAGACACTCCAGTGGGTTTTCAGAGGTGGTAAATTGGATGGAAGGAGATTACTCAT
>NW_006399761.1:15091131-15095825 GCF_000299155.1 Elephantulus edwardii
CTCCCTTCTGGACTGCAAAGTGTTTTCCCAGGTGGGTCCGGTGGGGATGGCTGGTTGAACCCAGAGGCAATTCCTTATTTCTGAGCAACTGGAGCACCCTCTATCT
The DNA here is from genome assembly GCF_000299155.1 of Elephantulus edwardii. Classification (NCBI taxonomy): domain Eukaryota; kingdom Metazoa; phylum Chordata; class Mammalia; order Macroscelidea; family Macroscelididae; genus Elephantulus; species Elephantulus edwardii. The sequence continues at coordinate 15,091,238 of NW_006399761.1, forward strand.
TCTGTAGCTCTTTACATTCCTGATTGTTCTTCAATTTATATTTTCACCTGAACCCCATAAGCACATATATTGAATTACTCTTTGGATATCTTGATTTTATGGTTTCATAGATGCTTCTACCTCAGTGTGATCAAAGATAAACCTTGTTCTCTCTCCCTCTACAAATTTCACTCTCATCCATCTTTCCTTCCTTACAGAAAGATGCTATATACACGACCCATAGATCAGACAAATGAGTGTTGTGGTGGCCTCGACACATGCAATTAGTCACAAAATGCTGTCAAATTTAACATGCTATAGATCCAATTATATCTGTATCCTTCATCCTTTTACTAGGCTAATCTATAGCCATTATTTCTTCAATTTCCAGGTAACTCTTCAGGTAAATATGCAAAATTGGAAAAAGAGCACAGATCCAATGCCTTTTTGAGGCAGAAATCTTACTTGTATTAAAGTTGAGTCTCTTCTATTTCTAGTGTCTTTCTTTATTGGCCCTTCTTCTTCCTAAGCCTTTGGGTCACATAGATTCCTGCCACCATCCCTCTAGTTTCTCAACCATCCTCTTTGCCTCAAGTTCCTTAAAGCCCGTGAGGGTCTCTATCTTCTCTGAGTGACAGTCAGCTAATGTGAGCCTTCTACAACATCAAAAGGTCAAAGTCATTGCCACGGCATTGGAACTGACTAAAACATAGATCAAGTCACATCACCTACTGGATTAACACGTTCACTTCTTCCCCTTGCTATTACATGACTAATTTCTTAACATCGAGGACCTGTTTTCTTTCATCCTTCATCTCTTTTCTTGCCTATCTTCTCTTTCTCAGCCTATTTTCACTGACTGTTGACATCAAGTTCTTTCATTATCTGCTTTTCTGTTCCCTTTAGGAATTTCTGGTGGCAGCATCTGTAGGGATATTTGCCATCAACCCAAAGATCACACCTCTCTGACAGTTGAATCCATCTGTGGCTCTGAGGGAGAAATATGGATTATTTCCTCCCATGAGATTTACAGCCTCAAAAACACCAAGGAAAGATCATCTCTCTGTGAGTTGATTCCAACTCCAGTGCAATTAGTCTGAGTTTTCTGTTAACATTTAGTCCTTTGCGTGTGTTAGTCCCCCTGTTTCAATACAGACCTTGGAGCTTCTACAGTTTTATTCTCTGAATGACTGTGTTTGTTCTCAACATGAAAACATAAATTTGGGTCTCATGATCCTTTTTGTTTAGATGCTGGGTTTTTTTGTTTGTTCACTGAACCTTCCAGATAACAGCAGTGCTCAAATCTGATTTCCTGGGTGTTACAAAAAGACCAAAGAGCTTCCTGTCCAAGGATCTCTCTTCTTTCCTTCGCTTCAGTTGGCTGGTGATTATCTTCAGATAGAGGGAGGTAAGATGTACACATTCTAGTTAGATTCATGTCAGGAGGTCTCCTGACTGCGGGCACAGAGCCTGGTGGCCTCCCGCTTGCTAACCTGGGGCCCTGAGCCAGGAGAGCTGGAAAGTGGTATTTAATTTTCAGTGTTGATGCTACAAAGACATGGATGAGGGATTGTTTGAGCATAAGAAATTAAACACCCATCAAGAGCCTCTGCAGCATTGGCATAGACCAAAATAAAAAAGACAATATGCACTCCCAGCTGTTTGCTGGGCTCGGGTTCAATGAGTAGTTACTGGCGTCATTATTTAGGAGAAGATTTTCTTGCAGCAGAGTTGCTGGATCTCTAGTTCCTAATTCAAATGTTTTCCCTGCCTCCTGTTAACAAGAAGGATGTTATTATCTGTTAGATTCAATGGTAGAGGCAGAGAATTAGGCAGAGAAAATGAAATTGTGAGCTCAAGCAGTACCAATATTTAGGAAGGAAAGAAAATAAGCCCAGGGGAACAAATTAGGTAGAGTTAATAGTTTTGGTTTTTCTCATTTGTTTTCTTGACAATAAAAGAGTTCTAACACCCCCCAGTTTGACTTGTATTATGTTCTCTATGGTGCCTGTTGTTGTTAAGTGCCACGAAGTGTTCACTAAGACTCTGTGAAGAACAGATGTGAACCTTGCCCTGGACTGTACTATCCTCATGATCTCTGTCCTGCTCAAGGCCATTGAGGCAGTTACTGTACCACTTCGTTTCATTGAAGGTGTCTGTTCTCAATGGTAGGCCACTAACATAATGCTAAACTCTATGAATGAATGAAGGAAGGAAGGAAAGAAAGGAAGGATGGATGGATGGATGAATGAACATGGTCTAGAAGGAACATTTTTATCAGCCTTAGGAATGATCTGACAATTTTTCATAGAGATATGATGGGTCAGAAAGTCGTTGGCAGTAGAAGACAAAGATGCATCATTTTAGACGCAGAAAATGACTTCTCATGTCAATTCTTGCTTTCTGTTATTACCAATATTTGCATTTTTTGCCATGCTGACCTCTTTCTGAAGAGAATATTGGCACATATCTGTTTACCTGCCTCTCTTTCAATCCATCTACCCACCTACCCACCTATCCATCCATCCATCCATCCATCCATCCATCCATCCATCCATCCAAGCAAGCTGTGGTAGCTTTGTGCTAAGAAGCTGTGCTTTCAACCCTCAGATACATGGTTCAAATCCATTAATTGCCCCATGGTAGAAAGCTGGGCAATCTCCTCTGTGCTATTTAAAGCCTCAGAAAATATGCTAGAGGATCAGTTATGAATTTATTCCAATTCAACAGTATTCAACAACAGAAAGTCTGTCAATCAATCAATCGATCAGCAAAAGCTTTTCGTTTTTTACTTTGTTTTGTTTAACCTTTTACCAGAAAGCAGTAGGTGGTAGCAAGCCTTACCCCTTAGCCGTGGATCTTTCCAAACCTTACAAGAAAGTGTAGTGCCATAAGCATGAACTATGAAAACCTTAAAGATGCCTCTTTACCGAACTTTTAAAGATCAAGGCAGGCAACAAAGCTCTCATCCACCCCTTGAGAATTCTGCAGAGTGAAGATTTTATAGCCAACTGATGATTACATCACTTACAGAAATACTAGGCTAACATGAGCAATGGGCCCAGAGGCATTACACAGGTTCACACTGGCTGTAATTTCTGCCTTATCTCTTATCAGCCTTTATTGGCATGCTTTGCAAATGGCTAAAGTGGGAACTATTCAGGCTTAATTTTATTTCCTTTCCCTTGTCTCTACTTAAATGAGGGATGTAAAGTAGCATTGCATTGACCAGACTTCCAAGGCATAGATTAAAGCAGAGAGAAACAATGCTCTGTTTGATAGAATGGAATATCTCTGAGTTATGAAACACTAGCTCTGTCTTTCTGAGAGAGGGCTGCAGTAGTGTCTAGAGAATAGAGGAAAACACACAACGAAGAATAAATGCCATGAATTATTTTCCTTACAGCTCGAGACAGTCTATTTGTTGTTCCTGGGCTTCTTGGGCTCAGGGCTGGATGGCTGGGGTACATACAGCTTGAGAGTAGGAGAGAACATCAGGGTTGTATGCACACAGCAAAGATGGCAACGTCTCAGATGCCCACACTTCAGAAAATTCTGGCAGCTGCTGAGACAAACTCTTTTTTCCAGTAAAATTATTCAAAGCCAAAAGCAGTCAACAATTGTATTTGCCATTGTGATTTGTGTTCCAAGTCTTATTCTCTCGGAGATACTCATTTTAATGAGGCAAAGATGCTCACTTAAAAAAAAACAAGAAAGTTTCCATGTAAAGTATCTTCAAAAATTAAAAAAGTTATATATCTATCTATCTCTATCTCTATATATATACACACATACACAAACACATACACATACATATAAACATAAACATATACATGTATTTGTATATGTTTATATGTGTGTGTGTGCACACGTGTGTATATATGTTTGTATGTATCTGGAAGCATTACCATGTTGCTTCCTGAGCACGTTTGGATTTTTAAGTTAGATTCTACTATAGCTAACACTCAAGCCAGCAGGTAAAGAAACAGACTGAAGTATAAAAGAACTGAATGCTTCAAAAAGTCCCTGGGATGGAAAAGCCTCCTAACTGTCTGACTTCTGGTTCCTTTTAGTCCCTCCCTCTTTTCCTACTTAACTCTAAGGGTCTGATTACAGGTCTTGCCAGACAGCAGCCAATGGGAGCTCACCTAGGCAATGTGGCCAGGAAGACTGTCTGAGCCACTTAGATTCTCTGCATTGCAATTGGAGGAGGCAGAGGAACGAAGGAGCCCTTTGAACAGGAGGTCTCACTCTGGTCACCATTCTACATTTGGTTGGTCTGGATCCTGTGTCATGACAATTGAAACTGTGATTGAGGCACGGGGGACCAGATTAGGGGTGATACTGAACGAGCCAATGAAGCCCTCATATCTGCCTGAGACAGAAATAGGAAATCTGAACAACGTCCAAATGGCGAGCAACATACACATACTGCCAGCACTCAAGTGAAAGGCTGGAGCTTTTTCACATACTGAGTAATAGACTGATAGATGTAAGGGATTTACTGATTGTGTAACCCCTAAAAGATATTTTATCAGAATGGAAAAAATATAAAGACTAGTGCAATATGGTAATGAGTTATTACAGGTCAGTATAATGGGATATATAT
>NW_006399761.1:15095925-15097018 GCF_000299155.1 Elephantulus edwardii
TGTATGTATCTGGAAGCATTACCATGTTGCTTCCTGAGCACGTTTGGATTTTTAAGTTAGATTCTACTATAGCTAACACTCAAGCCAGCAATATGTCAGAATATCCTATTAAAGTTAATTCTTGAGACTTTCTTGTCTGGATCCAGTAGCAGCAGACTGAATTTTGGGAATCATGGCAAATAGATGGATTCTTTTATGATGTTTGTCTTCAATCTCTCTGAACAATATAAGTTGCCAGTCGAATAAAATCAAGACACTAGAGCAGATTTTTTTTCCTCAGCTAAATTTTCTGAAACCAAGGATGCTGAAAAGAAGAGGAAGCTCTGAAAATGGAAACTCTCAGCTTATTTACTTACCCATCACATTTAGTGTCATTTTATTTTTCTTTCTTCCTTTATTTTTCCCACTAAATTTCTTCAGTGTTTTTTTTCTTCTGTTTTTTTTCTCTTTTCTGTCACCTTGCAGGAAGTGCTAATAAACAATTGTATGAATAACTAAAAAGTTAAATGAAGACTTTTCCTCCTCTTAAATGTTCATTGAGACTTAGTAGTTGTAACTGGTGTTTTTAAACTATGCTGAGACTTTCATCTGGACGAGAAGTCAAACTTGATTCCAACAAGCTAAGTGTAGCCTACTTCTAATTTTGTGAATAAAGCTTGATTAAAGCACAGTTCTGGATATCTGTGTACATATTATAAACAGTAGACTTGAGCAGAAAGGTTGCCCACATAGCCCAGCATGTGTACGATTTCTTCTTTTAGAGAAATCACTTGCCCACCAATGCTCTTAAACTCTTGAAATTCCACTACTCGCTTTGTCTTTGAATCTCAATTGCCCAGCATTCAACCCTGGTACCTAGCAGGCTGCACCCAATGTTGCTAGAAGACAGTGGCAACACTGAGATTTTCTGACTACGAACTGTTTCTCGACCACTCTGCTAAATGCTAAGAGCCTTGACTGTACTACCATGTCTACTTTTCCAACAACCCGAAGAGGTAGATGTGCTATTCTTCCCCCAATTTCACAGGTAAAGAAACAGACTGAAGTATAAAAGAACTGAATGCTTCAAAAAGTCCCTGGGATGGAAAAGCCT
>NW_006399761.1:15098579-15099978 GCF_000299155.1 Elephantulus edwardii
GTCACAAGTGACTTGATGGCTCATAACAATGACAAGAACTAACAATGTGTGAAGTAATATACTCAGATGGTTTGACGGGCTTGAGTACACTAACTCTCATTGGTTCATCCTGGCTTATTCTATGATGGTGTTTTTCCCTGATTGTTTACTATTCTTCTTAAAAAAGCTCTGTGTCCGTCACACATCCATAAGCAAGCCCTGAAAATTGAGTGGAACCTGGAAAGCTGCTTTAAATTTCCATGAAAAGCAAAAAACACCAGTCAGTGCTAGTTACGTATCAGCAAAATAATTTTGCTTTGTCTTCTCCTGTTACCACATCAGGGGATCATAGAAATCTTCAGAGTCCTTTGTTGTTCTCACTAATTCTGTTTTTATTGGCAGGTGAATGAGTGAGGTTTGTTGCTGTGTACAATTTTTCTAAACAAACTGAGAAATTACAATATAGAAAACATATCATTATGAAAGCAGGCAAAGCAATAATCATTTTGTATAAAACACCACAAACCAACTGCTGAGACAATGAAGGTGGTGCATAGAGCTGGACTCACACTTTCACCATGTCAACACCAAAGCAATGCTTCCACGTCACTTAGAGGAATGGAAGGTTTCCCAATCCAAAATGACTTGGAAAAGGTAGCCATCGAAAGTCAGCAAGGTCTCTTCAGTGACTTGGCAAAATTTATAATCCTCTCTGAATTCTCTTGCCTTTTTCTTCTTTTCTTTATCTCATCAACATCAAATGACTTTCATATTATTTCTAGCATGAGTTTTAAAAGCCTTTTCCACTCTTGACAAATGCCATTGTTCCATTCATTTATTTGGCCTTTATTTTAGTCTCAGAACAGTCTTGTTTTTGCTTTCAGGTGGTTTCAGTATCTTTAACTTGAATGATTTGCCTAAGAAGGTGTTCCTCAGTGAAACAAACTTGGCTCCTGGCTTGGCATTCTCTTTTGTTCTTGCAATTCTCTATATTCTTTTGTTACCTTAACTCTAAGTAGCTACAATTAAAAAAAAAAATATTAGATTACTTTTGGTCTAACTTTCACAATGTGAATGTGGCAGCCAATGTCTAAACTATATTCTGAGTTTGTGTTACTTTGTCTTTTAAAAGAATCTTCAGAAAGATGTCTACAAAGAATGAGATTTCTCTGTTACATGTAGCAGTAGGACTGACTTCATGCTAAAAATTCTAAAGAGAACCTTACATGAAGTATTTAATTCTGTTCTCCCATACACCCGATGTCTGAAATAAGATAATGCTCATACACATGGGGGGAAGACCGATTATTTCACCCACTGTTCAAATATCTTTTTAAATAAAATTTATTATTCGTTTCAATGAAAATTTACAGAGACTTTGGATTTCCATTCATTCATTCATTCATTCATTCATTATTGC
>NW_006399761.1:15100078-15109873 GCF_000299155.1 Elephantulus edwardii
TGCAGCCTTCACTCTGGACTCCCATCATGACAAAAATACCTAATCACATATCCCTTTTAAATAGTTTTCTCCCTCATCTGTTTCAATGCAGTATACATTATTGAATCCATCTTTCTCAGTCTCCCCTCAACCCCGAGGTCAGTCCTGTTTGACAACAGTGGCACCATGCAGTATTTTTTCTTTTGAGACTGAGATACTTTACTCAACATAATATCCTCCAGGGTCACCCATTTTGAATAATATTGCATGAGTTCCTTGCTTTCAGTGCAATGTAGTATTCCATTGTGTGAATATACCACAGCTTCTCTATCCATTCATTTGTTGATGGGCACTTAAGTTTTTTCCAACTCTTTGCTACTGTGAACAAAACCAGAGTGAACATTGGTGTGCATATATCTGCTTGGTGGCAGTTAGGGTTTCTCCAGGGTATATTCCCAGCAGTGAAATTGCTGGGTCAAATGGGATCTCTATTTGCAACTTTTTGAAAAAACGCCATACAGCCTTCCACAGTGGTTGCACCATTTTACACACCCATAAGCAGTGAAGAAGGGTTCCCATTTCTCTACAAGCTCGCCAGCATTTTCCCCCCCTGCTGTTCTGTTAAATTTTGCTATTCTTACTAGGGTGAGATATCTCATAGTTGCTTTGACTTGCATCTCTCTTAGAGCTAGGGATTTTGAACATTTCTTCATGTATTTGTTTGCCATCTGAATGTCTTCTTTGGTGAAGTGTGGAAGGCGAGAACTCTTAATTGTGCTCATAGCAAACCCATATCTAGAGCAAAAAGCAGCTATCTGAACAGAACAAGAGAACTGGCATGATTTAAGGTCAGGAAAGTTATTCTTCAAGGTTGTACCCTTTCTGAATACCGGAATAATCTGGGTGCTGAACAAATTATTTGAGAGGCTCGGCTACTTAGAATGAGACATCGAGATGGAATGAAACTCAAAAAAACCCTATGTTATGTAGGTGACAGAACTTTGTAGATGGTGGAAAGTGAAGAAAATTTGAAGCATTTGCTGAAGAAGATCAAGGATTACAGCCTTTACTATAGGTCACATTTCAACACAAAATGAAAATCATCATCCTGAATTAACAGGCAACACCATGATCGATGGAGAAAAGATTGACATTGTCAAGGGTCTCCATTTAACTTGGATCCACAATCAACACCCATGGTAGCAACAGTCAAGAGATTAAAAAAAAGTGTTGCCTTTGGGAAATCTTCTATGAAAGCCCTCTTTAAAGCGCTAAAGGAGGTCACTTTAAAGACTAAGGTGTGTCTGATCCAAGTTTTGATATTCTGAGTTGCTTCTTATGTATGTGAATGTTAAGCAACAAATAAGAAAGACAAAAGAATTACTTTGAATTGTAAGACTGAGAAGAGTATTGAATATTCTATGAACTGTCAAAAGAACAAACATACGTTTGGGAGGAAGTGTTACTACAGTGATCCTTAGAGGCAAGGATGGTGAAATCTGTCTCACATGTTTTGTGTATGTTGTCAGAAGAAATTAATCCTGGGGGGTGGGGGAAGACATTTTGCTGAGTAAATAGTCAGTGAAAGAAAGGAAGACTTTCAATGAGATGTAGTGACGCTGTGAATACAACAGTGGGTTTGAGCTTGATGGAGAGTATAGCAAGGGCACAGGATAGGGCTACGTTTACATTTGATATTCATAGGGTGAGAATGAGTTGTAGTTGACTTGACAGCATCTTATTATAACAATTGCCAAAAGAACAAATAGCTATGTCTTAAAGAAGGTGCAGTCAAAGCACTCCGTGGAGGCAAAGGTGTAGTAACTTCATCTCACTTACTTTGGGCATGTTTCTGGGAAATGCTATGACCAAGAGAGGAACATAATGCTTGCAAAGGTACGGGGATGGTGAAGGAGAGGAAGACCCTCCGACAGGCGGTTGACACAGTGACTGAAGCAACATGCTTGTGTGCATCAGAGATTGTGAGGATGGCTAGGACAAGGCTCAGAATTGTTCATAGTGTTGTTATGAGTCATACCCAACTAGATGTCATCTCACAACAACAAACTCTCTCCAGACTGAATTCTTTATCACTTCTACCTTAGAGACTAGTCCTCATTTCTCTATGTAAACCTTTCCTGGACTTTTTATAAACTTGAGATTCTATTTTATTATACTTAGTTCACTCATTATAATGTCCATAATATTCCCTGGATTACTCTACAATCGGAGACGTTTTGCTCACTCACTATTCTTTATGACTGCATAGTATTCCTTGTATATGTATTTATCTATTCATCTGTTAATAGCCTTTATGAAACTTTGGGATTTGCAGAATTTTTTTTTGTTTGTTTGCAAAATTCTGAAAAGATTTTTTTCCATCAAGTGTTTGTTTTATTTGCAACTTATGTGCAATAAAATATATCCTCCTATTTATAGTTCCAGATGTTTTTTGCCAACACAGTGTCATGTAATGGCCACTCAGACCAAGACGTAGAACAATTCTGTCCTTTACAAAGTAAGCTGCTTCATTTCAGCCTGGTGAAATTCTTCACTCTCTTTAATTTGTAGTGTATTTCTAGATCACGTTTAAAGAGTTTTTATTTCTGTCTGTCTCACTTAATACCTTTTAATGTTATTTTTGCTACCGTATAAGATGGGGTCCATTTGCCTTATTTCCCATAGGGATTCTGAGTTTTCTCAGAGACTTACTAGAAGGGAGCTCTGGAAACATAATCCGAAGAGAATTATGCTGCTAACTCTGTTAGTTCAAATCTGTCAGTGGCTCTAAGGGAGACACATCATCGATCTCCTTCCACATGATAAATTGTTGTTGTTATGTGCTACTGTAGAGCTGAACTTGACTCACAGCTTACCCTCCAGGGGGTGTCCAGAGGCTGTAAGCCCAGGGGAGGAGACTGCCCATCTTTCTCCCATCACGTGGCTGGTGGAATTGAACTATGTGTGTCTTAGGGCTGTCAACATAGCTTCTCACCACTAGGCTATCAGAGAACTCAGAAAACTGCCTGGCAGATCAGCTAGGAGTCAGCCGTGATGTAATGACAGAGAGAGAAAAAGGGAGAGGGAGAAGGATTTGATTTTTAATGGAAAGATTGTGTGATTCTTCTTCTAGAGAAGCTCCTTTGTAATTATTGTATTCACATAAATATTTCAGAATTTCCTTTACTGTCTGTTGATCTATCTGTCAATTCTTCTATAATAAATTTCTTAATTGGTGTAATTTTATGATAAGACTTTATATCTGGCATAGCAAGTCTTTTATCTTGTTTAAGAATATTTTAAGGATTGAGGTATGTGTTTCGAATCCACCAGATGCTCTGCTGGAAAAGGAGAGGCAATCTTTATCTTCTCCTATACCAGTCATATCCGATTTGACAGTACACCCCAAAAAATAATATAATTTAAACAAAATATTTTAAGGATTAAAATATACAATGTAAAGGAAAGATCATATACAAAACAATGTATATGAATGAAATATAGTGTAAAGGAATTATTCTATGAAAATCAATAAAAATATTTTTAACATGTTTTAAAAAAAATACCAATAGGGAGTTCTAGTGGCCTAGTGATAAGGAGCTGTACTTCCAACTCAAAAGTCATTGGTTCAAATCCACCAGCTACTCCATAGGTGAGGGACGGACACTCCCTTGCCATTCAATTTTCATTCTCTGAAACCTACTTGAAGTCAGCTATGAGCCAGTTCCAACTTGACATGAACTTGAGGGTTTGACTTTTTTTCTAAATGCAAAACCGATAGGTCAGATTCCAGTAAAACAACAATATAAATCCCATAGGAGGATTTTGATTGCAATTATTTTGCATCTGTAAATGCATTGTAGAAAAAGACATCTTTAAAATACATTAGCATAGTTTACAATATATCAAAGTGGTTTGCATCTACATTTAAATATATTATCTTTAATATGATTCAATGACATTTTCTAATTTTCAGCGAATAGGTTTTACTATTTTTGAGAGTTTAATCTTAAATTTTGGGTGCATTTTAAATGGGGTATCGTTTTAAAAATACATAGTCCTCCTTCATTTGAGCTATAGATAATATAGGATTTTTCTGTACGTTTTTGTATCAATCAACCTTTAAAGCCCTCTGTGGGTTCTAGCAGTTTGCATGTAAGTAAACCCAGCCCACTATCAGAGTTGATTCCAAGTCAGGAATCAGGAAGAGAATACTTAATTGCTTTATTCTGGAACAGTTAGTGGTTTTAAATTTCGGACCTGTAGCTAGCCGTCCAATAGGTAAGGAATTGTGCTTCCAATCCAAAGACAAGTGGTTCGAATCCACCAGCTGCCCCATGGGAAAAAGATGGACTATCTTCTCTGAAAACCCACTGAGACATAAGCTAGGAGTCAGTTTTGACTTGCCAGCACCTGGCAACAGTCATAACCAAGTACTCTGTGATGCAGTATGTTGTCGGTGCTTTTTATTCATTAAACACTTGATTGCTAACCAAGAGGTTGACAGTTCAAACCCATATGATGCTTCTCTGGAGAAAGAAATGGCAGGCTACCTCTTTAAAGATGTCCAGTGTGGGGAAGGCTATGTCGCCAGGCTACTTTCTCTCCCAGGTCTCTTCAAGTCAGAACTGGGCTACCTTGATGTGAATTTGGTACAAGCACAACCATGTCACCTGAAATAAGTGACTTTTTGTCTTTTTCCTAATCCTTGATTCTTTTTTCTTGTCTTACAACATTGGCTGTAGCATCCAATAAAATAATGAAAAGAAACGGTTGTGTGTGGCAGGCATCTTTTTTTCTTACTACTATATTTTACAGCCATCCACTCTACCAACTGAGCTATTGAAGGACCCCTTATTGCTGTATTTTAAAGGTACCATTTCGCAAGTAAATATAGTGTTAGTGTTTGGGAGGTTTTTGCTTATTTTAGGTGGTTTTTTTTTTTGTATCTGTATTCTTTTGATTAATAAATCAAAAGGCTTTTTTGGGGGGTTAAGTTGTTGATTACCACCGAGTTGAGCACGTCTCCTAGTGACCTTACGAACAAAAGGCCTGAAGCTGTTCTATAACTATTGTCATTTCTCAGAGTTCATAGAGTTTCCAGAGGCCTGTTGTTCAGGAAGTGGATGCCACTCTAACATTATCAGTGCATTTGCCTTACTCTTTCTTCCTTTATATATGTTTTCATCTGTTTGATTCTTCATTTTGGATTAATTCCTCCTAATGCATCATTTGTTCATTCCTTCTTGATCTGTGTCTAACATAACAACAGTAGAGTCTTTGATACAGGTTCATAATTTATAGTTTTTCAAAAGTAATTTTTAAATTTTTTCTAGACTTTATTTTTAAAAATATTACAGGCGTGTTTTCCCCACAGTTATGTTTTGGTTTGGGTTTCTCTTTTCCAGCATAATTGACAGATTCCTAATGGTTAATCCTTGCTGTGTTAGGATCTTTTCTCTACTTTGTGCTTCTGTTGTCTATTGTTAGTTATTTTTTGTGCATGGCTTGTTTCCATTTTATTGGTGGCCTAGTGTGGCAAGAAGCTGTGCTGCAATCCCCAAGGCACATGGTTCGAGGCCACAAACTGCTCCAAGCGAGAAGGATGGGCATTCTCTGCATGCGTGATTACCTGCCTCTGAAGACCCTCTGGAGGGTCAGCTATGGGTCGTTTCCAATTTAACAGTACGCAACAACAACAACAACAGCAACAGCAACAGTGTGTAGAGCTTGCAGTGCCAACCCAAAGGCAAGCAGTTCAAATCCACCAACTGTTTCTTGGAAGAAAGATGCAAAATCTCCTCTTGTGCCATTTACAGCCTCTGAAAACCCACTGGAAGGCTATCTATGAGTTGGTTCAATCTTGACAGCACTTAACAATAATAATATCATTCTCCAAAGAAGACTATCTAATAGGAATAAGCCAAGTCCTAGAGAGTTAATTGCCTTACTAGGAACTTTACTAGGAACATATCCAGTCTGTAATCTATTTACGTTCAACACTTGAGCTTCTCTGGACCCATCCACTGCCGTTGAAACTGACTCATATCAACCCTCCATTGGGATTCTGAGGCTATAATCCTTATTAAAAGAGAACACCCATTTTTTACCTGTGATGCATCTGATGGATTTGAACTGCTTGCTGGCCTTTTCGTAGCAGCATAGCGTACAACATACCATGGAGCCAGGTGGTGTGGACTCAGTTGCAGTTGAAGGCAAGAGTTGGTTTAAATTTGACTCATTGTTAGTCTGAGGTCTCACAGTTTCATAGGAGTGAGTCCAGAGCCGCCTCCCACCCTTCAGTGTTAGAGATTATTCTCTGCTGTGTTTGATTCATTGCTTTTGAGTTGGAAACTGACTCATAGCTGACTCTCCAGTGTTGTTTTTAGAGGCTGTAAAGTGCTGAAGGCATTTTCCCCATCATTCCCCCACAGAACCACTGATGGAACTGCCAAAGAGACGTCACCTTTGGGTCAGCTGTACCTGTGGCCTCCACTGTCCCTACTGACCAGGCCATCAGGACACTTTGCTGTGTTGTTGTTGCTATCCACCACCATGTCAGAACCTACTCATAGCTGAGTCAACAAGTTGTGAGAGGCTGTAAATCACATAGTGGGATATTGTTCATCTTTCTCTCATGGAGAAGCTGGTGGATTTGAACCACCTGCTTTTGGGCTGACAGTGTAACTCCTTTACCACTAAGCCACCAAGTCTCCCTTTTGCTAGCCCATCCAAATAAGAGTTCTATTTATTCAGAATTATGACATATGTTCAAGGAAAGGGACATTGTGGCTTGCATCTCTTAGTATTTCCCTGTTCTCCACAATTTTGGCTCCGTAATTCCTCATTTCCTTGCAATCTAGATGGATTTGGAGACTATATACTTTAAAACCAACCAAGAAAATTCTCTTAGAGTTTCAATTTGCCTTTTCTCAGTTCTTACTCTATTTTTGACACACTATGACTTTTACCCAATTTATATTTCATTCTGCTGCGGTCTATTTGAAACAGGATATATTCTTGCTGCAACTTCCCTTATGCAGTTTTAGACTAGTTGATAACTTGGCTGTTAGAAAGCGCCATGTTTGGGGCTTTGCTTTAATGCCTTCCTGGTTTAGACCCACTTTTCCCTAAATAGGTGCTTTTGTTGCTCTTAGTTCATACTATGATTTTGCTTGATCACATCTTTAGGCAGTTACTTTAGAAAGCTTAACAAGAGTTACATATTTCTAAGTCCTTAGTTGTTTGCACATAATTGTAGTACCATTTACATTAGACCATATCTTAGTCTAGAATTTTACCTTCAAAGTACTTTTTTCTAAAAAACCTGAAGGAATTTTTGCATTTTCTTTGAGAATCTAGTGCTACTGTAGAGAAGAAGTAATGAGAATATTCCTTCTTGAATGTATTTTTTCCTAAAGTTTTAAAAATGTTATTTTTTCCCCTGTTATGCTAAAAAATCTTTTCATGCTATAGATTAGGGCTTCTAGATTCGTTCCTAGCTTTTCTCTGACAAAGTTTTTGGTCTTTGGTTTTACTCCTGGGTCCCTGATCTCCCTTGAGTTGGTTTTTGTGTATGGTGTGAAATATGGTGGTAGGTCTTCATTTTCTGCAAATGGTTTTCCAATTTTGCCACCACTATTTGGTAAAGAGGTTATTGTTTCTCTACTTAACTGACTTCATCTCCTTGTCAAAACTCAGTTGACCGTAGGTAAACCGGCTGATTGCTGGGTTCTCAATGCTATTCAGGAGAGAATGAAATAGATGACCTTCCCAGAATCAAATCCTTATGTACATCAAAAACCTTATCCGACAGGGTAAAAAGGAAACCTACAGATGGGAAAAATATTTGGCAATGACATATCTGATAAGTGACACATACCTGAAATTTACAGAGTACACCACACTTCAAGATAAACAACCCAATCACAAAATGGGCACAAGATATGAATAGCCGCTTTACCAAAGAAGAAATTCCAGTGACAAAAAAAGCACATGAAGAAATGGTCAAAATCTCTAGCTACTAGAGATACAAATCAAAACAAATATGAGATAACATATCACCCCCAGCAACAGTAGCAAAGTTCAACAGAGCAACAAACAACAGGCACTAGTGAGGTTGTGGAGAGACTGGAACTCTTACTCATTAATGGTGGCAATGCAGAATGGTACAACCACTGTGGAAGGTGGTCTGGAGCTTTCTCAAAAAGTTGGAAATAAAAATACTATTTAACCCAGCAATCCCATTACTGGGAATCAGATATATGCACACCTGTGTTTATTGCTGCATTATTCATGATAGCAAAGAAATGGAAGCAACCCAAATGCCCATACACAAACTAATGGATAAAAAATAAAGTGGTACTTTGACACAATGGAATATTATACAGTACTGAAAAACAGTGAACTTCTTTGCAAAACACTGCACAACATGGGTGAGCTGGAAAGACATTCTACTTAGTGGAATATCTCAGTCACAAAAGGACAAATACTGCATAACCCTGCTGTTGTAAAATAGGACTGACTTGGGGGGGGGCGGGTCAGAGAGAGAATAGGTGAAAAAAAATGGACAGAAAATGAACACTGTGTTGGAGAAGATGCGGGGAACGACTATCTGAAAGAAATGTACGATAGACATCCTATGTACGACAGCAATCTGGAAGAAAGGATGCATCGCAAAGTTGACAAGAGTGGGGAAAAGGGAGAAGGAAAGTGTGCAACAATGAATGAATGGAAACTCAACCTTTCTGGAAACTTGTTAAAGTCAAAATTTAAAAAAATTAAATGTTATTTTTCCTGGGTGTTCCAAAAATTAGATATGATAATAAGGAAGAGATAAAAATATACTAGAAAGGGGAGCTCTGGTGGCCTAGTGGCAAGGAGCTGCAACTACAATCCCAGAGGTGCACGGTTCAAATCCACCAGATGCTCTGCCGGGGAAGGAGGGACAATCTCCTCCTGTACCAGTCAGATCTGATTTGACGGTACACTCACACAAAAATAATAAAATAAAAAAAATACTAGAAAGTTACTACTATTGTTGTTAGATACTCATAGTGACCTGATGGACAACAAATCAGAACCTTGTCCTGTCCTTCGCCGTCATCATTGTGTCTGATGTATGTGAGCTCGTTACGTTATAATCACTATCATTCCTTCTCACTGAGAGTCTTTCTCTTTCAATGACTCTACCTGTCCCATCATGATAGCTTTTTCCAAGGACAGGGTCCTCTGACAAAAACACCCATGGTATGTGAAATGCACTTTCACCATCCTTGACTCAAAGGAATATTCTGTTTACAGTTCCTCCGGGACAAACTTACTTGTTCGTTTGGTGTGCCAATATGTCTTCAATATTCCTTGCCAACTCCACAGTGCAAAAGCTTTGTTTCTTCTTGAGTCTTCCTTGTCGATAATCCAGCTTTCAGATGCACCATGGCTTTGAACTTTGTGTGTTTGGGTTGACAGTGTAACACTTATGACTCAGTTGACTTGGATTAAGTACATCTTAGTCTTTAAAAGGACATCCTTGCTCTCTAGCATCTTCAAGAGGTCCTTGTCAGCAGATTTCCCCAACACAACACCCCTTTCGATTTATCAACTTCTGCTACCATGGCTGTTCATTTGTAGATACAAGTAAAATTAAATCATCAAGAATTTTTTTTTTAAAAGAAAAGATTCTTTCATTGTTTTACAAACCCTCCCCCAGGTCCCCTCCACCCCACCATGTAGCCCTCGCTCTAGTCTCCTGTGATGACAGAAATACCTAGTTATATATCTCTTTTAAACAGTTTTCTCCCTCCTCTGTTTCAGTGC
>NW_006399761.1:15109973-15117179 GCF_000299155.1 Elephantulus edwardii
CTCCCCCAGGTCCCCTCCACCATGGAGCCATCGCTCTAGACTCCTGTGATGACAGAAATACCTAGTTATATATCTCTTTTAAACAGTTTTCTCCCTCCTCTGTTTCAGTGCAGTATACATTATTGAACCCATCTTACGGATGGCATCTTTTAGTGGAGACATTGAATTATTTAGCTTTGGAAAATATCTTTTCCTGCCCATTTCTCCAGTGAGTTTTTTTTTTTAAAATTGTTAGGGATTTACTAGGGGGCTATGAAGGCACAGGGGGATTGTATTGTTAACCAAAAAGACAGTTAGAATCCAACCACTGCCGCTGTGAGCATAAATGTTGAATAATTTCCTCCCTTGCAATTTGCAGACTCAGAAGCTCAACAGAAGAGCAACAAAACAAAGAGGCAGATCTACCTGGATGACAATGAGAAAAGGGGATGGGTTCACTTCCGCTTACAACCAGATGGATTTTTCTGCCTTTTCTTTTTAACCCATTTTCAATGTCACCATCATCATTTTTCTCCTTTTGGGGAAGATTCCCTTAATGCTATCTTCCCATATACCAATTTAAATCAGAATTTTCACGAGTTCAATTATTTTTTTTTTTTTTACTGCAAAGAACTATTATTTCCCTTACTTATTTTGCTCAATTTTATTTCGTGAGTAAAATTGTTCATAGGTCATTGAAGCTATTAGAGTAATTTTACTTCTTTCTCCTTGTGTTTCTGTTTTCTCTTGATAGCTTTTTGCTCTTATTCTTGGTCTCTATCATTTATGGTCATTTTTTCTTTTCTTGAAATGTCTGAGGAATGCAGATGTCCTTTCCCGCTACAAGAAAAAAGTATTATTGCTGTTATGTACTGTCAAGTTGGAACCAACCCATAGCTGACCCTCCAGCAGATTTTTAGAGGGGAGAAGATTGACTTTTCTTCTCTCAGCTGGTGGATTTGAAGCTTGTACCTTAAGGATTACAGAGCAGCTTCTTGTCACTAGGCCACGAGAGCTCCCTGCTACAAGAAGAAAGCATTATGGTGCAGTAATTGGAAGTGCCTTGTTACGGACAACCCATCGGGAAGTCAGCCTTCTCTCTTACTTCCAATGTTTCTCTATTCATTGTTGTGCTTGATCTTTGTAACCTATTGTTTCTGGCAACAAAAGTTAAAGTAATCAACATTCTCATTACACCTTCATGTATACTGTAGCCCACAACTTCCTTCATTCTGAACGCTGGTATGTTACTGTGATAAAAAGGTGTCAGTGGGATTGACTAAGATGGACGAAGAAAAATAGATGTGGCTTTTTGAAAATCAGACTTCTCAAAATCAGACAGTGGAAATACCTACAGGTCACGAGGATCTGGGTCCCAGTTGATCAAGACCATGAAACAGAGGCAGCAGTCTGTTGGCGCTGGGCATGGGCTTGTTGTGGGTAGGGGCTGATTCTGGCATTTAATAACATCTTATTGCTCTTGGAGAAGTAAACAAACAAACAAAAATTATCTTTCAGTTGCAGTAAAGGAATAGAGTTCTTCAGCCTCATCTGAAATGCCTCCTGGACAAACAGAGATTCTAATGAAAAGCCTTGTTTCCAATTTCCAGGCTCACCCAGCCTGTTGTTCTGCTCTTGCTGTTTGCCTCTTCAATGTCACAGGCCTTTCTCATATAAAAATTGTGCGCTCTAACTTCATTATGGGCCCCTGTCCCAGCCTTGTGGCAATTCTGTAATCACGATACAGCAAATGCCTGTCACGGCGCATAATGGTGTTTGCTTGCCTTTAGGTCTCTAAGAGGTTAGAAGTCCCAAAGGCATTCTCAAAATAATCAAAGTTGGATATTTAAAAGAGATATAGACCGTGATATTATTGTTCCAAAGAAGTTGGTGCTTTTAACCTATTCAACACAACTGAGTTTGTGAGACTGGAGCTAAGAAAGGAAAATCTTTGTAATTGGTAATGTCAGTAGACCATCATCTTTGAGGAATTCCATCCTCAGTGCCTTTGACAGTATCGTCTGGGGGTTACGTTTGTGTCAGTGAATTTGTAAAGCTTAGTGTTAAACGCTGAAATGAAACTTAAGGAATTGGAAATTTTAACTTGCCTCGTACTCAATGGACGGTGGATATTTTATTCTAAATTAGCATTCAGTGTAGCTCTGTTCTATCTGTACTGTATTGTTTTATGTGATGATGATTTGAGGATACCAGGATTCTGTCTTTGAAACCTCTGGATATCTAACTTCCTTTAGGTCTCCAGCAGTCTAAAGTGGGGCTCCGCTAGGTACTGTATGTATTTGTCACTGTATAAATGGTGTAGTCCACAAAGGGAGTCAAATTAGGGAGTGTGTGTGTGTGTGTGTGTGTGTGTGTGTGTAAGTTGATGTATTTCAAAGTTTTGTGGCCCTAGCCCTGTAACAGAAAAGAATTAGTATGGATAGGCCTAACCTCGCTTTTGGGAAGTTCTAGAACTTTAGATTTCAAATCAATAATTGTTTTCTAATTTTCTTATTTGTTCCAAAGGGTTGTGCTATGTGATTGTGCTATATTAGTGCAAAGAACAGATAAATAGCTTTTGTTGTTGTTATGTACCGTCGAGTCGGCTGCGACTGATAGCGACCCTATGTACAACAGCCCTAAACTCTGCTCTGTCCTGTGCCAATCGCACTGTCTCCGACACTCCCATCCCAATTACTCCAGTCACTGAATCAATCCATCTCATATAGGGCCTTCCCCTCCTGCGCTGTCCTTCCACCCTCCCAAGCATGATGTCCTTCTCCGAGGACCGATCTCTCCTCACAACATGTCCGAAGTATGTTAGACGAAGCCCCAGAATCCTTGCCTCCAAGGAGACACCAGGTTTAACCCTTTCTAGGACGAATCTGTTTGTTTTCCTAGCAGTCCATGGTACTCTCAATACTCTTCTCCAGCACCACAGCTCAAAGGCATCAATTCTCCTTCTATCCTCCTTAGTCATTGCCCAACTCTCTGATGCATAACAAGTGATTGTGAAGACCATGGCCTGTATCAGACACACCTTAGTCTCCAGAGAGACACCATTGCTCTTCAGTACTTTGGAGAGGTCCCTAACAGCAGACTTTCCCATGGCAATGTGCCTTTCAATTTCCTGGCTGCTGGTGCCAAGACTGTTGACTGTGGAGCCAAGCAAACTAAAGCTGTGTACAATCTCAATCTCTTCACCATCCATCCTGACGCTGCTGATTGGTCCAGTGGTGAGAATCTTTGTCTTCTTGACATTGAGCCTCAATCCATATTGTAGGCTGCAGTCCTTGACCCTCTGCAGCAGGTGCTTCAGGTCCTCTTCTGTTTCAGCAAGCAGGGTTGTGTCATCCGCATAACGCAGATTGTTGATAAATCGTCCACCAATCTTGACCCCACATTTCTCCTCATAGAGCCCAGCCTCCCGGATAATCTGTTCTGCATATAGGTTGAAAAGGTATGGAGACAGCATGCATTCCTGGCGTACGCCCTTCCCAATTTTGAACCATGCAGTGTTCCCTTGCTCTGTTCTGACGACTGCCTCCTGGTCCAAGTAAAGGTTTCTCATGAGAAAGACCAAATAAAATAGCTTTTATCTTATGTTATTTTAGCTTATTCACAGGATTCTTATTTTTATTTACCTTTACTTCCCCCAGCTAGTTTTTTATCTATTGTGTGCTTCATTCACATACATTTTGTTTTGTACAATTATTCTTGTACTTTGTGCTTCATCTAATTATTATTAGTGTAAATTGATAAAGCAATCCCCATTACTCCTTATCTATCCCTTCACCTCCTCCAATCTGCCTGTTAATCTCTGCTATTCTAGTGGTTCTTTTCTTCCTTCTCCTTCTGTCCCCTTCTCCTGTCTTAACCTTTTGCTAACATCACTTCATCTCCTTCCTTCTTTTTATTCCATTATTTATTAAATAACTATTTCCTAAATATCTGGAATGTGCCATGTACTAGCCTGTCATTCTCAAGGCTTTATAACTTTCTGGAAAAGGCTTTCTCGTGGAAGGATGTGTAATAAATCCTAGTGGATTACAGCCAATATTTCCTTTTCTTTTTCTGGGTGTGATGACTTCTAAGTCTTATTCGGGCCCTGATGTAGTAGCTTGTGCTAAGAATATTAATTCGGAGGCACTGAAGGTATTGACTTTAGATTGTCTAATGGGTAGTTTCATAGGCTATATAACATTATGGCTAATCAGATTTTGAGTTAAAGCTATTTTAGGATCCTTATAGGGTTTCCCTTTTGTGGAGCAAGTAGAGACTGCAGAAATGGTGACTTGCCAAAGGCCTCATGTTACATCTGTATCCAAACTGAGAGTAGAAATGGTTTTATGATTCTCTGCTTTTACTCTATGCCACTGAATACAGAAAAGCTTAAGGTGAAACAACTGATAATCAGACCCAATCTTTAATCTGCAGACAGTTGCCTGGACAGAGGGCAGATACTGGGAAACTTTGTAACACATGGCAGCAGAGTTTAAACTAGTTGGTTTTCAGTCTATGCCAACTCTCTGGATGAACCCATGTGTATCAGAGTACAATGATAATACAGTGGGTTCTCGATGGATGATATTTTGGAGGTAGATATCCAGGCTTTTCTTCTGAGGCACATCGAAGTAGACCCGGACTTCCGATCTTTTGGTTTGCAGTCCAATACATTGACTATTTGTGCTTCCCAGGAGCTCCGTATTTGAAGGTATCAGTGGCTTATCATGACCAATATTGACCGGGAGCACAAAAGGATGGCATGCATTGTATTTGTGCCCTGAAGAGTTAGAGAAAGTACAATGCATTTCCTGAGTTTAAAGGTAGCAAGACATTCTAGGATGTGCTTATGTGCCACTGAGTCAGAACGGTCTCTTAGCTCACCTTCCAGTGGGTTTTCAGAGGAATGTAATCACACAAGAGGAGCTTGTGCACCCTTCTTGAGCAGAGCAGCTGGTGGAGGTGAACCAAGTGCAGCTTCTTACCACTAGTTTTGCCCACCATGGAGATTTCCTTTTGGAAACATTTACAGAGAATAATCTAGATCTGTGTGAGCATGTCTGCATTCTGTGTGCATGTTTAGCTAGAAAAACAGCTGTTTAAATGAAAGGGAGCATCACACTCAAACAAGGTGAAAGCAGAGCTGAGTATAAAGGGTCTTGCACCTGCTCCTTTAAGACACAGTCTGAATGAGGAGCCCTGAGCCAGGTCACCCCTTTGCCCAGCTGGGTTTCCTTTGTACAGAATGTGCCTTTATGAGAACGCTTCAGCTCTGACATTCCAGGAAGAGCTCGCTGCCTTGTCTTCAGAAGTAGTTTGGCAAATGCACATGATATTTGATAGTTATCGATCCCTGCCCTTCCCTTCATCTAAATTGAATAATCAATGCCCAGCACAAGGTCTGGCAGTGGGTTTTGACAAATATCTGATGAGTGCGTGCTGTTCTCTGTTACGGTAGAGAGGTCTAATTCTCTAAATGAGGTGGTGAGAAGTAGTGACAAGTCAGTTTTACCGTGGATGGCTGCCAAAGATGCCATTCCCTGGGATTGCTTGTGCTTACAGCTTGGGCAGAAGCCGGGGCAGCTGTGGCAGCAAAAACACAAGACAGAGACTCAGATCCTACCTGGACTACTTACTATCTTCCTGCTCAACTCCTCAGAAATGCTTCCTTTTGGATATGCTGGAGGAAGGAAGGACATTTCTTAAAAGGACAACTTAACAATATGAAGGAGATCTCTGAGTATGCTCTGGAATGGAGATGTTTTACGATCAGATTCCCCCACCTTGTGTGGGCTAGTGGTAAGGACCTGAGCTGCAATCCCAAAGGCTCGTGGTTTGAATCCATAGGCTGCTCTGTGGGAGAAGGATGAGAAATTTACAGCCTCTGGAAACCTGCCAGAAGGTCAGCTATGAGTCAGTTTCAAACCTCCCTATTCAAATCCAAAGATCCTTATTCTGGTGAAGTCAGATCTCCTGGACCCATCCAAATGTCCTTGGACTGCTTCTCTACTCCCTCCCTTTCAATCTGCCTCCTTCCTCTCCACTTTTCTATTCCTTCCTTCCTTCCTTCCTTCCTTCCCCCTCTCACCTATCCTCCCTCTTTCTAATCCATCTCCTGGCCTCCCTCCCTCTCTCCTTCACTCCCTCCCATCTATTCTTCCTTCCTTCCATCCATCCATCCATCCATCCATCCATCCCTCTCTCTCTTCCTCCCTCCATTCATTCTCTCTGCCATCCATTCCCACTCCCTCCCATCCATCCTCCCATTCTCCCTCCCTTCCATTTATCCCTCCATCCCTCCTCCCTCCCATCTTTCCTCCTGTCTATTCTCCATCTCTCCCATCCATCCTCCCTCCCTCCCTCCCATCTATTCTCCCTCCTTTCCTCCCTCCCTGTCTCCCATCAATCCATCCTCCCTCCCTCCCTCTCCCCCTCCCAACCTTCCCTCTTTCCCACCCACCCTGCCTTTTCCCCTCTCTCTCATCCTCTCTCTTTCCCTCCCTCCATCCTTTCTCTCGAGTCTTCATTTTTAAATAGTTTAGAGATACTTGTTTCCTGGGATGAACAAAGAAAACAATGAAGGTAATGTTACTTTCCATTAAATTATTGGACTGCCGTGTAGAATTCTAGCATATAGCTAATGGGAACATAAAAAATTATGTGACCAAAGAAAAGTATCAGCTAACTGTCCAAACTTCACTCTAAAAGCCAAATTACAGCAACATAATTTGTCTTTCCTATGAGATTTCACAAGCCTTAAATAATAACCAATCTGTTATTTCTACTTCTGTTTACTGTATTCGACATTTTGTTGATTATAATTTTTGAATATTTCCATGAAATAGCTTCTTGTCTGCCCTTTCTTTACAACACACTAGTTCTCCATTACACTGTGTTTACAGCCTTGTAATCTGGAGATAAAAGGAGAGAAGAAATGCCAACAAGTCTAAATATTGAAAGGTCAGAGTGTTCGCACACATACTATCTCATTTTTCAAAACGCATTAGCCATTACAAGTTTAATATCTCTCTGCTCTCAGCTATGAAATTCATACTGTGTAATTTTCTCTTCTGGAGGCAAGGTTTGAAATCGTAAACATGCACCAGAAATGGAGTCTGGATGTCCCAATTGAGGCATTGTTCAACTCATGACTGCTGAGAAAGAAAACTAGACTGGTTTCACTGCCTTCCTTTTCCCTCTTACTTTCTTTTTTTTTTTTTTTTT
>NW_006399761.1:15117279-15127824 GCF_000299155.1 Elephantulus edwardii
TTTTTTTTTTTTTTTTTAATGTAAAGATGGGGGGGAAAGTCCATAAATTCTGGGTTAGTTTTGTTACCCACCGAAATGTTGCTCTAGAGACCTGTGCCTGAGTCTCTCTGCACAGTTCTGTAAATACTATGCTGTCATTTGGCCCAAATGAGAGATTCGTCTCAGAAATCTTCCCTTGTCAAGATAGGAATAAGCACAGGAAAGAGAATGAGTGTGGAGTGGGGAAGAAAAGGGCCATGGGAGCTTGCTGGGATACGGTGGCCACTCCTTAGCGAAGACTTGTTCTGGCATCTGTATTTTCCTGGCTGTGTTTGCCCAGTGCCTTTTTATTTGGATGCTTGTCCTCTCTCTAGCTTTTGGATTCTGATCAAGCTGTCGAACATAATTGTCTGACTTCTAGTGGTCAGTGGAATAGATGCTAGTGTCCCAAACCTGAGGCAATACAGAAATAAATATTTTCGTGAAAGGAAACATAAGCAAAATTAGAAAACAATTAAAAAACTTGAAGAATTCGTTTCCAACAAATACCACTAATGAAAGACTATTATACGCGGAATAGATATGCTGCTGTTATGTGCTCAACTCGACATCAACAACAACAACATCAGCATGTACCATCTAATTGAAATGGCCTCACAGATGACCTTCCAGGAGGGTTTCATAGGCTGTAAATCACATGGGAGGAGACTACCCTTCTTTCTCTAAGAGAGTAGAGGATTTGAACTGTGTGTCTTTGGCTTGGCAGTGCAACTCCTTCCCAATAAACCACACTTAGGGAACTCTTTAAAAGTTATGAAGAATTTTTTTAAAGTAGAAATTAGGAAAAAGAAAGAAACTTTAAGATAGAAAAATAGCCCTTAAAAAGAAAAAAAGATCTCACACTTCAGCCATGATTTTAAAAATAATTCACTTTCATGGGCTTGGTTCCAACTCAGTGAATGACCCTCCGTAATTCTCTGAGCCTATAATCATAAGCTTGAGAAGACTCCCCCTCTTTTTCCTGTGGGGCACTGATGGATTCGAACTGCTGGACAAGGAGAGCGTTTGGTTTAGCAGCACAACTCACCATAGACTATGCCAACCAGAAGCCCATTTACAAACACGTCAAAACCCAAACTCAAATTCATTGCCGTGAAGTTGGGATCAACTCAAAGCTCAGCTTCTAAGGGTTTTTGGAAGCTGCAAATTCCTCAAGGAGAATATCGACCATCTCTGTCCACTTTCTCAGCCAGAGAAGTGACACACTTTTTATAGAACAGTGCAACTCCCAACAGACCACACCACCAGAACTATTGCTGAGATATATAAAGTTTAATATACAGAGAGATATGGATATATATCTCACTCATAACTACAACAGTTTAATTTGCAAATTTTGAGGGGGATAAAAGCTTAGTTTTATGTGCACTCAAAAAATTATATGAAGCTTTAAATCCACCAGTTGGCAGAGTAAATCCCTTTAGAACAAAAATCTCTATTTAAAAAGTCCTTTGCCAAAATATAGATTGTGGTGGTTGTGTGCATTTGGGTCAGAACAAACCCATAGCTGACCCTCCAGCAGGTTTTCAGAGGCAGGAGGAGATTGCCCGTCTTAATTCCGTGGAGCAGCTGATAGATTTGAAACATGAGGCCTCAGGAATGCAGCACAACTACCAGGTTGTATCTAAAAAATATCATGAAAATAGACAAGTGAAGTTTAAGGAAGTTAAGTAGGACATGAAAATAATGTTTGTTTGTTTGTTTTATCCTATCCCTACCCCTCACATTAATAAGCTGACGAAGTTTGCAAAGTCAGCAATGAGACTCTCAGATTTGTCACTCAGTTAAATTCTATTAAAAGATCCTCGGCATAGGATGTGTTACACAAACATTGGGTTAATTTCTTTTTCTTGGGAGATGAGGAAGAAAGAATTCTTCTTAATTGTAGTTTCAAACATTTCCAGCTTTTTAGTGATGAAGTGAATTCTTGGATTTGTCTGCAAAGATCTCCTCCTGAGATATTCTCCCTCCTCCAGCCTGAAAATGCTAGAAGTAGGTGGATTTGGGAATGACACACCCTCACGTATACCTTTCCTCAAAGTCTTCACGGGAAGATTCAAATAATACAAGGGACAATGGGGGAAAAAAATCTGAGTCAAAGCTTACAAATCATATGTCGTCCAATAATTAATACACTTTTGTTTTATTACATTAATTACCATTAGTATATAGGAGCTGTGGTAGCCTAGTGGCAAGACACTGTGCTGTAATCCTGAAGGCACGCAGTTCAAATCCACCAGCTGCTCTGCAGGAGAAAGGTGGACAATCTCCTCCCATGCGATTAACTGCCTCTGAAAACCAGCCAGAGGTTCAGATTTGAAAGTACACAACAACAACAACAACAACAACAACAACAACCACCGTTGATATAATTGCAGTGCTTAATCAGGCCTTTAATGATGTGTTGTGTTTCTCCTTTACCCACCTTTCCCACTTATTAATTTTACTCTCCTATCCATTTCTCTCTTCTAATCTCAGTTAAACCTTCAAGTTTGCCAATTATACTTTTAAAGTTTATTTAAGGCCAGGTCTCATATCACATTTTCCACTGAAAAACTTTCAATCGTCAGAGATTTTGGCATCCCAAGCCTCAAAGCAAAATTCTTTCTCTTGAGGCTTGAGGAGAATGTTAGAACCTTTCTTTGGGGTTTAAACAGTTGAAGTTTGGGGATTGTTATTTTTAGGGCCACCCACAATGACCTCAATTTCCAGAATCTTTGGATTAGTCTTGTAACTTCACAGCCTTTTCCGGGACTCGCGTTTTTAGGGTTTCTTTCACTAGTCCTAAAGGTAGAAAGTAGGGAATAATTAGGTCAGTTTTTTTTTCCCCCACAACAAACTTGATTTCATTACACCCACAGACAATTCTCTCAAGTTCTAGAATTTCAAACTAGATGGTACTGTGAATGGAATTCTTTCTAGCAAGCCTTCTACAGAAAGAAACTCAGTACTAGATTCAAACAAATGGTATGGTACTTCTCTGTTCCCTCTGTGAACTTGAACAAATTTAAAGTTATGCTTCTGCAACATTCATAGCTTGTTAATTCTGAGTTTCTAAGCCTCTTCAGCTGGAGAATTCATCCTTGCCTGACAAACTTTGGTTGTAGTGAGAGTCAGAAGTTAAGGTCTTTTAAAACAAA
This sequence comes from Elephantulus edwardii, assembly GCF_000299155.1. Classification (NCBI taxonomy): domain Eukaryota; kingdom Metazoa; phylum Chordata; class Mammalia; order Macroscelidea; family Macroscelididae; genus Elephantulus; species Elephantulus edwardii. The sequence goes on from NW_006399761.1 coordinate 15,120,459, forward strand.
ATTTATTAAAAAATAATTATTATTTTATTACTAGGAAGGCAGGTTGCTAGGAGAGGCTATTCTGTGGACAAGGACATGATGTTTGGAAAGGTGGAGGGTCAGAGAAGAAGAGGAACACCCTCAATCAAGTGGAATGACACAGTGACTGCTGCAGTGCACTCCAGTGTGTCAGGTAGTGTGAGGATGGCACAGAATAGGACAGGGTTCAGATCTGTTGTTTGTAGGATCACTATGGGTCATATTCAACTCCATGGGCCCTAACAACAATAACAATAACATTTTATTTGATTCCCTCTTGCATGATTTTATTCTAGACACAGTTATTTCACACCTCAAAAAAAATTCTAAAATGAATGTTTTATCAAAGTCCTTCCATATATATGTCTTTAGAATGTGCCCAAAATTTCTGATGAGCAGAATTTTTGGCATCTGTGTTCCTCAAACCAAAAATAGAACCGAATGCAATTGAGTCAGTTGAACTCATAGTGACTGCCCATTGGGGTCCCAAGTCTGTGAAAACTTATAGGAGGAGTCTGCCCATTTGTCCCCAACAAAGCTACTGTTTAGTTGCTGTCCTTGTTGTCATGTGAGTGCTGTAAGGTTGACACAGAGCTGATTTTTCAGTGGGTCTTTAAAGGTTGTACATCTCAGGCGAAGAGACTGTCCAACTGTCTCTCAAGGAGCAGATGGTGAATTCCAGTCACATGCCTTTGGGCTAGTAGCACAACTCCTTACCCCCTAGGCTACCAGAGTACCCTCTCTTTTGGTTGTTGTTGTGTACTATAGAGTAGGAACTGACCCAAAGCTGACCCTCCAGCGGGTTTTCAGAGGCAGTTAATTGCATGGGAGGAGAACTGCCCATTCTTCCCTGCAGAACATGATGTCCTTCTCTAAGGATTGATCCCTCCTAGGAACATGTCCAAAGTATGTGAGACAGAGCCTCAAAATCCTTACCTCCAAGGAGCAGCTTGATTTCATCCTCTCCAGGACAGATTGTTAGTTTTCTTGGCAGTTCATGGTATGTTCAATACTCTTCTCCAGCACCACAACTCAAAGGTATCGATTTGTCTGTCATCTTTGGTCATTGCCCAGCTGTCTCTGACTCTGATGCGTAACAATGAATTGCAAAGGCCATGGCCTGGATCAGACTTACTTTAGTCTCCAGACTGACATCATTGCTCTTTAACACTCTGGGGAAGTCCTAGATAGATTTTCCTAATGCAGTTTATCCTTTGATTTCCTGACTGCTGGTGCAAGAGTGTTGATAGTGGAACCAAGCAAGTTAAAATTGTTAACAATCTCAGTCTCTTTTCCATCTATCATGATGCTGCCAATTGGCCCAGTGGTGAGACTTTATTTTCTTGATATTGAACTTCAATCCATATTGCAGACTACAGTTTTTGACCCTCTGCAGCAAATGCTTCAGGTCCCCATCAGATTCAGCAAGCAAGGTTGTACCATCTGCATTACTAAGGTAGTTAATCAGTCTTCCTCCAAACCTTATGCCATGTTCTTGTTCATAAAGTCCAGCCTCCTAGGTGATCTGTTGTACATACGGATTGATTGCATTCCTTTTCTGATTTTGAACCATGCAGTGCTTTCTTGCTCTTTTCTGAGGCATGCTTCCTGGTCCAAGTATAGGTTTTGCATGAGCACAATACAGTATTCTGAGATTTCCATTCTTCTCAAGGTTAGCTGCAATTTGTTGTGATCCACACATTCAAATGCCTTTGTGTAGTCAGTGAAACACAGATAGACATTCCTCTAGTACTCTCTGCTTCCACCCAAGATTCATTTGATATTTGCAATGATATTTCGAGTGCCACAGCCTCTTCTTAATACCAACAGTCTAGAAATCAAAAGACATGTCACATTGGAAAAATCTGTCAAGGACCTCTTCAAAATGCTAAGGAGCAATGATGTCAGTTTAAAGACTCAGGTGTGCTTGATCTAATCCATGGTATTTTCAATTACCTGTTAGTCATCTGAAAGTTAGACAATGATTAAAGATGACAGAAGAAGCACCGATGCCTTTGAATTGTGAAGAAGCATACTGAATGTCTCATTGTCTGACAAAAGAAGTGATATAGGGTTATTACGATTATCATAAGAGTCCGGAATGAAGATTCCATAGTGGAGTGTACCTGGGTTGGGGGCAGCGGTGGAGTGGGGGATTGTATACCAATAAAGGAATTTTTCTTTTACTTTTCGAAGAGAAGAGTGAACAGTGGCGGGGGTGGGGGGAAGAAAAGTGCAACAACGAAAGAATGGAAATCTAAAATCTCTGTACATGTCCATTAAAATTAATAAAAAATTTTAAAAAAGAACAAAAAATTTTAAAAAAGAACAAACAAGTCTTCTTTCAAGAAAGTGGGACTAGGGTGCTCCTTGAACGCCTTGAAGTCAAGGAAACATATTTCAACAATATTATATATATATGTGTGTGTGTGTGTATGTATATATATATATATAAATAACATTTTATCACCTAGATGTTATTAAAAGGAGCCAGTCCAGAGGAGCTCTGGTGGCCTAGTGGCAAGAAGCTGCACTGCAATCCCAGAGATATGTGGTTCAAATCCACCAGATGCTCTGCCGGAAAAGGAGGGGCAATCTCCTCCTGTACCTGTCAGATCTGATTTGACGGTACAGACACACACAAAATAATAAAATAAAATAAAAAATTTTTAAAAAAAAAGAAGGAGCCAGTCCTTGGAGAAGGGCATCATTCTTGGAAAGATGAAGAGGGTCAGTGAACGGGAAGAAGACCCTTGGTTAGATGCATTGATACAGTGACTGTAACAATAGACTCAAGTGTGTCACCGATGATGAGGATGGCACAGGACAGCGCAGGGTACAGGTCTGCTGGAATAAGATCACTGTGGGTTGACGTTGACTTGATGGCATCTAATAACAACGTTGGTGGCCTAGTGGGTAGGGAATTGCACTGCTAACTGGACCGTCATGCCTTGCTAGTGGTTCAAATGCATGTTAATCTTCTCCTGTGTGATTCATAGTCTCTGAAAATTCAGCTGCTTTGGTTTTGGCCTTATGGCAACGAGGTGTTGGCATTTCAGTATTGCTGTTTCTAGAATGACCTGTTTTCTTGACGTAAAGCTTTCCTCACACTTGGATTACTTTCTTTTTCACAATCCACTTCAAGAGATCTCTTTAATATTTTTTTTTCTACATGCCCTGATTACAAGCTTAGACAGATTTAATCACTCTTTTGTCTATGTAGCATTTTACATACTTTGTTATCAAATGTAATAAGTGATATTATGATACTTTTATATCTCTTTATCCAGTAGCATTTTGTTTAGTTTCTAAAGTTTCCAAAATGTTACATTTGATAAATATGAACACATGAATGCATGGAAAGATAACAGTTCACGCTCTCCCTTCAAGGAGAGCAAAATACAAAATATCTTCCAGTGAACAGGGAAATATACATCATCACAAAATAATTTACTTGGATTATGAGGAAAGATGTCTTTTTTCTGTTTTTCTAATGTGAATTTTTAAATCTGAATTTTTTCTTGGTATACATTCTGTCAGGGATGCCTTGGGTTAAAAACAAATTTTTAATGTCAAAACGGAAAACCAGAAAAACCAAAAAAATTATTCTTTAGTAACTAGTTGTTGAGTCATAACTAACTCATTACTATCCCTCCAGCAGATTTTTCAGAGGCAATTAGTCACATGGGAGGAGATTATTAATCTTTCTCCCAAGGAAAAACTGCATGCCTTCGAGTTGACAGTGCAATTCCTTACAATGAGGCAAGAAAACCCACTGGAGGGTCAGCTATGGGTCAGTTTCAACTCAGTGACACACACCAACCAAAGCAACAAACGGGTTCTGGTGGCTTTATGGTAAGAAGCAGCACTGCAATCTCAGAGGTGTGCAGTTGGAATCCTAGCTGTTCCACGGGAGAAGGATGGGCAATCTCTTTCAGAGGCCACAAACTGCCTCTGAAAACCTGTTAGAGTCAACTATGAGTCAGCTTTGACTCAATGGCAAACCAATTGGCCACCAGAGCTCCTTTAGTCACTAGTTTCGCTCTAAATGACCAGGGAACACAGGATTTAATTCCATGAGTTTTGTGTTTATGATAAGAGTTTGTTAGCATATCCCAGTTGATGGATCTGGTGCCTGGTTTAGTGTTTCTATTTCACCTCTTAATTCATTGCATATAGCTTGGGATATTAAAAGCTTGTAAGTGATCATCCAAGGTTTAGAAATTAGGTCTATTCATTTTTAAAACTAGAAGAAAGTCAAGAATAAGAGAAGAAAATGGAATATATATTAAATAGTCATAAATACAACCATAGTTTCCTCCTTGCCATGAAACTATTACAACTAGAAGATGCCTGGGTACCTACCAATGGTGAGCATTTTGATGAAGAACTATTTGAAAGAATCCTGATCAAAATGGGACAATGTAGAACAGAATTTAAAATTCCCGTGAACTCCAGACATTCTAGAACCAAGTGATAGGACGACTCCCTGAAATTATTGTCCCAAGATTATCTTAAAATTTAGGCCAAAACTATCCCCTGAAATCGATATGAGAATAAAAGTCACAAAAAAACCTTCAAAAAATGAAATATGGATACACTATATGACAGTGAACTTATGTTAATTTGGGAGAAACAATTCAGAAAAAAGAAAGTAAAAATAATTACATAGTTAGAAAATGTTATCAACATCAATGAATTCATATGTAGACAATCTTTAATTGGCATATTTTTGTATGTAAATATTCTCAACAAAAGAATAAATTTCAAAATAAAACTTTTATGGTAAACTATTAAAATAGAATCTTCAGATAGATGGTAAAGCAGAGACACTTTAAATTATGAGTTAAATAAATTTCAAGTTATTTGGTGTTCGTTTGCTTGATAATATTGCCGTTGTGTTACCTCTAACTCATATTTAATAGAAAAAACCCTGTTGCTCAGTCCAGCTCCATTGTCCTGATTATTGTTCTGATCTCGTAAATGGTTGTAGCTGTTGTACATTACAAGGAAAGCTTTTCTGGTATTTCTTTACCAACTATGATAGCCCTTTTTAGTACCAGTCTAATAAATGTGCCCATTCAGTACACTTACAAGTATTTTAAAATGTCATAGTATTTTTTTCCTGTTGTGGTGGTGTTGTTTTTATGTGCTACCAATCTGCCTGCAACTCACAGCAACCCTGTGTACAATAGCCATAAACTTTACTCTATGCTATGCTAATCTTATTGTCTCTGACACACCTCCCCCCTTTATCCCAGTCTCTGAATCAGTCCATCTCAATGAGGGTCTTCCTATCCTGCACTGTCCCTCCATCCTCCCAAGCATGACTTCCCTCTCTAAGGACTGTTCCCTCCTTGCAACATAAAGTAGGTCAGATGGAGCTTCAGAATCGTTGTCTCCAAGGAGCATCCTGGCTTCACCCTCTCCAGGATGAACCTGTTTGTTTCCCTAGCAGCCCATGGTATATTCAATACTCTTCTCCAACACCACAGCTCAAAGGCATCGATGTTTTTTTCCTGTGTACACTTCTTATTGTTGGTGCCATCAAATTGAGTAAGTTCCATAATGACTTAATGAACAACAGATCTGAACCCTGTCTTATCTTCCCTCCTCACAATTTCTAACACATTGGAGCCCATTGTAGCAGTAACTGCAGGAGTCCATCTGGTTGACGGTCTTCCCCGTACACACACGCATTCTACAAAGTTCATGTAAAGTATTTATGCACATATATATTCCATATAGTTTGATTTCAAACATTAGTTAGATTTTTGAGTGAAAGGCACTTGGAAACTAACTGGAAAAAACCAAATCTCAGCCATCAGCCTCTATACATGGAAAGTTCTTTGTCTTTATATAAAAGCTATATTCCTATATTAGAACAGTTGGTACCATTTTTCAGTCACAGTTGTACGTCATTATACCTTCAAACATTTCTTTATGGAGAAATTGAAAAGGAACCTCATTTGCACAACTTGACGTGCTATGAGCTTGACAGCTTTGAATGGATGGTATTGTTTCCTAAGAAATGATGATACTCTTGTCTTTAAGCAACAGAGTTGCTTCATGTTAACTTATTTTCCACAGATCTGTACTAGAATGGTAACCACATCAGTAAAATGTGCCGGGAGCAAAGCCAGGTTTCTGTCATGCCTTAGATGTTCTTGAGTACAAAAAGTGCATTTCCCCAAGTGCTGTTATTTTCCCTGTGAAAGTCCATCCTTAGCACTTTATGTAAATCTGTTTATAAACATTTGCATGTATGTTTTTTGCTTAAAACAACACAGATGTTTTGCATGCTGCAACAGAAAAGGAGCATTAACTATAACCTCACCCTATTTTGTCCTACAATTTGCATCTGGATTTGGATTCCTTTTACTGTTGAACTTAACAATAAACAAAAATTTCATAAGCCTGGCTGGCTGAGTCCTTGTGCAAAATAAGAAATGGGTAAATTGGAGTTGTTCACACTGATGCTAGTCCACAGAGGGTTGTCCTGCTAATCAAAGGCTGAGCCTCTTTGAAGGTTCAAATCCCCCCTGAAGTTATACCGGAGAAAGACGGGCAATCTCCTCTCAAATGATTTACGGCCTCTTAGCATCAGCTAAGAGTTTGTTACAATGAGATGTTCACAGCAACAGTTAATTCCTTCTGACTTCCTTGTAATGTCTTACACTGGAAGACTCCCCAGCTGCTGCCTTCGAGTCAGTTCTGACTCACAGCCACCCTCTGTTGGGTTTCTGAGGTGCTATGCTTCAATGGGAGTAGATGACCCATCTTTCTCTGGGAGAATCAGCTGCATACTTTGAAGTTAGCAGCACAACAGCATCACAATACTCCACAGGAACACCTAATGTGAAGAGCAGGGAAGCACTTAACATACCTATTTTTTCCCCCTTTCTTTTAAAATCTACTTGGGTAAAGTATATAAGCAGTTAAGAAATCAAATGATAAACCTGTTGAAAGACGTGCATCCAACGTGCCCCTTACAGGCAAGAATGGTGGTCTTTAGTCTCATTCTTTAGACATGCAGTCAGGAGGCACCAGTCTCTAGAAAAAAAGAAGACATCATTCTTTGGAAAGCAGGACATCAGCAAAAGAGAAGGAGATTCCCATTGGGATGGATTGACACAGTGACTTCAACACTGGATGGAAATACAGCAGACATTGTGGGAATGATGCAAGAGAAGGCACGATTTCCTTCTTTCAGGCAGAGGGTGTCTGTGAGTGACAGCTAAACAACTCCTGTCAATTAGAAACAAACTTGGATCTTGATAGCTGCTGAAAAGGCAAAACAAAACAAGAAAACAACAACTAAAGGAAGCTAAAGGTGTTTCTCTCTCTC
>NW_006399761.1:15130329-15133566 GCF_000299155.1 Elephantulus edwardii
CATCCACGGCAGCATCTGTTAGCTGAAATATGTCAATTGTTATACCATCTATTCCAGGGGCCTTATTTTTTGCTATTTCCTTCAAAGCATTACCACATTCTTTTTCCCAGTCTGTGCCTTCCATTTTTACCCTGTTGGAGAAGTTTTTGGATGTGCATAGGGATTTGATTCTTAGAAGGTCCCACTCATCTATTTTATCTTCTCCTGGTTGTCTGTTGTCCTCCTTGTTAAGGTGTGTTTTACATTTTATATCTAGTAGAGTATGGTGCCTATTTACTTTCAATGGAACGGTGTTCACCAAGTTGAAAAATGAAGCATCCATTTGGGCATACTCTATATTACATAACAGCCCAGCAATACCCTCTGATGAAAATTGTGTATACTCTGAGATTTCCTTCTCATTCTGACGACTGCATTTCAGAAGGAGACTTTAGTATAGTTTCAGAGACAACGTCAAAATGCTCTCCCGCCTTCTAAAAGTTTGTGTGACCTGAGCACGCTTCTCAATTATTCCGTCTTTCATTAGTGTTTCACAGAATCGCCTGATGCTGGAGGGGTTTATTGACCCAGAGAAACATGAGAAAAGATTTAAAAATTACATTTTCCCATTTTTATTAGAAGTCTTGTATTCTTTTAGGATTTGGTTGCTGTCCTGGTGTGCTGAGTCATCTAGAAAGAGAGAGGCAATACTGACAAAGGGAATAGATGTATATTTTCCCCTAGACTCAGTGTATAAAAGAGTATCTGTGTGAATAATTTACACAGAAACTGTGGAATGGCTGTTGGTGGTGTTATATATATTTTGACATAAATGACAAAAGAATTGATGCCTTTAAATTGAGGTGCTGGAGAAGAATCCTAAATATTCCATGAACTGCCAAAAGAACAAATAAAGCTGTCTTGAAAGAAGTGTGAACCTTAGAACCTTAGACGCAATAATAGTCTGTCTGATATATTTCAGGCAGGTGGCCAGGAAGGACCAGCCCTTGGCAAAACACAACATGATGGGAAAGACAGAGGATCAGAGGAAGAGGGCAAGACCTTCAACAAGATGGCTTGACAGAGTGACTGTAAGATTGGGCTCGGGCAAATGAGACTGTGAAGATGGTACAATGTAGAGAAAGGCTCAGAAGGTTGCTAGGAGACATAGTTGACCTGATGATACCTAACAACAATGACATGTCTCCAACAATTTAACACAGACAAACAAAAGGAAATTTAAACATCTTTGATGATTGCTCAGAGCTCAGCTATACTCTGGCAAAGATGGCTCCCATTTCAAAGTCAGTTTCTTGGAAACTGGTTTCAGTTTTAACCAGCCAGGGTACATGATATTTTATCATTAACATCAAAAAAGGAAAGCCCTAATTCCAAGTAGCATTACATTCACAGATATTGGAGGTTAGAATTGTAACTAATCTTTTTGGGAGACATAATTCAATCTGTAACATAGGCTGTCTGGATTGATACATCCTGTGAAACCTGAGCAGGTAAAAGACTGAGTCTTCTTAGAGAAGGAAATTGACCTGGAAATGATGGATAGTGTCACATGGGATTACAGATGTTTGAAAAGAAATGTAATTGTTACTAATGAGAAATGCTAGAAACAAGTGGCCAATTTTTTTGTTGCTGTTGCATGCTTGTTTCATTCTGCTAAGGTTTATTAACACCAGTTTTAATGAACTCCGTGGACAATATTCTTTTTCTCTTGCAGAAGCTGAGCAAAAAAATCTAGGGCAAATTCTAGCAATAATTGTGTCGAATTTCTTCAGGGAAAGAGCGAGGGCAGAAACACTTAGTAAAGCTTTTCAGAGGGTTGTGTTAGCAGAAATTCTGTGTAAGGCTGAATATGTTTTTACTCTTTGCTCATTTGGAAGTAAGGAAACTGGAGTTGTCTGAATTAGAAGGAAAGTCTTATTTTCACAGAGAAAATGTCTTTTTTATAAAGAGAGATATTACTGTGAGAAGATGGAAATTTTTGGAGATCCGTGTTTACAAGCTGATGAATAGCTTAATACCAGGTGATGTGGTTTTTGAACCCCCTCCTCCTATATTCCCAAACAATGACATATTGTCCCGGCACTGCTATGGAGACATGTTGTTCTTTTCCATACTTTGATGTTGCTGTAGTTGTTAGGTGTCATTGAGTTGAGTATGACTCATAGCAAAACTATGAACAGCCATCCTGAAACTTGTCCTATCCTGTGACATCCTCATAGAATCTACGACGTTATCCAGGCCACACACATTTATAATGAAGGGATTTCAAAAGCTTTTGCAGATCCATATTAAGTCAATTCAAGCCCGCTGAGTTCTCTTATAAAAATACTGTAGATTAAAGGTCTGCCTTGATAAATTTTCATCAATACACACATATATACATAGATACACAAATGCATAGATGCATAAATGTAAAGGATTTTGTAGATAATATTTTATGCAAATATATATTTTGGTCTAAATTGTTGGGTGTCATCAAGCCCACCACAACTTAAAGCGAGTCTATGAAGGACGATCTGAACTTTGCCCTATCCTGCGTCATTGTCATGACCTCTGTCCTGCTCAAGCACTGTTGTGGTAGTCGCTGGACCAGTCCATCTCGTTAAGGGTCTTCCTCACTTTTACTGACCTCCCTTTCCCAGCACAGTGTCTCTCTTCAAGACTAATTCCTTTTGACAATACATGCCTGAAGTAAATGCAGATATAGGAAGACAAGAAATGGCTAATGTCTCACTTTCCTTCTTACGTTTAAACAAAATAGAATTTAGGGTTGGTATAGGATCTACATCGAGCTTTAAATCTAGGTGAGAATATTGCTGCTTCTTGTTGTTGTTAGATGCTGTCGAGTCATAGACGACCCATAGCGACCCTTATGAACCAAAGGCCTGAGCACTGTTTGTACATAGAGTTTCTGGAGGCAAGCCATTTTGAAAGTGGACGCCGCTCCTGCTTCCAGGCTTGAGAATATTGCTTAGAGAATTTAATTTTTTGATCCATTTGGAAATTTCCTTAGGACACATATCCTATTTAATATTGATTTATAACATTTTAAAATTTAGACATTTTTTAGGCAGCTCTGGTGGCCTAGTGGCAAGAAGCTGCCCTGCAATTCCAGAGGCTCATGGTTTGAATCCACCAGACGTTCTGCTGGAGAAGGAGGGACAATCTCCTCCTGTACCAGTCAGATTCAATTTGACGGTACACACACATACACAATAATAAAATAAAATTTAAAAA
>NW_006399761.1:15133816-15136780 GCF_000299155.1 Elephantulus edwardii
CAGAGGTGTGCAGTTCAAATCCACCAGATGCTTTGCTGGAAAAGGAGGAACAATCTCCTCCTGTACCAGTAAATCTGATTTGACGGTACATACACGCACACACACACACACACACACACACAAAATAAAATTAAAAAAAATTAAAACCTGTTTCCCTTATTATCATTCTAGTGAGTATGTTTGACAGATGCTTAGTGAAGTTCAATCATGAGCTCAATTGATTCTAAGGAAGATAGGTAAAGTTTGAGCAAGATTCTGAAATTTCTTTCAGGCACACACACAAAAAAGGAGGCATAAGGCAACCATGCATTATTTTGGGCAGCTCTGCATTCAAAGATTCAAACTAAGCAAGAATTCCAACTATACAGTGACCCTTCCTACTATGTGAGAATCCTAACAGTGGTAGTTGGCAGGAAACAGCTTTTCACTAAAGGAACAAGACCAAAAGTAAAGCAAAGCCAGATCATGAAATCTCTGAGTTGAATATGACTCATAGCACCCTCCATTGGATTTCCTAAGCTTTACATCTTAATGAGAGGAAGCTTTCCATCTTTTTACTCCAGAGTTACTGGTCGACTAGAACTGCCAACTTCTGGGCCACCAGGCTCCTTGAGAGAGAGAGAGAGAGAGGGAGAGGGAGAGAGGGAGAGAGAGAGAGAGAGAGAAACAATTCTTTGACTCTATGGCAGCTTAGATGTGGGCAGGCGTAGAGCCTTTGGTTAACGCGATCTGAAGGAACAATTCAGAGACAAGGGAATACTCACAGTCTACTCATGACACTGGCACAGCAAATATCCAGGGGCAGCGGCATGTGCCAACTAGATGAGTGTCCAGAGGGGACAGCAGCCCTTGGACGGCTTGTATGTGCCATTTTGGCTACAGGTGGATTTCTTTTATTGTTTCCCATTCCTTATATTTTCACCACGTTTCTCTAGGCTTTCTAATATTCTTTCAGGAAATGTGTTTTCTGCTTAATTAACCAAAGTAGATTCCAAATCTTTGTAGCCAAGAAGCATAGAGATTATTTTGCATCACCAGGCAAAACTATTTAATTTTCCTTTTTTTTTTAAGTTGTAAATGAACTTGACCAAAATACTAATTATAAGTTGCATTCATTTGTGCAGTTCTTTAAAACTCACTATGAGAAGCTCCTACGCTCTTACTTAGTTTTATTCTAAGATTAGTAAGAAACACTTGGAGGCTATTTCATTGTCTAAGTGATGTAAGAAGTTGTTAAGGTAGGGAAATATTAAATGGCTTGCCTAGGGGGCAAATAGCTATGTAGTTCTGGAGCAAGCATTAGAAGTCAGATCCCCTGACTCTTATGAGGACATTTCTCACATTTTCTTACATTACTTTGTATCAAAATTGAGTAAGTCAAAACCATACAGGCCAAAAAGGAACCCCTAGAAAAATTTTATCCAGCCAGCATTTATTGAACAAGTCTTTATGCCACAGGGTATGAAAGAAGAGGATGGATGAAAGCGGTCTGTATACTTTGAGGATTTAGTATCTCATCAGGAAGAGTAATTTGAACATGTTGTTATTATGTGCTGTGGAGTCGCCTGCGACTTATAGTGATCCTATGTACAACAGCCCTAAACCCTGCTCTATCCTGTGCCAATCTCACTGTCCCTGACACGTCTACCCCCATTACCCCAGTCACTCAATCAATCCATCTCATAGAGGGTCTTCCCCTCCTACGCTGTCCCTCCACCCTCCCAAGCATGACATCGCTCTCCAAGGACTGGTCCCTCCTTGAAACATGCCCAAAATATGTCAGATGGAGCTGCAGAAACCTTGCCTCCAAAGAGCAGCCTGGTTTAACCCTCTCCAGGTCAAACCTGTTCGTTTTCTTTGCAGTCCATGGTGTATTCAATACTCTTTTTCAATACCACAGCTCAAAGGCATCAATTCTCCTCCTATCCTCACTAGTCATTGTCCAGCTCTCTGATGCATAACAAGTGATTGCAAAGACCATGTCCTATATCAGGCACACCTTAGTCTCCATAGTGACACTATTGCTCTTCAGCATTTTGGAGAGGTCCCAAACAGGAGACTTTCCCATTGCAATACATCTTTTGATTTCATGGCTGCTGGTGCTAAGAATGTGGACTGTGGAGCCAAGCAAGCAAACTAAAGCTGTTAACAATCTCAATCTTTTGACCATCCATCCTGTTGTAGCCTTTACTTACACATAAGCATCATAGGGTGCTAAGATTAATAGCATTGAAAGTGTTATGTGACTACTGATTACTTTTGGCCAAATAGACCAGTGGAAAAGGGCACTAGGTTTTCTAAGGACAAGAATTTCATCTATATCAATGGAGTTAGGAATATGTCCCATAAGTAGTGGTTGTTATTACGTATACAATGAATCTTTGTGTAACAGAAGAAAACTCTGTCTGAGTCTTTGTCTTCCTCATAATTGCTGTTGTGTGTAAGCCCAATTGCAGTCACTGTATTTGTATCAATCCATATCCTTGAGAACCTTTCTCTAATTGGTTGATCCTCCACTTGTGCAAGCATGATGGTCTTCTCTGGAAACCAGCACTTCATGATAACATACTCAAAATAGATGAAGTTTCACCATTCTGGCCTCTCCGGAGCTCACTGGGTATATTTACTCTGAAACATAATTGTTTGTTCTTTTGTCTGTAGAGAGCACATTCAATATTCTGTACCAACACCACAATTCAAAGGCGTTCAAGCTTCCCTGAAGTCACTGGCAAAAGATTAGGCGCCAGGAATTGATGGGAGACCAATTGCCATGTTTCAACTAACAGATGCACTCCTGTATATGTTTACCAGTCTGTGACAGGAATGCTGGAAGACAGCTACATGGCCAACTGACTAGAAGAGGTCCATATTTGCTCCTATTTCCAAGAAAGAGTTTCTAACATAATGTGGAAATTATGGCTCCATAGTCAACAGTCTTGGCACCAGCAGCCAGGAAATTAAAAG
>NW_006399761.1:15137260-15148590 GCF_000299155.1 Elephantulus edwardii
TTGGCACAGGACAGAGCGGAGTTTAGGGCTGTTTGTTGTACATAGGGTCGCTATGAGTCACAGGCGACTCGACGGCACATAACAACATAGCAACAACATCATTAATATTACATGCAAGCGAAAGATAATCCCAAACCTCCTAGTACAATACTTTGATAGGGATCTGTCAAAGGTTCAGTCTGTGTTTAGAAGAGGCTAAGCCACCAGCAATATCATTGAAAATATCTTTTTCAACAATATAAATGGTGAGTATACACATGTGGTCAAGGGTAGATGGAATACACAGGAATCAAATCAACTATCTCTCTGGGAAGAGTCAAAGAGATCATTAACTTCTCATATGCAAAATCAAATCTACAAGAGCCAAAGTATAACCTGGAGTATATTTTATTTGAATTAAACATCACATCAAAGTTAAATATGACATATTGAACACTACAGACTGAAGACCAGATGTGCTGTGAAGAAAGCAAAAGATCGTTATAATTTAGGAAAAACATCAAACACCTAAATTGAGGTCTTACAAGACCATGAAACTCTTGAATATAGAGTAACTACTGAAAAAAAAAAAGACAAGATGAAGAGAGTTGAACAAAAATGTCAAAGGGCACCTTGAGAAAACAAAGTATTACATGTGAAAAGTCCTGGAGTGGGAGAATTTAAAATGTCGAACGTGCTTGGTGTTTCTCAAGCTAAAAGAACAAAGAAAATACTGTCTTGTGTTATAATAATGTGGAATTCAGTGGGCAAAATATTGCGTGCTACATGAAAAGCATACACAGGGTGACCAAGAATAGGTAGTTGTGGGACCATTTCAAGAGGTAGCATATGATCAGAAATGAATGGTAGTGGATCTGTTGGCCTAATGGATAAGGAATTGTGCTGCCAACTCAAAGCCATGAAGTTCAAATCCACCAGCTACTTCATGGGAGGAAGATGGTGATCCTCTCCCATGAGATTTACAGTCCCTGAAAGCTTGCTGGAGGGTAAGCTAATTGGTTCCAATTTGATAAGAATGAATGTTGAGAATGAATATCAAATGAGGTGTTTCAACAAACAGATGTAGCCGCCATAGGGAGTTCATTAGACTATGCCAAAAAATTTCAACAACATGTATCTGATGAGCCAACCAGAAGAGATTCTGTGGTCATTTTTTCAAAAAAAAAAACAAAACAAAACTAGAACCCAAAGTATGTGGACATCATAGAACAGTATCACTAATATTGTATGCATGTAAAATCTTGTCAAGATTATTTTTGTTGTTAAGTGTCATTGAGTCATAAACGACTCTATGAACTACCCTATGAACAAAGACCTGAACACTTGCAGATAAATTTATCGTTTCTCCAGGTTCATAGAGTTTCTGGAGGCAAGCTATTTTAGAAGTGGATGCCACTCCTGCTTCCAAGCTTGATTTACTTGGGGAGCTCCATCAAACACTGTCCACCATGGGTAACCATTATCACATTTGACACATCAGTGTCACAGTGTTTAGCATCATAGCAACCACGAGATACCTCTGTACAGCAAATAGATTATTATTAAAAAACTACTGGTGGAGTATATTGGCAGAGAACTTCCAGAAACTAAAGCTGGATTCAGAAGAAGTTGAGGAATAAGAGAGCATTGTTGAAGTCAAATGGATCTTGGCTGAAAGCAGAGAATGCCAGAAAGGGTTTTACTTGTGTTTTATTGACCTTACAAAGGTGTTAAACTGTGTGGTATTCTAAAACACTGAATAGCATTCCTGCAAATCACCTGCATGGACCAAAAAGCAGCTGTTTGAACAGAGCAAGGGGGGCAGCGCATGGTTTAAAATCGGAACAGATGTTTATCAGGACTGTACATCCATTCAATCTGTAGGCCGAGGAAGTAATTACAGAAGTTGGTCAAATGAAAAAAATTGTAGCATCAGGGTTGGAAGAAGACTCATTGACTCATTAACAACTGACTCTATGCTGATGACACAACCTTGTTTGCAGAAAATAAAGGAGTCTTCAGGAACTTACGGGATAACATAAAAAAAAACCCTGTAGCTTTGAAACAGATGAGGGAGAGTTGTTTAAAAGGTATATATGATTAGGTATTACTGACATGACAGGAGTCCAGAACAAAGGCTGCAAGGTAGAGTGGACTTGGGGGGAGGGATTGTACAACAATGAAAAATTTTTCTTTTACTTTTCAAAGAGAGAAGTGAATTGGGGGGAAGTTGGACACAGAGAAAAGTGCAAAATGAATGAGTGGAAATCCAAAGTCTCTGTAAACTTTCACTAAAATCAATAAAAAAGAAAAAGAAAAAACCTGTAGCCTTCAATATTGATTACATAAGACCATGGAAACAAAAAAATCCTCACAGCTGGACCTACAGTCAGCATCATGAGAGGTTGGAAAATGTTCAAATAGTCCATGGTTTTCTTTTAATGGGATTAGGATGCTACTGAGAAATAAATAGGAGGCTATGTTCAGTTGGTTCATGAGATAGAAGCCAACGTGAGCGAGTTGGGTTGTGTGTGTACGTGCCACTTTTACAGCAGGACAAGAGGTCCACCTGGCTTCAGATCTACATTATAGAAGGTCTCAACTACAGTGAGTTTTGTCATCAGCTTTCATTCAAATATAACCAGACTGAGTAGATCACGTGTACCAAGTTGCAGAGGATGCTCATGTGATCATCTGATAGTGTTTGACGGTGACTGAGTGGGTACAGGGTCGTGTCATTAATGCTTCTGCTGGTGGTTTATCCCTACCTGCAGCTCCACAGGTTACTGATGGGCAGTTTCCACCTGTGCGGATTAAAGCTTCTGAAAACCTGCTCGAGGGTCTTCTATGAGTCAGTTCTGACTTGACAGCAATGAGCCAGATGGTTTTTTTTGGAGGGGGGTGTCTTTTAAATGCACTTTGGAATAGCGTCCACTCTTTCTTTTCACATACATTTTCACATTCCTTATTACCAACAAAGAGTTCTCTCTCTCGTCACTACCCCAAGTAGAAATTCACTGGGAGTGATTGAGAATCTTCCAAATACTCCCTTCAAGTGAGAAACTTGTAACTAAATAAGCTGCACCTAAAAGCACGAAATAATATTAGAAAGTACACAGAGTACTCAGGAGAAACAAATAGTTAATGGCCAGAGTATATTTCAAATGTTCTAAAATGTTTCAAATGTTGCTAACTGTGGAGTAAACTCTGTTCAAATTATTATTGGCAATGACATTGTTTTACTTAAAAGATGGAAGAAATATCAAAGCCTTTGAATTGTGGTATTGGAGAAAAATATTGGATATTCCATGGACTACCAAAAGAATAATAATAATTAAAAAATTCTGTCTGGAAGAAAGTGCAAGTAAGCTGCTTCTAAGAGTCAAGGATGGTGAAACTTCATCTCACAAGCTTGGGGCATGTTGTCACGAGGGAACAGCCCTTGGGAGAAGACATGCTGGGGAAAAGGTAGAGGGTCAGAGAAAGAGAGGGAGACCTTCAAGAAGAGGTACTGAAACAGTGACAGTAATAGTGGGCTGGAGTAAGGATATAGAAAAGTTGAGATCTGTTGTTTATCGTGTTTCTCTGAGCTGTAGTCAACTCGATAGCACGTCACAACAACTTACTAGACATTTGGCAAGACATTTTGGTCATAAATTTAGTACGATGCCTTCATTCTTTGAATTTTCCTATAAATGTGCCCTTGACCTTTTGCTTTTTGTACGTTTGCACTTTAAATACCGCCTCCACTTTGCTCAATAGCTATACATGACATCAAAGTCAATTCTCAGATAGTGTAACATTTCAAATGTCACTATGGGAATAAGCAATAGTGATAAGACGCGATGCTGCAATCCTGAAGGCAAGCAGTTCAAATTCACCAGCTGTCCTGCAAGAGAAAGACGGGCCATCTCCTCCCATGTGATTAGCTGTCTCTGAAAACCCTCTGGAGAGTCAGCTATGGGTCAGTATTGACTCAACTGTACACAACAACAACATAATACATGAATGGAAAGTTGCAGTAAAATATGACAAAGTTTTGCTTTGATGAAGGAAATTATGTCACTTCAACTACTGTATCGTTTAACTTCTTGTTGTTCTATGCTGTCAAGTCAGAGACTAGTCACAGGTGGCCCTCTAGCAGCTTTTCAGAGGCTTTCCCTCTTGGAGCAGCTGGTAGACTCCAACTGCCTGACCTTGGATTACCAGCACAATTCTCTCTCACAACGTCACCAGAATGCTAATTCATATTTTGGAGAGGTCCTTTATGTCATACACATTTTTTTTAAAGAAGTAGAAGACGGGACACTCTAATGAAATAGATCGTATTCTTTTGATCGAACCACATGACAGTATATCAATAGCAGTGAGACTTAATTGTAAGTCTTCAATGTCCAGGAAAGGGAGGGAAATGCAAGATGTACAAAAATTTACATTGTTTATTTTTATTATTTTTGACAATAGACAGGTGTGAGGATTGGGTTTGGTTTTTTTTTTTTTTTTTTTTCCAAAAACCTCAAATAAAAGTTTATTTCCTTGGCCCATTTTTTTTTTTTTACAAAGAACCTTTAAAGAATGAAATCTTAAAGCATAGAAAACTCCTGCCCAAACTAATGATTCCTGTCTCGACCCTCAGTAAAGGCAGAGAACATTATATTAAGTTGGGTCTCAATGAGAGCAATTCTTTGAAGGGCTGAGATAATGTGGTAAATGTGCTTTACTGTCTGATGGTTTAATACAGGAATGGATCCTGGGCAAGCAGACAAATGGATGTGTCAGCACATGCGTTAGGGCTCTTTGCACTGTCACAAGTGGAAAGTAGCTCACGATTCTAGAGTTTCTTGATGAAATTTAGCTCTTTGTTGGCCACACTTGAGAATAAAAGGATGATATAATTCGGAAGTAACCATTATTATAGGGCATATTCCTAAATTTCTTCTGTGTTGGCTGAAATCCATTTGTTGATTTTCTTTGACATGAATAGTGATCTCAATTATTGATCAGAGTAATACACCAATAGGAATAGTGATTTTAATAATGATTTTGAGGATATTAGATATGTTGTGAGGATGGCGAAAGATAGGGTAAGTCTAGATCTGTTGATCAAGGGGTTGCTATGCGTCATAGGTACTTCATCGGCACCTGGTAATAACAACATAAGAAATTGTGTTATTATTCATTTCCATGTTGTGGTTGTTATGCACTGTTGAGTTGATTACAACTTACAGTGATCCTAAGAAGAATAGCTCCGAACCTTTACCTACCTTGAGTCAACCTCACCACCTCTGACATACCTGATCCCATCGCTACAGTCATGGTATCAATCCATCTCATACAAGGTAGGAGGTTGTGTTGTTGTTATGTGCTGTTGAGTCGCTTGCGACTCTCAGCGACCCGACGTACAGCCGCCCTAAACCCTGCTCTGTCCCATGCCAATCACACTGTCTCTGACACACCTACTCCCATTACCCCAGTCACTGAATCAATCCACCTCCCAGAGGGGCTTCCCCTCCTGCCCTCTACCTCCACGCTACCAAGCATGATGTCACTCTCCAAGGACCGCTCCCAAAAATACATAGCATATTCCAATATTAACTTCACATACCTCCAAATTTTAAAAAGATCTCATACACTTAAGAATTTATGTTCAGCGGTTTATAGCATTATTATTATTTTGTTCCAAATGTAATACTAGAAAATTTAGATACTGCCTGAGTTTTCTTACTGCTACTTCTAGATGACCCCTCTTGATCTCTCTGAAGCTTGTGTTTACAAACTATACTGTGTGGTTGAGGTCTAACTGCTAATACCAGAACTTATCCAGAAAGATACACATTTCATTTTGACTTCCTTCCTGATAGGGACTTAATAGTGTCCCCTCTCCATGTATGTGGTGCAAATCCTAAACTCAAACCTGTAAACTCATTTGAGCATGGGGCTTTGTCTGTCAGGTTAATGAGAATGTATCTGTGTAGAGCATGTCTTAAATAATTTACAATTGAGATGTAAAATGGTTAGGTACACATGGAGAAATACTAATACCACAAGGAGCTCATCAACAATTCTAAGAAGGGGAGCAGGAATAGACAAGGATTTACCTCCAGAATGGATAAGAAGCGCCTTTCTCTTTTACCAGTACTGTCAATTAAGACTTCTAGCCTCCTTTGTTGCTGTGTGTGCCCTTGAGGTTGGAAATGACCTGTAGCTGAAGCTCTAGTGGTTTTTCAGAGGCAGTGTATCACAAGGGTGGAGATCACCACCCTTCTCTTGCAGAACAGCTGGTGACTCTGAACCATGTGCCTCTTTGGGATTGCAGAGCAGTGTCTTATCGTTAGGCTACCAGAACTCTCTTCTAACCTCGTACATCGTCGAGTAAAAGTAAATATGGAGGCTGTATGGCGCTTTCTCAAAAAGTTGCAAATATAAATACCATTTGACCCAGCAATTCCACTACTGGGAATATACCCTAAAAAAACCAGAACTGCCACCCAAACACATACATGCACACCCGTGTTTATTTTGGCTTTGTTCACAATAGCAAAGAACTAGAAACAACCCAAGTGCCCATCAACAAATGAATAGATAGAGAAGCTGTGGTACATTCACACAATGGAATACTACGCTGCATTGAAAATCAAGGAACTCATGAAATAGTTCACAAAATGGGTGACCCTGGAGGACATTATTCTGAATGAAATATCTCAGTCACAAAAAGACAAATATGGCATAATGCCACTGTTATAAAAGAGGTCTGACATAGGAGTTGGGGGAAGACTGATAAAGATGGGGTATATAATGTACACTGCATTGAAACAGATGAGGGAGAGAACTGTTTAAAAGGGATATATGATTAGACATTATTGTTACAACAGGAGTCCAGAATGAAGGTAGTAGAGTGGAGTGGACTTGAGCGGGCGGGACTGAATAACAATGACAGACTTTTTTACTTTTCAAAAAGAAAAGTGAATTGGGAGGAAGAGCTCAGCAGGGAGAAAAGTGCACCAATGAAAGAATGGAAATTCAAAGTCTCTGTAAACCTCCATTAAAATAAAATTTAAAAAAAGTAAATGTGTTCATTAGACCTGGATGATTGTAATATTTTTACAGCAGCCCTAAGAAACTATGGAATCTCTTTTTATCTTGCAGAAGACATGACCAGTAGACTCAGTTTTAGAGAAATGTAGGATCATTAGTTGTAAAATTGGCATAGGATGGTGACTTACCCTCTCTGACTTCACATGGAGGAAGGTGAATCATTATTAATATCAAATTCCCAAGACTAATTCCTATGTAGTGAAGTCAGGCATTCTTCCCTGCTCCAGCCTTTTCACCCTTTCTGACCTCAACTTTCCGTCCCATGGCACTCTCTTATTTCCTACTGGATTCTAGAATTCAATGCTATAACCAGACAGAGCATACATATTCACAACTCTGCGACTTATTTGGGAGAGAACAGCTTACAATTCAGATTCAGGAACGTGCAGGATTCTGTTCTTTATCAACTTTTCCTCTGGCTTCCGTTCCCTCAGCTGGGCCTCCATCCTGCTCAGACAAGAGTTAGAACGCTCTTTTACCTTTGCCAATAGGTGTGTGGATGTGCCCTACTTGGCTGGTAACTGTCAGGCTAATGTGCTCAGCTCTAGCTTTATGGCTTAGCAAGTGTGACTCAACAGAGAACACTCAATTCCAACAGCAAGCCTCCTGGTGAACAGCCCACTGTGCTGTTTCTCTTCCGTCTCCTCTCAGTTCTCTCACTGCCATTTCTCTGATGTTGCTTTCATTTTTTCTCACTCTTTTCTGGATCAAGGATTTCTAAGAAGGAGGCCCTCACGTTCAAGGAATATGCTCTGCCCCTGGCTTTTCTTTCAACCCCCAATTCTATTTTCCAGGCACTAGACTTTCCCAACGGCATGTTTTCTCAAATGATTTGCTCAACACATAGACAGAATAGGTTTGGAGAGAGGATACAACCCTGATGCACACCTTTCCTGATTTTAAACCATGCAGTGTTCCTGCGCTCTGTTCAGACAACAGCCTCTTCATCTAGGTATAGGTTTGGAATGAGCACAATTAAATAGACTCTCCCAATCATTTCTTGGGAGTTACAAAGACCATGGCCGTATACTCCAATTAATTCACTGCATTTCATTGGTTAAATAAATGGCTTACAGATATGATAGGGAAATTAGAAGAGAAGAAAGGTTTAGAAGCAATGCAGATTTTCAGAACACCCCGGATCAAACTCATCTCCACATCTACTTTCCATCAGACATAATACAGATAACACACTGTGACTCAAACTGCTTAACAACATTTACCAATCTGGGTATCGACTTAAGCATATACCTATATACAATGAAACACCTGTAAAATAATGTCCACTTTATTCTTCCCCCCAATTCCAAGGAATCTTCACAGACAATAAAAAGTTTATCATATTAGTGTACGTAGAATTTTTAATATCTTATTTTTTTGCCACTAGTTAAAATTGAATGCTAGAAATTCATAGTGAATGCCCAACTGACCTCAGAAAACAACCCTAGGAGCAGACTATCAACACTTCTGTTGGCATGCAAACCTGGTGATGTTTTGGTGTTTGGTGTACTTAAAAAAAAGTACAGTTTTAGCTTTAAAATAGTTTTACCAAAGTTTACACACTGAGCAATACATTCTTCGTAAGTTCTTGAAGCAAAAGAAAGTTTATTAAATCAAATAGGCTTCATTTTTACCAGTGCTAGCTATAACAGTAAAGGAAAATTGCTTCGTGGTAAGTAATGAATGGAATCTTTGACTTGATTGATCTTATTTTCTTCTTTTGTACTTACACAATGAGTTAGATTAGAACAGTGACGACTGGAATACATTCGTAGAAATGTTTTTTGATGCACGCTGGGCTCTTGTAGGTCAGACTTCATACTGTATTTTACTCTGTGTTGTTTTTGTTATGTGCCGTCGAGTCACTTGTGACTCATAGCAACCCTATGTTCAACAGCCCCAAACCCTGTTCCATCCTGTGCCAATCTCACTGCCTCTGACACACCCATCCTGATTATCCCAGTCACTGAATCAATCCACCTCACAGGGGACCTTCCCCTTCTGCGCTGTCCCTCTACCCTACCAAGCATGATGTCCCTCTCCAAGAACCGGTCCCTTCTCACAACATGTCCAAAGTATGTTAGACGGAGCCTCAGGATCCTTGCCTCCAAGGAGCAGCCCAGTTTGACCCTCTCCAGGATGAATCTGTTTTCCTGGCAGTCCATGGTACTCTCAATACTCTTCTCCAGCACCACAGCTCAAAGGCATCAATTCTCCTTCTATACTCCTTAGTCATTGTCTAACTCTCTGATTGGCATGGATATTATTAGATGCTGTCACGTTGGCTATGACTCACAGTGACTCTCTGAACCCCACATCTGACCCTTGCCCTATCCTGTACCATCCTCCCAATCCCTGTCATACTCACACCCATTGTGGTAGTTGCTTTGTCAATCCATCTTACTGTATCCAGAGGAAGTTCCAAGGAAGAAACACAGATATTCCTCTCCTATGTGATTTACAAACTCTGGAAACCCACTGGAGGGTCAGGTATATGTGGGGAGCCAGACATTATATGATAAACCATATGCTTAGTCAGGAATTGAAATATAAATTTAAGTTGGAAAATTCCTCTTGTGACAGATCACAGGAAATGAGCTGCCTCCTGCAGACAAGAGGCAGCGAGGGCCTCTCTGTGGAGAGAGCATTAAAAGCCTATACTTGTGAACTACTTCCTTCTTGAGCTAAGCATTAGGTGGGCAATAGAGGAAAAACTTGGCTTCATTTACCAAAAAAAATGCTGGTTATGTTTTACTGCCGGTGATTCTCAATAAAGGCACAGGGAAGCTGGGTTCAGCTGCTTCAGTTGTTCGAACTGTGTACCCCCTGTTTCACCTCTATTTACTTTTGCATTCTTGGTGTTCTGTCTCATTTTTTTTAATACTTTCCGCTCGGTTGACAATGGCTATGAATTGGTTTGCTCTTATGACTCCACAACATACAACATGTATCACTACCTTTCCCAACATGATGTCTCTCTCAAGACTAGTTCCTCTTGAAAATATGCCCAAAGTAAGTGAGATGAAGTTTCATTATCCTTGCCTCTAAGGAGCACTCGAGTTGCATTTCATTCAAGGCAAATATGTTTCCACTTTTGACGATCCATTGTATGCTGTGTACTGTAGAGTTGGAACTGACCCGTAGTTGACCCTGTTGCGTGAGAGGAGATTACTTTTCCGAAAAGCAGTTGGTGGCCTCAAACCATGTGCCTCGGGGATTGCAGTGCAGCTTCTTGTCACCAGAGCTCCCCAGGAATAGTATTTACATAAACAACCTCCATAACACTAAAAAAAAACTATATAAACATTTTCAGATCATTTAATCTGATCCAGTTGGACTTAATGACTATTAAGGATGAATCATGGTGTTAAAGAAAAAAGTTAACCAAATTTATAGCAAAAATAATGGAGGGTCACATTTTATTTAAGTAGAAATAATTCAAAAGCTTTGTATCTACCGGATAAGGAGAAAGCATATAAAGTAAGCTATATTGATAACCGATTGGTAACATCATGATAGATGGAGAAAAGATTGAAACTGTCGACAACTTCAATTTACTTGGATCCACAATCAACACCCAGCAGTAAGGAAATCAAGAGATGTGTTGCACTGGGAAAATCAGAAGTCAGGGATCTTCCCAAATGTTAGTTTGAGGACTGAGGTGCCTCTGATTTAAGCCGTGGTCTTTCCAAACATTTGCTGTCTATCTGAGATCTGGACAATGAATAAGGATGATAGAAGAAGAACTGATGCCTTTGAGCTGGGGTGTTGCAGAAGAGTATGGAACATCTCACTGACGTTCAAAAGAACAAACAAATGTGTCTTGGAGAAAGTACAAACAGATTGCTTCTTTGAGGCAAAGATGACAAAGCATCTCACATGTTTCAGGCCATGTTGCTAGGAGAGGCTGTTACTTGGAGAAGGACGACATGCTTAGAAAGGTGGAGGGTGGATAAAGGACAGGAAGACCCTCAACCAGGTAGATTGACATGGTGACTACTACAATAGGCTTGAGTGTGGTAGGAAGTGTGAGGATGGCACAGGATAGGACAGGGTTCAGAGCAGTTGTTTATAGGGTCACTACGGGTTATACTCGATTCAGCAGCAACCAATAATGACTTACTTAGATGATCATGAAATATTTCAAACAGGTCATTAATTGTGGAATTTTACTTTCCTACTGCTATTTCTTTCTTTCTTTCTTTCTTTCTTTCTTTCTTTCTTTCTTTCTTTCTTTCTTTCTTTCTTTCTTTCTT
>NW_006399761.1:15148690-15152685 GCF_000299155.1 Elephantulus edwardii
TTTCTTTCTTTCTTTCTTTCTTTCTTTCTTTCTTTCTTTCTTTCTTTCTTTCTTTCTTTCTTTCTTTCTTTCTTTCTTTCTTTCTTTCTTTCTTTCTTTTTTTCTTTTTCTTTCTCTCTCTCTCTCTCTCTTTCTTCCTTCCTGTCTTTCTGTCTTTTCTTTCTTTCTTGACAGAACTGATTGAAAAGTACCAATGGCTATTTGCTCTGGTTATTTCTAATGCATTTGGAGCCCCATGTTCTCTTTGAAAAAGAAATTAAAGTACATTTTCATGAAAACACTTAAAGATAGACCAAGATGATTTATAAAGTCAAGATCATTTTGCAAAGTAAAACATTGATTTTTTTAAAAAAATTCTAGTTAACCCAAAGATTCTGATTAGATGCCAGATCATGCAATTGCATAACATTTTTGAAAAAATATTTGCTTAATTTTACAGTGGTGAATACGGACAGTACTCTATCACAGATGTGGCTGTAATTTGGTTTTATGACAAATGATATGTGTACAAAAGTTGGCACCATTTTATGACTTTTGGTGTTTGATTTCTAAGAGTTGATGAATTCCTAATATCATGATTTAGTTGAATGCTTGACCTTGGGAATTCTTCGGACAACATGTAGGACGATTAGAGCATACATTGTGGGGTCACACACAGGATTGGTTTCAATCCCCAGTGTTCCTAGTGTGTCCACTTGGGTATTTTACTTTTCAGTGTGTTATTATATTAGTTACACAACAAGTGGTGACGGTTCTTCTGTGGTGATTCCATTTTTACTCACAGCAACTCATGTACAGTGTAATGAAACACCACCTACTCTTCCACTCCATTTTCAGTCATTGTTTTGTTTGAGCCCACGGTTGCACCCACAGTGCCAGCCCGTCTTTTTGAGGGTCTTCTTTTTCAGCTACTCTCTCTGTAGTTAAGGCATTCACCTGCTATTCAAAGAGGCCAGCGGCTTGAATGTGCTAATGACTTCAACAAATGTGCACCTGATTCAGGGCATGGTCTTTTCAGCCACTTGCTGTGCATCTGAGAGCTGGACAATGACTAAAGATGATGGAAGAAGAACTGATGCCTTTGAACTGTGGTGTAGGAGAAGTGCACTGGACATCCCATGTACTTCCAAAAAAAACAAATAAATATGTCTTGGAGAAGGTGCAGCCAGGATGCTCACTGGAGGTAAAGATGATGAAGCTTTGTCTCACATACTTTGGGCATGTTGCTAGGAGAGGTTATTTTTTTGGAGGGGGACATCGTGCTTGGAAGGGTTGAGGGGCAGTGAAGGAGAGGAAGACCCTCAGTCAGGTGGATTGACACAGTGACTGCGGCAGTGAGCTCCAGTGTGTCAGGACGTGTGAGATTGGCACAGAATAAGACACGGTTCAGGTCAGTTGTTCATAAGGTCACTATGAATTGTGCTTGTCTCAATGGCTCCTAACAACAACAACAACAACAATACCTCGAGAGGAGAAACATAAGGCAGTCTGCTTCTGTAATGATTTATCATTTTGGAACTTGATGGGGAAGTTCTAGTCTGTCATGGGGTTGCTATGAATCAGAGTTGACACCATGATCTTGAGATTCTATTTTTTTCTTCACTGGCTAATGTTTTGTCCTGATAACATCCAAAGTGGTGAGACAAAGTCCTACCCTCTTTGCTTCTTAAGAGCATTCTGGGTGCACTTCCAAGACAGATTGCATGATTATTCTAGCAGTCCATGGTAAATTCAATATTCTTTGCCAATGCTATAATTCTTCTCCTATATTTCTCATTCATTGTCTAAAGTTTACATGTATATGAGGCAATTGAAAAGAAATGGTAGTTATAAAACTCTGGTGGCCTAGTGGTAAGAAGCTGTGCTGCACAGTACCACAGGCTTGTGGTTCGAATCCACCAGCTACTCCACAGAAGACAGCTTGGCAGTGGCCTCCCATGTCATTAACTGCCTCCAAAAAACAACCAGAGGATCGGTTCCAACTTGATCACATACAATAAATAACTAAAATTTCTGGAGTGACATCCACTTGCTAAACAACATGCCTCCAGAAACTCTATGAACTTTGAGAAATGTCAATACTTGTAGAGGAGCTTCAGGCCTTTTGTTGATAGGGTTGCTTTGAGTTGTGCTCAACTCAAAGATAATCAACAATATACTTAATATTGACAAATTTCTAAATCTGTTCTTGTGTTGGATATTTTAGGTTTATGTCAAGCTGAATGTATGACAGATAATGGTTTGGCTCCCCCCTCCCCCTTTAATTGTGCGTACTTAAAAACTCAGGTTTCTTTAGAGCTTCGTTTTAAAAATAGAAATCTCTAGGGTTAGAATTACAAGCACTTATATACTATACCAGATTTTTAAAAATATCTTAATGTGAGAAAGATTTTTTTCCCCCTGAGAGAAAAAAAAATCCCAAGTTATTTCTCAGGAAAAGGAACATGACCATCTTTTAAAAACCTTGGCCATATATTCAGCAAGTTAGTGAAGTCGCAGATAGGAAAATTGTAACTTAATGATCCTTGAAATGTTGCCTGCTGTTCTATGCATCTTGGGATATTTTTACTTAATAGAGACACCGGTAAGGTAAAATGTGTAGAGGTTCAAAAATCTGGAGTTTCTTACTAACTTTTCCATTTATTTCAAGCATTGAGGGGGATCTTATGTATTTCATATGGTTTTAAGTTTTGACAAATCAGCCACCTGGACAGCATATGGAAGATGCTTGGTTTGATTCATGGTGTATAATCCACATTTAGAAGATGATCAATGACCTTCTGTTAAGATTTTCACTTTGAGAAGGAGAAAAGGTAATCAGTGGAAGTATTTATAGGGAGATCTAGTCTTTCAATTACTTGTACTTTAGAGAGTTGCACAACGACTAAGGATGACAGGAGAAGAATAGATGACTTCGAGTTGTGGTGCTTCCAGAAGAGTCATGAACATACCATGGACTGCCAACAAAACTGATAGATCTGTCTTGGAGAGGCTGAAACTAAGTCTCTCCTTGGAGGCTAGGATTTTGAAGCTCCTCCTCGCTTACCTTGGGCACATGGCCAGGAGAGATCGGTCCTTGGAGAAGGACATCATATTTGGAAGGGTGGAGGGACAGCACAGGAGAGGAAGACCCTGGATGAGATGGATTGACCCAGTAACTGGTACAATGGGGATTGGTGTGTTGGAGCTAGTGAGACTGGCTAGGGACAGGGAAGGTTCAGAGCTGCTGCACATAGAGTCGCTATACATTGCAGGTGACTCAATGGCATATAACAACAAGAACATACAATGACAAGTTTGGAAGCAAGAGTGGCATCCACTTCTTAAAAAAACATGCCTCCGGCAACTCTATGAACTTGGATAAATGTTGATAGTTGTGGAGGGGTGTCAGGACTTTTGTTCATAGGATCACTATGAGTCATGCTCAACTTGAAGGCAATCAGCAACAACAACAGTGGTGAAGAGCTTGTTAACAGCTTCAGTTTGCTTGGCTCCACAATCAACACTCTTGGTAACAGCAGACAGGAAATTTGAAGATGAATTGCATTAGGAAGGTCTGCTGTCAGAGACCTCTCCAAGTACTGAAGTCTGTAGATAAAGGTGCTCCTGATCCAGGTCATAGTCTTTTCAATTACTTGGTATGCATCTGAAATCTGGACTATGAGTAGGGATGATAAAAGGAGAATTGATGCTTTTGAGCTATGATGTTGGACAAGAGTACTGAATATACCATGGACTGCTAAGAAAATGAACATGTTCATTCTGGAGAGGGTTAAACCAGGCTGCTCCTTGGAGACAAGAATTCTGAAGCTTTGGCTGACATACTTTGGACGTGTTGCAAGGTGGGACTAGTCCTTGGAGAGGGACGTCATGCTTGGGAGAGTTGAGAGTCAGCACAAGAGAGGACGACCCTTGATAAGATGGATTAATTGAGTAACTGGGGTAATGGGTGCAGGTGTGTTAGAGATGGTAAGATTGACACAGGATAGAGCAAG
>NW_006399761.1:15154200-15168443 GCF_000299155.1 Elephantulus edwardii
TTTTTTTTTTTTACAGGAGAAGGAACTGAATCTCTGGCTTGCTAAATTACATAGATACTGGTTGCTGTTGGCAACATTTCTTGCTGCTTATCAGACACCGAAGTCTATTCTTGTAAACATACTGTGCTCTTGAGTCTATTCTTTACTTAGTAGCTTCTTTCTCCCCCTACTAGTTTATTTACAGAATCTGAATACATTGTTGTCAAGAAAACATTCTTTCCATTTCCCTCACCCCTCACTCATCAAATTGTATAACCCAATGATTAATCCCTCCCTCTCCCTGCACATCCATATCCCTCTGCTTCCAGCCTCTCTTGGAACCTTATATTCATTCTAAAGTAATGGTTTTATACACTTTTTATCCTTTCTGGGACTGAGTTCACACAGCATAATGATCTCCAGTCCTTCTCAAGTTAGGTAATAATTTACAAAATCATTGCTCCTGCATGCTGCATAGTGTTCCATTGTGTGAATGTACAATCTGTCAACTAATTCATTTGTGGTTGGACATTTGGGTTGTTTCCCTGTTTTTGCGATAGCAAATAATGCTGTTATGAATATTGGTGTACAAATCTCAGTTTGTGCCTCAGTTCTCCTTTTCTCAGGGTATATTCCAAGTTGTGGAATAGCTGGGTCTAATGGAATTTCTATATTCAGCTTTTTGAGGAAGCATCAAACTGTCTTCCAGAATGGTTGTACCATTTTACAATCCCACCAAAAATGTTTAAGAGTTCCTTTCTTGCCACACCCTCTCTAACATTTATTAGTTGCTGCCCTGTTAAACTTTTCCTCTGTTATTGGAGTGACATGATACCTCACTGTGGTTTTGATTTGCATCTCTCTTATTGCCAGTGATTTGGGACATTTCTTCATGAGTCTGTTTGCCATTTGAATATCTTCCTCTGTGAAAATTACTTCCATGTCTTTTGTCCATTTTGTAATTGGGTTATTAGTCTTTTTCTTGTGGAGGCCCAAGAGTATTCTGTAAACATTTGTTAAAAGATTCTTGTCTGGGATAGTATTACCCAATGTTTGCTTCCTGTCAGTAGGTTCTATTTTCACCCCGTTGGAAAAAGTTTTTGATGCACACATGGATTTAATCTTTAGAAGTTCCCATTCATCAATTCTATCCTCTTCGGATTGTGCATTTCTGGTTGTATTTGACAGGATCCGCATCTCACACCATCCCCCAAAATCAACTCGAGTGGATCAGAGACTTCGTAGCTTCTTGATGAATTGGTTTATTCATTTACTGCCAAATCTATCTTTTTTTTTCTTTGCTATTATTGTAGGTTTGATATTGTTGTTTGGTGCTGTCAGGTTGAATGTGATTCATGGTGAATCAGTGAACAATAGACTTGAACTCTGTCCTATTCTGTGCCATCTTCATCCTTCTTGACACACTAGAGGCCATTACAGTAGTGAGTGTGTCAATCAACCTGTTTAAGGGTCTTCCTCTCCTTCTCTGACCCTCTGTCTTTCCAGGTACAATGTCCGTCTCCAAGGAATAGCCTCTCCTAGCAACATACCCAAAATACGTGAGATGAAGCTTTATCCTCTTTGCCTCCGAGGAACACTCTGGTTGCACTTTCTCCAAGACAGTTTGTTCTTTTGGCAATCCTCGGGATATCCACCTCTCTGATGTATAGCACATAATTGCAAAGACTATGGTCTGGATCAGGTGCACCTTAGTCTCCAGCCTGCCATTGTTGCTCTTCCGTATTCTGGAGAAGTCCCCAACAGCTGACTTTCCCAATGCAATTTGTCTCTTGATTTCTTGGCTGCTGGTACCAAGAATGTTGATTGTGAGCCAACCAAACTAAAACTGTTAATAATCACTTCACTGTCCATAATGATGCTGCCAATTGGCCCAGTGGTGAGAATATTTGTTTTCTTGATGTTGAACTTCAGTCCAAGCTGCAGTCCTTGACATTCTGCAGCAAGCACTTCAGGTCTTCCTCAGTTTCACCAAGCAGGGTTGTGTCATCTGCATAACGCAGATTACTGATGAATCTTCCTCTAGTCCTGATGCCACATGCCTCCTCGTACAGCCTAGCATCCCAGATGATCTGTATGCAGACTGAATAGGTATGGAGACAGAATACATCCCTGATGGACCCCCTTCCCAATTTTGAACTACGCAGTGTCTCCTTCCTCTGTTCTGATGACTGTCTCTTGGTTCAAGCATAGGTTTCACATGAGCACAGTCAAATGTTCTGGGATTCCTATTAATCTCAGAGTCAGTCACAGTTATGATCCACACAGTCAAACGCCTTTTCATAGTCAATGAAACACAGATAGACATTCCTCTGGTAGTCTCTGCTTTCTGCCAAGATCCATCTAACATTAGCTGTAATATCCCTAGTACCACAGCCTCTTCTAAACCCAGCCTGCACATCTGGCAGTTCTCTGTTGACGTGTTGCTCCAGGCTTTTTTGGATAATTTTCAGCAGAATCTTGCTTGCATGTGATATTAAGGATATTAATGATATTGTTAGACAATTTCCACACTCTTGTCAGGTCACCTTTCTTTGGAATGGGAACAAATATTGAACTCTTGAAGACAGTTGGCCAACTGGCTGCCCTCCAGATTTCTTGGCACAACTTAGTGAGCACATCCAGGGTAGCATCTGTTTGTTGAAATATGTCAATTGGTATACTGTCAACTCCTGGAGCCTTGTTTTTTGCCAATTCTTTCAGAGCTACTTCCTCCTCCATCACCACAGGCTCTTGCTCATATGTTATTTCATGAAATTCTTCTGTATCAGCCAATTCCTTCTGGTACAGTGACTCTGATTACGCCTTCCATCTTCTTTTAATGCTTAGATCATTTAACATTCTGCCCAAAGCATCCTTAAGTATTGCCACTCGTGGCTTTAATTGGTTTTTCAATTTCTTCAGCTGAAGCAATGCTGAGCGAGTTCAGCCCTTTTGATTTTCTGACTCCAGCTCTCTACACATTTCATTATAGTATCTTACTTTGTCATCCCGAACTACTCTTTGAAATTTTCTGTTCAGCTCTTTAATTTCTTGATTTCTTCCTGCAGCTTTGGCTTCTCAGTGCTCTGCTGCAATATTCAGAGTCTCATCTGACATCCATCTTGGTCTTTTCTTCCTCTTCAGCCTTTGTAATTATCTCTTGCATTCTTCATAGACAATATTCTTGATATCCCTCCACAGCTCATTTGGTCTTCACTCATTGGTGTTCAAGGCCTCAAACCTGTTCCTGAGATGGTTTTGAAATTTTAATAGAATAGACTTAGGGTCAAATTTTGGTTCCTGTGGGTTTGATTTATTTTTCTCAACTTCAGCTTGAACTTGCATATGAGCAGTTGGTGGTCTGTTCCACAACCAGCACCTGGCCTGCTTTTCAAAGCTGATATTGAGCTTATCTGCCCATTTAAAAAAAGTTTTAATTGGTTTGCATACAGTTATTGCTATCTATTCGTTTTCAATTTTCAGGAAATTTTTGGCATTGGTTTTCTGGTTCACAGTTACAGCAAGGAGAGACATGATTTACACTGGTTATTTGCAGCATTATTGTTTCACTTCAAAGGCCAACACATTCATTTTATGTGCATTTACTAAACAAAAGATGGATAGTATCACACTGCTTGGTATCTTCTTGACAGACATCAAGTGCCAGAAAGATTTTTAATATATTTTTTCTCATTAAAGTGCATTTGGCTTCACTCTGGACAAAGGTGAGGTCTGCATATCTGTGGTAGAATCTGCAGAGTTAAAAGATGAAGTCATTTGTAATTGCCAGAGAATATTAATAACGTGAATCCCAAGAGGGAAGGCTCTGTTATCTTTGTGTTCTCCTGCCAGAGGGCGCCCAGTGAGGGCACAGAAAACCAGAAATCCTGCAGCAGCACCAAGATTATGACTCCAAAATAATGTGAAAATGGGGGGAAAAAAGAGAGAATAAGTCATTTTGAAATATTCTGATGGGGCAGGACAGAATGCTCTTGAGGGTCAAGATGGAGAAGTTTCCTCTCTCATACATTGGACATGTCATTAAGAGGGGCTATTCCTTGGAAAGGACATTGTGCTTGGAAGCTGTGTGTTAGAGATGATGAGGACGGCACAGGATAGGACAGGCTTCCGATCTGTTGTTCACAGAGTCATTGTGAGTTACTCAGACAACACCTACCAGTAACAAAGAGACAACAAGAAGGAATTTGTCTGTAGATTTATTATAGTAATAGAGAAGGAGAATTGATGCCTTTGAGCTGTGGTGCTGGAGAAGAGTATTGAGGGTACCATGGACTGCTAGGAAAACAAACAGATTCATCCTGGAGAGGGTTAAATCAGGCTGCTCCTTGAAAACAAGGATTCTGACATACTTTGGACATGTTGTAAGGAGAGACCAGTCCTTGGAGAAGGACACCATGCTTGGGAGGGTGGAGGGACAGCGCAGGAGGGGAAGACCCTCTATGAGGTGGATTGATTCAGTGACTGGGGTAATCGGGATGGGGGTGTCAGAGACAGTGCGATTGGCACAGAACAGAGCAGAGTTTAGGGCTGTTATACATAGAGTCGCTATGAGTCGCAAACGATTCGACAGCACATAACAACAAAAACAATAGAGACATTATTCTTTGTGAAGACTCATTGGTTAACAAAAGGGAACTTTTCTAAAAATAAAGATATCTTGTGGTTTTTATTGGCATCTCTTATTGCCAGTGACTTTAGTTGCTTGTTTGCAGATGAGTTCAACTAAAAGATTCTTAAACTATGAAATACATGGCAAGTCAACAGTTACATGGTAATTGTAAATGTATGTTTGCAGAATATCTGATTTTGTACCTGTTCTTACAGTATAGCTTCATTCCCCACCCCTCTGCTCTACGGCTCTTCCTCTTAGTATCTTAGAAGCTCACAAAATTCAGAGATGGCTTCATTATCAGTATGAATAGATACAACTTTGGGGAAAAGTATGGTGGAGACACCTGACTGTCTAAAAATGAACTTAGATGATGATGATTCTCTTTGATGGTAAGAAAATGCATCTTAAAAAAAGAAGAAAATGCATCTTAGAATATAAGCTGAGAGGTTTCTTCCTTCTGATTTCAGTGTAGATCATTGCTACTTCAGTAACAGCTCACGTTAGGTTTTGCTTAGGAGGGGAAAAAAAAGAATGCTTTGGGATTTCTTCCCATGGTTGATTTACAGAAAGAATTACCTTATTAAGAACAGTTTTGATGGTAGCTGTCTCAAAGAACCTGCAATTTGAAAATAATTGATAAGTCCAGACTTAATTACTCCATGTACTCCTATGCTCAGTACAAGTACCCTCACTTAGTGCAGGATGGATCTAACAGGCAGAAAACACCTGTTAAATGGCTTTACTTAAACATCTAATTAAATAAAAGCCCCTACAATATGTGTGTCTGTCTGTCTATCTATCTATCAAGATAGGAAAAAGAGAAGACAGAAAAAAGACAATCTCATAAAGTATCTTGTTTACAAGAAAAGCTTTGTATTCTAGGAGCACACATTCTCAAGCAAAAAAGGGACACAATCCTTTTTCTCATTTTATGAAGTCGCTTCACTCTCAGAATTTATTTTGGGCATCTCTGACTTGATTTTTTTTTCTTTTGTGAATCTATTTACATAGACATGAGAAGCCCACGATGTGAACAGTTTGTTACTTTCCAAAATATATAAGTAGTACATTTTTGACATGGGAGTGATTTCCTGATTAGCTCTGAGTTCCGTAGAATATCTGGTTTGCTATCTTGAGCACCAATAATAATATCATTTTAAAGCAATGAAAAGTATCATGTGACTTCTGGATATTTAAATAAGGGGAAGACCAACCAGAAGATGAACTTAACTGTATATTCTTACCCATTAGGATGGAAATAATAATGATACTTACACAGTGTGAGTACTTTAGTGATTAAACATTTGAGTCACAGCATTTGCGAATTAACCTTATTACACATGTGCTGGTCATTGCTTATAACAAACATTTCATTATTCGCTTCATCTTTGTTCAAACACAAAGCTTTCTCTATTTCCCCCCTACCATACAGTTTGTCCTTTTGGTTAATGCCCGACCAGGTTAATTCTCCCCTTTTTCTATTCACAATCACCTCTTCACAGTGAGCCCTTGCTGACTGATGCAACTCTTCTGAAGAAAATCAAGAGTGATCCAGCATCTTGATTTGCGCTGACTTTGGGACAAGTTAAAAAAAAAAATCTACATTTTAACCCACTATTGTAAACCCACACTCTGTGTGTTTATCGACTATCTTTTTAGCTGACATGTCCCAAGTACAACTCTAAGGGGAAAAGAAAAATATCCACCACTTTGCTCGTTGTCTGAGGTTGTTTTCGCCTTCAGCTCGCCACTCTCAGAGCCGCCCACGACTGTCTGATTCACAGCTGAAGTAGTCAGCACTCCACGAGGCCTTCCGTGGTCTCATTCTGAGTGCAGGGTTGGAGCTGAAAAGACTGAGGTGGATTTTGAGGAAGCTTTTCTGAGGATATCTGGTGAGTGGTGGAAGGAATCCACAAAGAAGGTAGGCATGGAGGTGGAGGCTGCCACTGTTGATTGATCCCTTCTATCCAAACTCTTTGGAGGAACCCAAGTCCTATAGCAGGAAACGTACAGGGATTGTTCAGGGTCCGAGGCAGTATTAAAAAGGAACTGTACCTTTTTCCTTTGAAGTCCAGCTTGTTATTCACTCAATTCTAAGGTTTTTCAGCAACAGGAGAACTTTCTCATTTCAGCAGAATTTTCCCTAATCTGTTGAGTGAGAGCAAGTGACCAGGCATTTGAAGCATGTAGCTGCCTGGGCTAAGGGTGTGGACAACCATCTTCAAAGATCACTTAGAGTCTTAGCCCTGCTAGTGGCCCAAACCCTGGAGCCACCAGATGTGCTGCTTGTCCAGTTGCAGGGACCCTAGCTCTATTTGGACTTACGTCCCCGCTACAAGGCTGTAGGGTACCAGGGGCAGGCGCACAACAGTGTCCAGAATCCAGCACTGGGCTACCTCTCGTGTTCTTCCTTCTTTTATGTTGCTGATTTTGCATGACCTGGTCTTCGAAACCTTAATTATATCATTAAGTGCGGAGAGCAAATGTTTCCCTTACAGATTAGGAGAGGAGATTCAAAGTCACGGGAAGAAAATGGCAAACTTGGCCTCTTTCTCTCTGACGTTATCATTGAATTTATTTTTTGACTGTTAATTTGAGGCACTAAAGATTGTGCCATGCATGAATAGATCCTAATAATATTTGTAAGGGGTTTTATAAATAGTTTACTAAATGAGTTCTACAGAAAGATAGCTACTGAATTTTATGCCTTTACATCAGCTGAAATCTATGGAGACACCAGGTATGTAAAGAAAAATCATAGAATAGTTGATTAACTGTGCACAAAAGGTAATTCTACAATCCTTGAAGAATAAAATAAAATCAGAATTTGTTAAATTTAAGAATACTTTGGGGGAAATCACAAGTTAATGTAAATATATTTGTCATCTTTTAGATTTGAAAGCAGGTACAATAATACGAGATGTTTTTTCTCTTTTTCATTATACTTACCAAGTGCACTATTTATCAATGCATTGATTCTAAATCAAAACCTTGCTAAAGACACAAAGTAAAAACCTTTATTACCTTTAGTATTGGTAATGATGGGAATACTATTTATAAAAGAGTGCTACATTTAATTTATAGGCTTTCAACATTTTGATAGCATATGTAATACAGTTATGAAATGTTGATAAAAAGGGGTCTAATATGAGGCATTTGAATGAGGACCATGTTTACGCATCAGAAATGCACCAGTAGAAAATACTGACTTACTAGGTCACGTGGACAAGTTCCAAGCCTTTGAACCTTGTTGTATCGAAATGAGATGGCATCTGTTGAGAAAGGTTGGAGAATTCTCTTGGGGACACTGTTTGCTTGTCGAACAGTCAGTCACCTGGTGGGTTGGGGGAATCAGGCGATGAGTAAGAAGTGTGACAGAAAGAAGCCACAAGATAGTTTCAAGGGCTAATTACATGTATTGTAGCATCTGCTTTAACTTCTGCTGGAGAGCAGGAAGTATCTGAAACTAGGCCAGTATAATCTCTGGATCGCGACACAATGGAGAACGCGGTGTCTGGGAACAGATGTGTTGGGTTGTTCAGATGTTTTTTTTTTTTAAGTTAAGGGATCCTTTGATTCTTGAGAGACATCTAGTGTGCAAGAAAGTGTCCTGTATCCATAATATAAATTGTAATGACCTTGGGAAGTGACATTTTCAAAATTTGGAAAGGTGTTCTTTGACTTTTTTTCTTCTATACAGCATTTAGTGTTTTTGTTAATCATTATATGAAATAAAGCAGAGAAAGAAAATACAGGAAGGATAGTATAGAGTGGATTGTTTTAAGGACGACACGATACATTGAGCTAAATGCACCTTAGCTTTTATAAAGGGAAGCTTGGAATGAATATTTTACTGCTTTAGATGAATTCCCATTACTTTCCAGATTTTTTTTAACTCTCTGATGTAATAAAATTTAACAACAGAAAGGTTAAAGCCAGCTCTCAATATGACATTATTGCCTGGGAATTGGGATGACGACAAAACCCTTAGACTGGTTTCTGTAACACTTAGGCTGAGCTGCAGACTGACCTCCCTTCTGACAAGGAATGGCTGATGGATAACTGAATGTGATGGGAAAAGACTTCCTTCAGTCCCTAGGGCTTTTAGTAAACTCCCTGGGGACTAAATTAAAGAACAAAATAAAAAGAATTGTGGTGGTTAGGTGTTTCTAGTCATAGACGACTCTATGAACGAAAGTCCTGAACACTTGTATAACTTTCATCGTTTCTCCACATTCATAGTGTTAGATATAAAAAAAAGAGCGTGAGGGCATGAGGGAGATAAATGAAGAAATTGGTCCCAAGAAACTAACAGGCCTTTATTGCACTGTCTGAGAGGGATGCCAAGTGACCTGGCCAAAAGGCAGGTGGACAGGATCAAAATTGCATATGGGCAGTTTGGGGGCTTTCTTCTTTATAGGGGTCTTGAGGAGGACTAAGATGGTACTTCTTGGAATTTGGCGTGTTAATTAAGTTAGGTTTTAGCTTTTTCAATCGAGCGCAGGCTCTTTATCAGGATCCATTGTCTGGTCTGGTCTTTGATAGGAACAGTTTAGTGTTGTCAAGTTTCTCAGGAAGTGATCAAGCTTGGGGGTGGTGGGGCAACTGCCAAACTCTTCCTTGACTTAGAGTTTCTGGAGGCAAGTTTATTTTGGAAGTGAATGCCACTCCTGCTTCCAAGCTTGTTTTAAAAATTGAACGATACAACAAGCTTCTGTAAGAAGTGTTATGGTATGAAAGCATATTTAGCAAACACTCTTAGGTAGACTCTACGACATGTATAATAAACTAAATAGTAAAAATATTCCAGAACAATTTCAGTTATATCCCCATTATTTACATTAACTTTAAAGATTGGTATCTACTTTTTAAATTTAATGAATGATTACTTGTTTTCAGAGTTGTGGTAACATTCATTGAGGATAAAATTAGTTTTTAAACATTTTAAATGTGCACTTTTCTGTGGTTCTTAATATAGTGTCAAAGTTTTGCACTGGTAACGTCTATTAAGTTCCAGAACATTCACATTATCCCAGAAAGAAACTCTCCTCCTGTTAGCAGTCACTTTGCATTCCCATGAGGCCCTGCCTGGCAAAAATCTACAATCCTTATCAGGTGGTTTGTCTACTCTGAGCATTTTCTATATATAGAATCATATATCTATTTTCCTCTTTTTTATTCAAGACCTGGCTTATTTCACCTAGAATAATGTTCCATGTTGTCTCATGTTTGATCCAGGTTGTAGCATCTATCAGGAATGCATTCTTTATTAACGATTGACTAACATCTCACTGTACAGATACTGTTTCAAAAATAAATCCTTAAGTTGACAGTTATTTAAGGAGCCCTAGTATATCGGAGATGAAGAGGACAACACAGGAAAAGGCAAGTTTCAGATCCATCGTTCACAGTGTCACTAGCAGTCAAAATTGACCCGACAGCACGGTACAATTACAGTGGGACCATGGATTAAACTCTGGGCTTCTAGCTTAAACGTAGATGGTTGTCATCCATTCAAAAGTTGATACTATATAGGTGGTTTCCTGTCTTTGGCTATTATAACTAATACTGCTATAAACCATAATTTTCTGCATAGGATTTGGCATGGACATATGTTTTCATTTCTCTTCCATGGGCACCTAGTTGTAAAAGCATGTGTTTAAATAACTTTATTTTTTACTGTCCATCATGGGTTTTTGTTAGTACATGTACTTTGTGTTCTTTTTTAAAAAAATTTCTTTTATATTGGTTTCCATAAAAATTAATATACATTGTGTTTCTTACATTATTTCATACATCAGTATATGTTGTTGTTGTTAAGTGCTTTTGAGTCTCAGGCGACTCATAGCAACCCTATGAAGGAGAGTCCTCAACACTTGGGTGCCTTTCATCCTCTCTCCAGACATTATTATATATGTTTTACAAAATTCACTATTGATTTATGTTTACCATCACCCCATCTTTTCAGGTCCCTGCTGGATCTTTCCCACCCATCTGCAACCCTATGATCTTCCCCCTTGTCCACCCTCAAATCCCTGCCCCCCTCTCCTTCCCTTCTTGAACCTTCATATGCCTTTTACTAATTATCCTTCTATTTTTGCAATGGTAGTCTTATGCAGTATTTGTCCTTATGAGACAGAGTTAGTTCACTCAGTATAATGTTCTCCAGTCTCTCCCATGTTACGTAGTACTTCTCTAAACCATTGCTCCAGAAATGCTGCATAGTAAGTAGTCCATTGTGTGGAGGCATATGCACTTTGTGTTTTCTGCAGTCATTCATAGACATCGTGTTTCTTTCATGTACATTGTGGTCAGTTTTTTAAGATCTGCTGACCTGTTTTCCAGAGTAGTATCATTTTTCAGTTGCACCAGTGACACAAGAGAGCTTCATGTGCTCTACAACTTCAACCCATATTTTATGCTTTTTACATTATTAACATGTGGATTGCTATGAAAGGATCTGTGGTGGTGTAGACAGTTAAGCTTCCAGCTGGTAATTGAGAAGTTTGTGAGCCAGGGCTTTTGAGGGAGAAAGACCTGGTTATCTGCTCCTGTGATGATCAGAGCCAAGTAAATCCCTACTCTGCCCTATTATATGTCAAAATCCACCTAGAGCAACAGTGGGAGTGACATCTCCTTGGACTTATAATTTGTATTACTGCTAGTGAGGAGGACCTGAAGCACTTCCTGCAGAAGGTCAAGGACTGCAGCCTTCAATATGGATTCAGGCTCAATGTCAAGAAGACAAAGATTCTTACCACTGGGCCAACTGACAGCATCAGTATGGATGATGAAGAGATTGAGATTGTTGACAGCTTCAGTTTGTTTTGGCTCTACAATCAACAGTCTTGGTACCAGCAACCAGCAAATTGAAAGATGAATTTCACTGGGAAAGTCAGCTGTCAGAGAACTCTCCAGTCGGTAGATGAAGGTACACCTGATCCAGGCCATGGTCTCTGCAATTACTTGTTATAAATCAGAGAGCTGGACAACACATAGGAATGATAAAAGGAGAATTGATGCCTTTGAGCTGTGGTGCTGGAGAAGAGTACTGAATATACTACAGGCTGCTGGGAGAAAAACAAGTCTGTCAGGGAGAAGGTAAAACCAGGCTGCTCCTTGGAGGCAAGGATTCTGAAGCTCTGTTTGACATACTTTGGTCATTTTGCAAGGCGGGATCGGTCCTTGGAGAGGGACGTCATGCTTGGGAGGGTGGAGGGACAGAGCAGGCGAGGAAGACCCTTGAGGAGATGGATTGATTAAGTCACTGGGATAAGGGGGACAGGTGTGTCAGATACAGTAAGATGGGCAAGGGATAGAACAGTTTAGGGCTGTTGTACATAAGGTTGTTAGGAGTCACAGGCAACTCAATGGCACAGAAACAATAACAAGTGAGCACAGTGTTCTTGGAGTCCACACCACAGAGCTTTGTGCTGCTAAATGAAAAGTAACATTTCTCTGCCAGTTCGAATCCACCAACTGCTTCATGGGACAAAGACTGTCACTCTCTTCCCGCCTCATATTCAGCCTCCTGGAAACCTGCCAGAAGGCCAGCTATGAGTCAGTTCCCACTTGACGGCAAAGAGCCACAATCAGGTTGAGTTTCTTTGCTTGGTTTGTTTTTGTTATTTGTTCTAAATTGTTTTAATGACTTTCCTAAATTTTAATGTCTTACCTATGGTCCATCAAGTCTTTGTTCCATTAACATGGTGGTCACTCATTAGTAAAAAAAAAATTCCTTAGAAGTGTGAAACTAAAATAACGTCCAGCCGTTGAAGGTGACGATGTGTGTGGGTGTTTACATACGTATGTATCTACGTGTGTATGATGCGGTCAACTCTCCAAAAGTTTACAACTTTGACTTAATCTTCACTTTCAGTTTTCTGATTGTGATAGTAAGTTTGAGGTGGAAGTTGAAGGCCTTGTTTCTGAGCTGAGATTGCACAGGGCCTTATAAACTCCCAGAGATAAATTGTAGCTTTTCAAACCCTTGCCCCAAAAGAATCTCATTACACAGATTCTCATCCCAAGCTTCCTGTTTCCTCTATGGTTTGCAAAGGAGCAATTTGCTCTTGGAAGATATACAATCAGGGAAGCTCTTTAGAGGCAAGGATGGTGAAACTTCACCTCAAATACTTTGAGTCTGTTGTCAGAAAGAGCCGCTTCTTCGAAACAGACACAAGACTAGGAAAGGTGGAGGGTCAGAGGAAGAGACGAGGAAGCTGTAAGAGATGAATGACACGGTGATGATAGCAATGAGCTCAGGCATGAGGATGACACAGGATGGGACAATGCTCCAATCTGTTGCCAAGAGGATTTCCTGTTACCTTCTTGTTGTTATCTGCTGTCGAGTCGCTTGTGACTCATAACGACCCTATGTACAAGAGTCCTAAACCCTGCTCTATCTTGTGCCAACCTCATTGTCTGACACACTCACTCCCACTTTCCCAGTCGTTGAATTGATCCATCTCATCGAGGGTCTTCCTCTCCTGTGTCAGCCCTCCATTCTCCCAAACATGATGTCCCTCTCCAAGGACCAGTCCCTCCTTGCAACATGCCCAACGTATGTCAGACGAAGCTTCAGAATCCTTGACTCCAAGGAGCAGCCCGGCTTCACTTTCTCCAGGACAAACCTGTTTGTTCTCCTAGGAGTCCATGGTATATTCAATACTCTTCTCCAGCACCGTAGCTCAAACGCATCAATTCTCTTTCTATCATCCCTATTCACTATCCAACTCTCTGATGCATAGCACATAATTGTGAAGACTAAAGCCCGGATCAGGTGCACCTTAGTCTCCACCCTGACATCGTTGCTCTGAAGATTTCCCTGACAGTTGACTTTGCCAATGCAATTCATCTCTTGATTTCCTGGCTGCTGGTACCAAGAGTGTTGACTGTGGAGCCAAGTAAACTAAAACTGTTAACTACCTCAATCTCATCACCATCCATCCTGATGCTGCCAATTGGCCCAGTGGTGAGAATCTTTGCCTTAGCTTGTAATTATTCCTCTCAAATGCAATCTGAATTGCTCATTGTCCTAAAAATTCTTACCACTGACAGCTGCCCCTCCAGGGGGTGTTCCAGAGGCTGTGTAGCATAGAAAAGGAGATTGATAGGCTGTGTATCATAGAGCAAGAGATTGATTGTCGTTATCCCTCAGAGCCGCTGTTGCACTTGAATTGGTGCCTTTGGATTAGCTGCACAAATCCTTATAGACTATGTCACCAGGGCTTTGGGATTTGTTGTTGCCGCCATGTCCCAATGAGTCCACTCTGACTCACAGCAACCCAATGAACAACAGATCTGAAACCTACCCTGAGCTGTGCCATTTCTCACTATCTCCCGCGTGCTCCATTCCATTAGCACAGTCAGTGTCAATGCTTCTTGTTGAGAATCTTCCTCTATTTCTCTGACCCTCCATCTTTCCTAACATTATACTGAATGCAAGGGGTTCTTTCCTTAGTCAGTTGCCAATAAGACAATATCCATAAGCACTTTATTTTGCAGATCTCGGAGACAGCTAGTCACCTCCAAGACTGCCTCCCTGTCTGGGAGTGGTCATGGGCTTTTATAGGAGGGTGAGACTCACTTAACAATGCACTTTTGTTAGTAAAAAAAAAAATAAAATAAT
>NW_006399761.1:15170058-15212412 GCF_000299155.1 Elephantulus edwardii
TAAAAAAAAAAAAAAAAGAATGAACTAGAGCCTCCTGAAAACTTGCCCAAAATAGGTGAGACCGTTTTGCCACCCTTGCTGCTGAGGGAGTACCCTAGTTGCACTTCCTCTGTGACAGACAGACAGACAGACAGACGTGTTTGTCACTTTGACAGTCTGTGAGATACTCAGCGCTCTCACAAAGGCATTTCAATGCCATAGGTTCTCCTTTGCTCCATACTCAATCTTGAGCTCTCACCTAAATAGCTTGCCTTGGATCAAGCTCCCGTGTTGTTTGCTGTTATGTGTAGACTATGACTCAGAGGCTCCCTAGAACTTTCCAAATCACTTATTCCCCAAAGTAGTTCATGCCACAGGTTTTCTGCTCACTTTTTTTTATTACTCTATTGTTTGCACCAAGTGTTACCTTTGACCTTATGCAGCAGCAACTAGTGTATTAGCATGTAATTGCTTCTGAGGAATACAATTGACTTAGACAAGATAAAAAGAAGCCTTTGGCTCAACCAAACAGATTTCCATGAAACAGGCCAAATGACCTTTAAGTCTTCACAGCTGAGGTCAGTTCTTGTACGTGTGAGCTCCAATATTACCAATATGCAGGGGAACAGAGGATTGGACCAGAGTGTTTGCAGTAAACAAAGCTCATTGTCCTGAGATTCCTGAAAGTCCTGGCTACTGGTGCCAAAATGCAAAACATAGATAGCAATAGCTTAATACATATTTTGTTACGAATAAAACAGGACATTCACTGGCATGATCATTCATATCTCGACCCATTTTAATCCATTTGCTGTTTTGTTTCTCAGTAGCAGGAAAGGAGATGTAAATCCTTGCCACACAGTATAAAAAGGTGGGAGGTGTTAATCCTCTTTGACCTTCTTCACCATTGTCCTCTCTTGCTGCCAGGAGTCAATTTGAATGAGTCAATTGTTCTTACGGGCTCTTGACTCAACTCCTACTCCTTGAAGGCCTTCCTCTTTTTCTTTAACCCTCCATGGTCCCCAGCATAAGGACTTTTTCCAAAAACTGGCTCCTCAGAACAATTGCAGAGCTTATTAATACGTGCTGAATGAATTATTCTCTTCTTTTCAAGTACTTTTCCAGCAGCCTTTCCTATCAGAGAAAGTAGCCTCATATTGTTGTTGTTGATTGCCCTCAAGGTGAACACGATTCACAGTGACCCTATGAACAAATGGCCTGAAGCCTTTCTATAACTATCGTCCTTTATCTTTGCACTAACTTAGAGTCTGGCAAACTATAATTTCCTATAGTTAAGCAGGGAGATACTCAAATCTTTATTAATGTTAACTGTTTAATTTGAACATTAAATTTAGTAGACATTTACCGTTGAGTTGAAACTGATGCACCGCTGATCCTTCAGCCGGTTGTTAAAGGCAGTGAGTAACATGGGAGGTGATTGTCCATCTTTCTCCTGTGGGTTCAAACCTCACACCCTCAGGTTCACAGTGCAGCTC
Organism: Elephantulus edwardii; assembly: GCF_000299155.1. NCBI lineage: Eukaryota > Metazoa > Chordata > Mammalia > Macroscelidea > Macroscelididae > Elephantulus > Elephantulus edwardii. Next base: position 15,171,534 of record NW_006399761.1, read on the forward strand.
CTTACTGCTTACCTACCAAAGTGTATTCTAATCAGTCATTAATTTCTATTAGAAACAAAGTTGTAGAATTACGTGTCAGTGTGGACATTTCTAGTCAAGACATTTGAGAAAAATATTCTGTAACGAGCGTGAATAATATTGACGAACATGTTGTTTTTGTTGGGTGCTGTTGAGTCAATTCTGACCACATATGAACTAGTGGACCTATCCGATGGGGTATTTTTGGCTGTAATCTTTATGGCATCAAATTTCCAGCTCCTTTCGCTGTAAACAAGCCCATTGCTACCCATTGACCAAGAAGCTGTTGTACAAACAGAGCAAGGGATCACTGAATGAATTAAAACAGAGAAAGGTGTGCACCAGGGCTGTCTTTTTTTCTCTATACCTATTCAGTATGTATGCTCAGGAAATAATTTCAGAATCTGGACATTCTGAAGCAGAATATGGCATAAGGATCAGTGAAAGACTCATCAACAACCTGTGTTATACAGGTGACACAGCCATGCTTGCTGAAAGTGAGGAGGACTTGAAGCACTTGTTGCAGAAGAACTTCAGTATAGATTCCATCTCAGCATCAAAACAATTTAAAATCTTCCCCGCTGAGTTACTAGGCAACATCATGAGAGATGGGGGAAAAGATTGAAATTCAGTAATTTTGACTTAACTGGATTCACAATCAACACCCTTCGTTCCAGCACTCAAGAGATCAAGAGATGTATCACAGCAGGAAAATCTGCCATCAGGAGCCTCTCTAAAACGCTGAAGAGCAACGAAGTTCACTTAAACACTAAGATAAACTTGATCCAAACTCTGGTCTTTTCGATTACCTCGTATGCACCTGGAAGTTGGACAATGGGTAAGGATGACAGAGACATCAGTGCCTTTGAGCTGTGGTTTTGGAGAAGAGCACTGAGTATCTCTGGGCTGCAGAACAAACAAGTCTTTCTTGGAGAAAGTGAGACCAGGCTGCTCTTTGGAAACAAGGATGGTGAAACTTCTTCTCACACATTTGGTGCATGCTATGAGGGAGGGCCAGTCCTTGGAGAAAGACATCATGTTTAGTAAGGCCAGCATCAGAAAAGAATATCCTCAACTGTGACTGTAACAATGGTTTGAAATATGTAGGAGGTGGTGAAAATGACACAAGCTAGGTCAAGGGTAAGTTCTGTTGTTGATGCACAAAACAATGCAACAATAAATCTACTCTAAAGCAAGAGAATGACGTACTAACCAACTTTTGGTTAGTAGTGATTGCTTAACATTAACACTATCAAGTAGAGCAATTCATGGCATCAACATTTATAAATGGTTACAGATTTGCATGGTTTCTGTATATTGTTGTTGTTTGGTGCCATCAAGTCAACTACATCTCACAATGACCTTATGAGCAACAGTTAGGAACCGGGCCCCAGCTTGGGCTGTCGTCTTGATCGCTAATATACTACAGACCATTGCTACAATCACTGCATCAACACCCCCTCTAGTCCTCACTGTACTACCCACCTTCCCCACCCCCAAATATTTCAGAAGACACACAACATTTAATGATATTGAAAATAATGTTGAGTCCATGGTTAGTAATGGCTCAAACTTGAACTAGCTACAATGCATATGCATTGTTGTTGTTATGCGCTGTTGAGACGCCTGCAACTCATAGTGACCCTATGTACAACAGCACTAAACCCTGCTCTATCCTGTGCCAATCTCACTGTCTCTGACACAGCCACCCTTATTATCTCAGTCACTGAATCAATCCATCTCATCGAGGGCCTTCCCCTCCTGAGCTGTCCCTCCACCCTCCCAAGCATGATGTCCCTCTCCAAGGATCAGTCCCTCCTTACATGTCCAAAGTATGTCAGACGAAGCCCCAGAATCCTTTCCTTCAAGGAGCAGCCTGGTTTAACCCTCTCCAGGATGAATCTGTTTGTTTTCTTGGCAGTCCAGGGTACATTCAGTACTCTTCTCCAGCACCACAGCTCAAAGGCATCAATTCTCCTTCTATCCTCCCTACTCATTGTCTAACTCTCTGATGCATAACAAGTGATTGCAAAGACCATGGCCTGGATCAGGTGCACCTTCATGTACAGACTGACATCTTTGCTCTTCAGTACTTTAGAGAGGTCTCTAACCACAGACTTTCCCAACACAATATGTCTTTTAATTTCCTGGCTGCTGGTGCCAAGAGTGTTGACAGTGGATCCAAGCAAACTAAAACCATGAACAATCTCAATCTCCTCACCATCCATCCTGATGCTGTCCAGTGGTAAGAATCTTTGTTTTCTTGATAATGAGCCTCAAGCCATACTGAAGACTGCAGTCACTGACCTTCAACAGCAAGTGCTTCAGGGCCTCCTCAGTTTCAGCAAGCAGGGTTGTGTCATCTGTATAATGCATATTGTTGTTGATTCTTTCTCCAATCCTCATAAATCCTATGTATTACTATACATTCGAAAACAATTTATAAGAGTATAAATGCATGGTCAATGGATGCTTAGATAAGTAACCATTTACCGAACTAGTAAATTTGTGAAATTGATGCAGTTTAATTCCGGTTCATCATCTCATGAGGACCATCATTAAAATTGTCCCTTCATATAATGATACTAATGGGTTTTCCAATATTTTAATCCTCTCTCTGAGGAAGGACTTTTCTGAAACCTTTGATGTTTCATAATCAGAGAGTCTTTTTCATCTTTGCTTGGTTTACCAATTTTGCATAGCATTCCCTAGTCAGTAATAATTCTGTCGTATTAAAATGACTCTAATGTACGCTTGACGATCCTTAGAGAATATTCGTTTCATCCAAAAGAATTCTCCAAAGAAGAGTTTCTATAGGGAGACCAAATACTAGCTTGATTAATAACTGTTTCACTATTTAAATTTCAGCTGTTGTTTGGGTTAAGCTTCTACTTCCAAATTTGAGGGAGAACAAACATTATTATTTTAAACAACTTGTGGATGCATCAAATTTTGGAGAGTCCAAATAAATACGAAGTCTAGATAACCGAAGACTTCAGAGGTGCACTTGATTAATAAAGGAGGCTATTGATCCTCGTGTTGTACAGGAAATGAAATCTCTCTGTCTATGAATCAGAGGAACATTTACTGAGGACTTTGCAGACTCTCTACAAGAGCAATAATTGGAAGCGTTCGTCTGTAGAAATAACATCTGAACAGTTGCCAATAAAAACATTTTTTTAAGCCAGACTCGCTTGTCTTGTTTTGCTAATCTACTTTAATGGTTTATATGCTTACTGTATTTTAGGGGGAAATATGGAGAACGTTTAAAAACTATTAGCTATAGACATAACTCAATATTAATGAAACACTAATGAATTTACTAATAGTTCATAGATTATACCCATGTGCCACGTGAATTATAGATAGTGGGAGGAGCTTTCTAGTTGTACCTTTTCATGCGGTCTGTCTGCCATTATACCCATATTTCTGGTCCTCCGGTGGCCTAGTGATTTGGAGCTTTGCTCCCATCTGAAAGGCACATGGTTCTCGTCTACCACCTCTTCCATGGGGGAAGGATGGGCCGTATCCTTCGTGTGCATTTTCCTTCCTCTGAAAACCCATTGCAGAGTCAGCTGTGAGTCAAGTCTGGCTTGATGGTGTGTAACAGCCAGAGGAAAGACAGCCATGCTTTTCAGTCTTCCCTTCATTCTCATGCTACGTGTGCTCCTTTTCCTCTTGGGCTGCAGAAGGTGAGCACAAACCAGGCAGAGCCTCAATGAGAGTCTGGTGTCTGTTGTATTAAAACGTAAACTCTTTGAAGTCAAGGCAAAGAGGATGAGTGAGGTTGAAGGGGAGCAAAAGTTCTTCACAGAGTAAGAAGGGTAATTCCCCTGCGTGGCGGAAGTGGAGAAGCCTGTAGAGAACATGGAGATGGGGTTTAACTGCTTGCTGAGACCTCAGAGAGAGGGCTTGGGAGGGAAGGCAAAGCATGCAGGCCTTAGTCTCATGGAATACATGAGCCTGCATGCTAAAGTGCGAGGCTTTTTGGGTTTCAAGAATATGCTTGGGCTTTCCAATGAGGATGCTGGTGAAAAACATACTATTATACTATTTGGCAGTGTTCTTTTTGTAAGAGGCAGCAGCTACAATGGACCTACTTTAAAAAAATAATAGATGTGGTTGATTTGAGTCACTTAACCCTGCCTTAGGAACAGGGATAGAAATGAATCCAGGGCAGTAGGATGCTGGTGTGAACATTATCAAGAGTTCCTCAAATCTGATTCTCTTTATACTAGGTTGGCTACCTTCTGGGATTATAATTCAGATCTGACTTAGCTCTAAGAGTTTCCTAGCCAGAGAGGAAAACAGACACTTACCATTCAAGCTTAATTTGATGGAATATGGGAACAGAGTTATGTCTTGGCCATAGATTTGTATTTTGGATCAATTTTGATATGAAAGGTACAGCCATCAACTTACCTCTTACAGCAGGTTTTGTGCCAAAGAGATGGAGCCAGAAGATAGAGAGGAAAAATTCTGCTGAGAGATGAAATTATAAGCTGAGTGGTTGCCTACCTGGTATAGAATGCATGAGTTTGAATAGAGATTGGGAAACTTACATGAAATGTTTTGTTTCACCAGATCATATGGTCACTTCCAATTATTCATCTCTGGTGTTGCAGCAGGAAATACAGGAATAAGCAAGGCTACATTTTAATAAAACTTTATTTACAAAAAGAGGTTTTAAGCCAGATTTGACTCATCAGGTAGAATGTGGATTTTGGGTTCTTTTTTTTTTTTTTTAAAAAAAACACCTTGAGCTAGAATAAAAATCTCAAACATATTTATGAGGTCTTATCTGCTTTCCCAAGGTTAGACAGATGCCCAAATTTAAGCTATATATGAATTCCTTTATTTTCTGTTTTAAGAAGGCATGTAATATAAGTGACTTTTTGTGATTTTAGTGTCTAGTTGTTAATCAGTTGTAATTCCATAATATGAGAATATTTACAAATTTGCTTACTCTTAATAACAAATATGCAAACTATCTCTACTTGATGCTGTCTCAAAAGATTTCTACAACAAAGCTCAGTATCACAGTGATTAAATAGTACTGTGCACAGAAAATGAAATTTTTTTAGAAAATGAAATTCTTGAATAAACTTCTGTTTGAAGATGATAATAGTATGTTTTGTTACACTAGATTATCAAGATGACTTCATTCCTACATCCAATTCCCAATTTTGTTGACTAATGTAATCAGAACAACTGGAAATATATTTTATAAAGAAATTTATATGTGTAAAGAGATCTAATAATTTTGCTAATAAAGTCTCATCACAGCCTTATATTAAAAAGTACACTGTATACTGGATGAAATGCATATATTTCTTGCACTCACTGGATTTATTGTCTGGTTCTGAAAGTGGATATTAATAATATGAAAAGTTAGGCAAATCATTTTAAAATTATAACTGCCACAAATTCTGTGGAGGAAAACATGTGGTGCTGTGAGAGTAACGAGGAGTCAAAAGTAGATGAGAGCAGATGGGGAAGGAAGGTGTTTCTGAGAAATTGGTCTGTAAATGAAATCTGAAGCTGAGTGGTGTTTAATGAAATGATGTCGTGTTTTGATAGACATGATATATGTGTGGATGGAGAATAATACCAGGCTAGATAGGCAAAATTTCAAATATCCTGAAGCTGGCAAGACTTTCATTTAGAAACTAAATATTGACCCTTTTGAATAAAGCATAAACAATGAGAAACAATGGGACCAGATAGTAGGATGAACAGACAGATAAGATCTGTTCTGACAGGCTGGGCTAGGCTGCATTTTCTTTCAAAAGATAGTTTTGAACTTTTTGCCAAAACCACGCAATAAGTTTCCGGGCAATCCTTTAATTCGAAATTAACTGTGATTAGAAAAGATACAGAAACACAATAGTGAGAGACCAAATCTAAGCAGAATATTTGTGAGGAGATACTCTGCAAGAATACAGAGACTGATACGGACCAGAATGGGAGACGAAGTTCTCTTTGAGTTTGCTAATATGTAAAACAATGATGCCCAGTGAATTGGTTGCTGTGTGAAAAAGAAAAAAAGTACACAGCAATGGTAATGGTTAAGCAATTAATTACCAGGCAAAAAGGCATCCAGAGGTCCCTTCGAAGACAGACGTGGTGATTTTATAAACAACCACAGCCTTAAAAATTCTATTGTTCAGCTTTATGCTGTACATACAGGTTCACCATAAACAGTGACTTGGTGACAGTTACCAAGAAAGCAATCACCACTCCCACCAATACCATGTACACCACCACCACCATCACCAAAACCAGAATAATGGAGAATAAATGTGGTAAATGGATTTGAAATTAGACTGAATATCATTGCTTGGAATCTAAATTTTTTAAAAAGGAAATGAGATGAATGTTTTTAAATGAACCCATCGACTTAATAATCTTTAAGTAATATTTCTACAGGTAATAGAAGGAAAAAGCAAATTTATTCTAATGACTTGTATAAGATTGACAAAAAAGATCAGTCAAATCAGCATTAAAAAAGGAAAATGATTAAAGAACCTCACTTAAAAATTTGGATGCCAAAAATCTTGAGAAAAAAAGAGTGCTGGTATATTGAACTTAACAGCACATGCAAAAAATTGATACATGTTGGTTGAGTACAGTTGACCCCAGGTAAACAAGGATTCTTCAAAATAGAAATGAAAGCAGTGAAGTGGTAATCATTGATAGATCAAACAGAAGATTTCAAGGGACAGCTTGAAAAGGCAAGGCAAATACCAGGACACTGGGTGCAAAAATCCAGAGACAGGAAATCAGAGCAAAGAACATACCCAGCAGTGCTCAAGTTAAAAGAATTGAAAAGATTCAAGCCTTGAGTTGGAATACTGAAGGAATTTATGGGTCAAATACTGGATGATGCAGAAAGTATCAAAAGAGGGTAGGAGCCGTTCAGAGTCACCGTAACAGAACTGATTGGCAATGAATCATTTTCGGAAGTAGCATATGATCCGAGATCCAGGGTAATGAAGGCAGAAGTAAAAACAAGGCTCTTTTCGTAGATGTGGTAGAATGAACAAGAGAGGGGATCTGCTGTGCGTTTAGGACGTTCAATGGATGTAAAAGGAAACTATTTGAAATTGAAGGTTGAGGGCAGGACAGGTGCATGTCTCTGTCAGGAGTCTGACTGAGTTATGGACTGTGTCAACTGCCAGAAAACATCCTAAGAAGTGATAGTTTTGATGGTTGACTAGAGAGGAGTTTTTTAACCTGAATTTACCGAGTCGTGGGTTGTGTTTCTTGCAGGAGTGGCATCTACTTTCTAAACAACATGCCTCTAGAAACTCTATGAACTTTGATAAATGCTGATTGTTGTATAGGGAGCTTCAGACCTTTTGTTCATAGAGTCGCTATGAGTTATGCTCGACTCAGCGGCAATCAACAACAGTATCTTCCTGTATTTCATATCTTTATAGGTACATCCTGAAATCTTTGTTAGAAAATTTATTAGAAGGAATTTTCCCTCTTTCAGAAAAGCACAGGGTAAATTTTCTGTCTCGAAAAAGCGTAGACGTCTCCAAATGGCCTAATTCCAGTTTACTTTTTCCTGAGCTTGTTGGCATTAAGTGGTAAGGAGAAATCCATTACTTTGGCCTCCTGTGGCGAGCATGTGGACTGTGGATCGTGAAAATGCTGATTGGAGAGGAAGAAGGCTTGCATGCAGGAATCACCTGTTAGGAAAGGTATGTTACCTAAAGATGGTGTAGAGAATTTGCTGATGGGTACACCAAGGAAGCTTTTTAATAGCACAATCTGCAAAACATTGACTGGTAGTTACAGTTCAAGTGAGACGTGTGTGTGTGTGTGTGTGTGTGTGTGTGTGCGTGTGTGCGTGTGTGCACGCGCGCGCTAGCGCTAGCACTTCTACCAAAATGTGACTTCTGTGGCAGATGTCAATAGATCAGAAATTGCTGTGTACACTGCTCCGTGGACTTTATTTCTATCTTATGCATCTTTCTCCATACTTGGAAGGCTCAACAAAGAGTTCTTTCTCACCTTCAAAAATCAAAGTTGTATAAGATTTTGACATGTTGTTGCTATGTGCCGTCGAGTCGCCTGTGACTCATAGCGACCTTATGTACAACAGCCCAAAACCCTGCTTTATCCTGTGTCAGCCTGCCTGTCTTCAACACAGTCACCCCAATTACCCCAGTCACTGACTCAATCCACCTCATAGAAGGTCGTCTTCTCCTGTGCTGACCCCTCCACCCTCACAAGCATGATACAGTGCTGTTTATTTGTATCTAACCAAATATCCAAGAAGATCTATCAACAATCTGCGATATGCAGATGATACAACCCTGCTTGCTGAAACTGAGGACGACCCGAAGTGCTTGCTGCGGAGGGTCAAGGACTGCAGCCTCCAATATGGATTGAGGCTCAATGTCAAGAAGACAAAGATTCTCACCACTGGACCAATTGGCAGCATCAGGATGGATGGTGAAGAGATTGAGATTGTTCACAGCTTCAGTTTGCTTGGCTGAGATTGTTCACAGCTTCAGTTTGCTTGGCTCAAGAGTCCACACTCTCGGTTGGCACCAGTAGCCAGGAGATTAGAAGACGCATTGCCATGGGAAAGCCTGCTGTTAGGGACCTCTCCAAAGTACTGAAGAGCAATGGTGTCTCTTTGGAGACTAAGGTGCATCTGATACAGGCCATGGCCTTTGCAATCATTTGTTATGCATCAGAGAGTTGGACAGTGACTAAGGAGGATAGAAGGAGAATTGATGTCTTCGAGCTGTGGTGCTGGAGAGGAGTATTGAATGTACCATGGACTGCCAAGAAAACAAACAGATTCATTCTGGAAAGTGTTAAGCCGGGCTGCTCCTTTGAGGCAATGTGTCTAAGGCTTCGTCTGACGTACTTTGGACATGTTGCAAGGAGGGACAGGTCCTTGGAGAAGGACATCATGCTTGAGAGGGTGGATGGACAGCGCAGAAGGGAAGGCCCCCTATGAGATGGATTGATTCAGTGACTGGAGTAATGGGGATGGGTGTATCAGAGACGGTGTGATTGCCACAGGATAGAGCAGAGTTTAGGGATGTTGTACATAGGGTCGCTATGAGTCGCAGTTGACTCGACGGCACATAACAACAACAACAACAACTGCATACTCTGCTTTCTTCATCCTTGTGTGTGTTGATGCCCCATTGGTAAAACAAGGGGCTAAGGATTGAATCCCATCTTTAAAATAGGTATATGAAGTCCTACCTCTTTTCGTTCTTCTTGTGAGACATAGACGAATCAGGTCCAACTCATGATAAATGTGTTGACAACAGAATGAAGCTCTGTCCAATCCTGTGCCAGCCTCTTAACTGCCCTTGTGTTTGAGCCAATTAGATTAGTCACTGTATCAATCCATCTTCTTGAGCGTCTTTGCCGCCTTCTTTTCTGTGTTTGTTTTTTAAAGTCTTTTATTATGTTTTTTTGTAGCTTTGATTTTAGTGGAAGTTTAGAGGAAGGTTGGGCCCATTCGTCTCATTCATTCATCGAGATATACATTTTCCCCATCCTTCCCCTCTCTCAATTCACTTTGTAATGCACATCCTTTTGCAGATTGTACATTGCACCCTTTCCTTTCCGATAGTCCTTCCCTTTACCTGATCCAGTGTAGTATTCATTATCTATCATTCTTTTTCTGTTCTCCTCCTGCCTGGCCCCTGGGTCCACCTTATTTTTTTATAGCACTGGTCTTGGCCAGTATTTCTTCTTTTGTAACTGAGAGATTTCACTCAGCAGCATGTCTTCCAGACTCGTTCATGTTGTAGTGTTTCATAACTTTTTTATCTTTCATTGCTGCATGATATGAAATCCCCATTGTGTGAATTTACCATCATTTCTCTATCTATTCATTTCTTGACGGGTATGCAGGCTCCTTCCATTTCTTTGCTACTGTGAACAGGGCTGAAATAATCATGAAAGTTTGTCCATCTGTTTGTGGTAAAGCTCTGGTTTCTTTAGAATACATTCCCAGTACAAGTGGATCGAATGGTGTTTATATTTTCAACGTTCTGAGGAAACTTCAGAATGTCTTCTGCAGTGATTGTACAATTTTACTTTCTCACCAGCAGCACATGAGAGCTATAATATCTTTATTCCTTGCCAGAGATTTTTGGTTGCTTTCTTGTTGAGCTTTGTCTTTGTTGCTGTGGTAAGATGATCTTGCTCTGCTTTGCATCTCTAAAGTTTGGACTTTGAGCATTTCTTTATGTGCTTGTTTACCAACTGAATGTCATCTTTCGTGGAGAGTCTCTTCATACTATCTGCTCATTGTGAAATTGAGTTGTTTGTCTTTTTCTTGTTGAGGTGCTGGAGTATTCTGTAAATTTTATGTACGAGTTTAGAAGACATTATGCTGAGTATAATAACCTCGTCACAAAAGGATAAATACTGTGTAAGCCCACTGATATAAAAATAAAATGAGTGTTATGCAGAGGGAGGCGGGGAAAGTAGGAAAAGGCTAGATGATGAACATTACATTGGAAGAGGTTGAAGGAAGGTCAGTCTGAAATGAATGGATAATCAGATGTTATGTATATTACAATTAGTAATCCAGAGCAGAGCATGCATTATGGATTGAAGAGAAGAAAGGGAGGGGATATGAATCTCTATGAGTGAATGAAAACCAATTTCTCTTAAACTTTCATTCAAATCACAATAAGAAACTAAAGTGACATAGTTGCATTTTAAAAAATTATATTTGGAATACGTATTTTGCCTCTGAGTAGTGGTATTGGAGAAGAGGCTTGAACATACATACTGTGGACCACCAAGAAAGCAAATAGGTCTGTCTTGGACAGGATGAAATAAAGTTTCTTCTTAGAGGCTAGGATTTTGAAGCTCTGTCTCACACCTATTTTGGACATGTGGCAAGGAGGGTCTCATCCTCGGAGAAGGACATCAGGCTTGGAAGGGTGGAGGGACAGTGCAGTAGAGGGAGACCCTAGATGAGATGGATTGATACTGTAACTGGGGCGAAGGGGGTTGGTATGTTGGAGTTAGTGAGACTGGCTCAGGACAGGGCAGGCTTCAGAGCTGCTGTACATAGGGGCGCAGGTAACTCGACAGCACATAATAACAGCAACAACATCAACATTTGCTTTTAAAGAAGTCTTGTGCAGTGGATTTTTCTGATAAATAATTTGGGTATTTGACTGCTAGTTCCACAGGCACAGATTATGGATAGAAATGAAATCTTGGACAACTCCAATCTCTTCTCTGTTTATCATGATGCTACTTTGTGGTCCAGCTGTGAATGTTTTTGTTTCCTTTATGCTAGTATCTACTCCACGCTAAAGGCTGTAGTTGTTGATCTTCAATTCACTTCATGGTGAGCAAGCAAGGTTGTGTCATCCGCATATTGCTGGTTCATGAGTCTTCCGCATCCTAATGTAACATTTTTTAATGTATCTGAATACATCTTCTGAAATTGTTTGTTCAGCTATGGATTAAATTTAAAGAAAGGATATAACCCTGAAATACATCTTTTATGATTTAAATCAAGCAGCATCTTTTTGTTATGTCTGCATGACTGCCGTGTGGTTTCTGCATAGGTTCTACAAGAGAACCACTAAGCGTCCTGGAATTTCCATTGTCTCAATGGTATCCATGATCTGTTTTGATCCATACACGTAAAAGCTTTTATACACTCAAGTAAACACACAAATAAGCACACACATCCTTCTGGTAATTTCCCCGTTCACCCAAGATCCATTAGCAGTACTTTTGTACATTTTACGTCCTCTCCTGAATCACCTTGAATTTTTAACTTTCTGTATGATGTACTACTATACCTATTTTTAAAAAGTTGCCTGTAAAATTTTACTTAGGAATTATATGAATGATGATGATGTTGTGTACTATTGAGTCAGAACTGACCCATTGTGACATTCCAGTGGATTTTCAGAGGCTGATAATTATATGGGAAGAGATTGCCTAGCCTCCTTTTACTGAGCAGCAAGATAGATATTTTATTATACTTATGTTAATTTTATATAATGTAAATATATTTGTGTATATATGTGTATGTATTAATATTCTACTCTACACACACACACCCCCACACCCCCACCCCTTCTCTCTCTCACTCACTCATGACTCAACGACACACGAGCTTATATAAGTCCCAGCTCTGTAGATCAAATCTCCAGACAGAGATATCTGGGGACTCAGGTTCCCCAGGTGATTAGTAGGCAGCTTTGGTCTCAGGCTGCTGGCTTCTGAGTTTATTGACTTCAGAGATGACACAGCCAAAGCTGGTGGTTGGAAAACAGAGTCACAGACAGCTGACATTGATGACTGAGGGATTCTGGCTTTGGAGGCTGGCATGCCCGAAAGCCTCTGTTGGAAGTAGGATCAAAGAGAGTCACTTGGTTTAAATCAAGAAACCAGGAGCCACGTGCCAGATGTTCCAAAACCTCAAACTTAGTGTTGTTACATCAGAACCAACTCATAACTGACACTGTTTGGTTTCCAAGGTTGTCAATTGCATGAAAGGCAGTTGCCCATCTTTCTCCGAACATTGATGGAACTGAGCTGCCAGAGAGGCATAGCCTTTGGGTAGCAACCCAACCCTTGGTAGACTGTCCCACCAGAGCTCCCCAGGTGCCAGTTGTAGGTCTTGGTAAAAGTTTTTTTCTAACTTTTCTAGCCAGAAATTTCAAACATAATACCATGCAGGCAACATACCTGAGGACACCAACGTTTATTCAGATAAGGCCAATCCTCTCTGAATACATCCAACTGTCTTCTTGTTTGAGACTTGACCACATTTAGAAGATTCGTACTTAGATATATGGCCACATTGACATACAGTATTAACCATGACATCTTTCATACACTTTAGCTCCTCTGTGTTCAACAGTAAGGTTCAGATTCTCTTAAAGCGTTCATTTTAGTTTTCCCTTCCTTTCTTTTAAATGACCTTTTGATTTCTTCTTGTAAATGCCCTTGATTGTTTCTGCAATGACCTTGACGCTATTCCACAACTTGTCTGGTCATTCTTACTGTGTACTCTAGAGTCAAAAACGACGCATAGCTGACTCTTCGGTGGGTTTTCAGAGGCAGTTAATCATACATGAGGTGATCATTCATCGTTTGAGTATGCGATATTTTATATCTATATATGAGATGGACCGCCAAAAAAACCCAAATAGGTCTGTCTTGGAGAGGGGAAACCAAGTCTCTTCTTGGAGGCTAGGATTTTGAAGTTCCATCTCACATATGTTGGGCACTTGGCCAGAAGAGACAGGTCCTTGGAGAAGGATGTCATGCTTGGAAGGGTGGAGGAACAGCACAGGAGAGGGAGACCCCAGATGAGATGGTTTGATAGAGTAACCGGGGCAAATGGGGGTTGGTGTGTTAGAATTAGTGAGACTGGCTCAGGACAGGGAAGAGTTCAGAGCTGCTGTACATAGGGTTGCCATGGGTCACAGGTGGTTTGACGGCACATAACAACAAGAACAACAACTTGAAATAATTCCTATATTCGGGTAGAATATACTTAAGATTGTCCTTGGGTTCTTGTAGCCTTATATTTTTTCAACTTGAACTTGGAGGCAAGTAATTGATGTCTCTTCTGAGTTGGTTGTTGGACTTGTTTTGACTTATAATATTGATCTTCATTGTGTCTTTCTAAAAATAGAGTTAATTTTATTCCTGTTGATTTCATCTGATGTGATACACATGTACAGCTACCATTCATGTAGCTGAGGAAGAGGAAAGGTATTTTCAACGAATAAGTTGTTTATCATGTGAAATTCAATCATGTTATCTTTGTCGTTTCTATCATTAAGGTTATGTTCTCTAATAATTATCTTCTTTGTAACTTGCATTTCAGTCACCAGTAATTATCAGTTCATCTTGTTTTATTGGTTTCAGACAAATGAAAAAATGCATTTGCATTCACAAAAAAACAGTTTGATCATTTTGTAGTTGCTCAAAACATATTTGTGGTAGTCATCTACTAATTTCCGCTAACCACTTTTAAGAACGTTCCAGCTTCTCTTGATTTTAGTCTCTTGGATGTAACTTGCAATTCCCTTTTTCCATCTGTGCTATCTCTACTGTAATTCACATAATGTCTAGACTGTTGCCATAACATAGGAATGGGATATGGCCAGTTTCCGATCTGTCATTCATAGGGTCTCTATGAATCATGGCCAACTTGATTGTACCCAACACCAACAATCACCATAGTCTATTAGTTGATTTATACTAGTTTTTCAAAAATGCATGTATTTCCTCATGACATCAGTTGTGTAAAATCACTTATAGAATAAAGAATTTACATTCTGAACTGTGTCTATCTTGCATTTTTACTTTTATCATCCTCACAAGGGAGTTCTGGTGGCCAAGTTGGTAGCAAGCTGTGCTGCAATCCTGAAGGCAGGCAGTTTGAATCCACCAGCTGCCTCTGTGGAAGAAAGATGGACAATCTCCTTCTGTGTGATTAACTGCTTCTGATCACCTTCCAGATGGTTGGTCAGCTATGGGTCAGTTCCAACTCGACAGGACTCAGCAACAGCAACAATCACAATAACTTAGACTACAGCTCAATGTATTTGCTACCAGAATATCACTTATATATTTTTTTAATCTATAGATCTTTCTTTGATCTAGATTTATTTGGAAGTATGTTAATTTCCAAATATTTGTTTGCTTTCCCAGCTATCTTTATTGGGAGATCCAACAGCCTAGTGAGTACGGAATTGCACTCCTAACCCAAACACAGACCTTTGGAAGTGGCCAGCTGTTCTGTAGAGGAAAGATGGGCAGTCACCTCTGGGATGATTGACAGCCTCTGAGAACCCACAGGAGGGTCAACCATGAGTCGGTTCCAACAGGATGACCGTGAGTGAGTGAGTGATCTTTCTATTATCAATTTCTGTTTTAATTTTATTGTGATCTTCGCATCTATTTTATCTTATTACTATTGTTTTCAATTAAGTTGTGCCCAAGATATGGTATGTATTGCAAGATGTTGTCTGTGAGCCTGATAAGAGTACATAGTCTGCCATTGTTTGGAATATTCTATAAATGTCAATAATATCGTGCTGCCAGATACTGCTGTTCAAGTCATTGAAAGGATTACTGGTTTTCTGCTTGTTTATGTATTAATTACTGACAGAGGAAATGTCTATTTTTAACTGTACTAGTAATTTTGCCTATTTCTCTAGTCATAACATTTTTTTCCCCTCATGTATTTTGATTCTTTTTATATGATGCATGCATGTTTGGAATTGCCCTAGATTCTTGGGGAGTTGACCTATTTCTCAATAATGCCGTTCACCTCTATATCCCTGACAGTTTTCCTCATTCTGCAATCAACTTTGATGAAATCTATATAGCAGATTTATTTTGATGAGTGTTAGTGTGGTATATTTTGCACCATTCCTGTAACTTTTTACATGTCTGGAGACTTTTATAATGTAAGACTTGCTTTCTGTTTCTCTTCTGGACAGTATGTAATTGTTGGTGTTTGTCTGCTTGTTTTTAACACCACAATATTTACCAGTTAATAGGTGGACTTAGATATTTTGAAAGTAATTGTTGATATTGTCGGATCAATACCTACCATGTTTGTAACCATTTTATAATTGGTATTTGTTTTTGCCCTCTCCTCTTCTTCTACTTCCGCTGGCTTTAACTGAGCATTTTATGATTCCATTATATCTCCTTATGTTGATGTATCAATTACACTTTCCTAAAAAAAGAAAAAAAAAAACTTCATCAGTGCCTTGGAATGTATAATATGCTTTCTGAAATATAATCTAATTTACCTTTCAAATACCACTTCACATGTAATACAGGTGATTGAATGTTGAATATTTTCAATTATTCCCGTCAGTTCCTTGTTCTATTTCTGTTGTTCATTTCACATATTCGTACCCTAAAGTCATCTGATAAATTATTACTATTATTACTTTAAACAAAGAGATGTATTGGATCAATTAAGGAAAAACACAATTGAAAAATATGTTACCTTGATTGATTCCTTCTTAGACATTCCTATTTTCTTTATATACATCTACTTTTCTGACCTATACTTTTTTCCTCCTTGAGAAAGCATTTGTTTAAACCTTTATTAAAAGGTGTGAATTGTGTCAATGAATTTCTTCAGGACTGGTTTGCATGAGAAAGCCTTTATTTCTTTACATCTGAGAGCTCAGTTCACTTGTTATATGCTGTCCAGTCATTTGCAACTCATAGCGATCCTATGTCCAAGAGCCCTAAACCCTGCTCTCTCCTGTGCCAATCTCACTGTCTCTAACACATCTATTCCACTACCCCAGTCACTGAATTAATCCATCTCAGTGAGGGTCTTCCTTTCCTGCACTGTCCCTCCACCCTCCTAAACATGACGTCACTCTCCAAGGAATGGATCCCTCCTTTCAACATGCCCAAAGTATTTCAAACAAAGCTTCAGAATCCTTTCCTCCAAGGAGCAGCCCGGTTTCACCCTCTCCAGGATGAACCTGTTTGTTCTCCTGGCAGTCCATGGTATATTCAATACTCTTCTCCAGCACCACAGCTCAAAGGCATCAATTCTCTTTCTGTCATCCCTCGTCACTGCATGCAATCACAAAGACGATGCTCTGCATCAGGACCCTTTAGTCCCCAGCCTGATGTCACAGCTCTTCCATACTCTGGAGAAGTCCCTGACAGCTGACTTTCCCAATGCAATGCATCTCTTGATTTCCTTGTGTCTGATACCAAGAGTGTTGATTGTGGAACCAACCAAATAGAGTTTTATTGTTTGCTTTGTTGTTTTTTTTTTCTTCAACATTCTCTCATTAAATGCTTATTCTGTTTGCATATCCGCTGGTAAGACTCAAAGTCAAACATACTACCTGAAAGGGTCTCTTCTCCTTTGCCCACCTGATGTGGTACATAAAACTATTAACAATCATGAAATGAAAGACTTGATCACAGTATAGGTAGTGTGAGAAAATACTATGAGGTGGATTGATTCAGTGACTGGGATAATTGGGATGGGAGTGTCAGAGACAGTGCGATTGGCACAGGACAGAGCGGAGTTTAGGGCTGTTGTACATAGGGTCGCTATGAGTCGCAGGCGACTCGACGGCACATAACAACAACAACAACATGACATTTGATTTTAATAGAACTCAGAATACATTCAGCTATACATATTGCAGTCTTAAGTAAAGGTCATTTTTGAAAAAGAAATCTA
Organism: Elephantulus edwardii; assembly: GCF_000299155.1. Taxonomy (NCBI): domain Eukaryota; kingdom Metazoa; phylum Chordata; class Mammalia; order Macroscelidea; family Macroscelididae; genus Elephantulus; species Elephantulus edwardii. Next base: position 15,188,773 of record NW_006399761.1, read on the forward strand.
TATAGACGAATCCTCTATGTGAGCTCTGGTAGCCTAGTGGGAGGAAGCTGCATTGCGTTCACAAAGGCACACAATTCAAATCCATCAGCTCCTCCGCAGGAAAAGGTTGAGTAGTTTCCGCCCCAATCTCCTTCCTCTGCCTCTGAAAATTTGCTGAAGGGTCAGCAATGAGTTGGTTTTGGCTCCAGCACAACAACAAATCTTAAATATAGTGGGGTTTCTCTGGGGTCAGAAAGAATGACTTCTCTTACTTTGCTCCCCTGAAGCACCACCTTGAATGATAAGTGGATATTAGGCACTTCCTGAGTTGTTTCTACACACGGACATTATCAATTAGTCTAATGCTGGAAGTAAATTACTTTCCTTTGAACTGGGTCACACAATATTACAGTAAATGTCAGTTAATGTTTCAAACCGTAAGTGTCTTTATGCTTAATAAAGTATCCCCTCGGACCTGCTAATGACTGTCTCTAAATAGAATGTCATTTTCTGAACTTGCACTTCAAGAACATCCTCTAGGAACGTGAGGACATGACAGGCTTTATTGTAAAACACTGTGGGTCGATTCTATATACATATGTTCTTATGTTCCATGTCTCAATTTCCTCACAAATAAAAAAAACAGTGTTTTTAGTGAATCTGCCAAAAACTGACAATGTGAATTATTTATGGATGATTTAGATCCTTGAGAAATTTCCTGCTTGAATATTTCCATGTAATTGACTCTAAATTTGAAGGTAGGGGGAATTGGAAGGCTGATTTTTCTGTCTAAAACGAATGTGTGCTTTCAGATCATATAACTTCCCTTGGGAAAACCAGGGAAATGAATGGCTTGGTTTGCTGCAGACAATGACTGCAGTTGGCTTCTGTTTCATATTGTTGTTATTTGTCATGTTTTAATGTCGGCTTTGATTATTATGTTTCTAGTCTCCGTCCCTCAGAATTTTTTTTATCGCTCATCTATTTCCAGCACCTTAACAAGAATGATCACACAGGAAAGATTAACCAATAGTAGAAAGAACTTTGGGGGGGCTCTGGCAGAGGAGCCCATAGGGAGTTGCTTTCCTACCCAAAAGTCAGAGTATCTCTGTTGCTTTGATCTCACTAGGGATTCCTCAGGAGACAGATGGACATGTCCCTCCTGTGCTATTTATAGCCTCCCAAACCCCACTGGAGGGTCGACTAGGGGTCATTTCTGACTCAAGGGCAATGGGTTGAGTTCTATGACTTACTGGTGTTTTATTTTGAAATTATCTCAGTATATGCCATCAAGATCAAATTCAAGTTCGTCACCATCAAGGTGGGACCAACTCAGAGCTGACCCTTTTCAGATTTCTGTTTTGTAGTACCATGACTGAGAGACGGACTAATTTGTGGCTTCCAGAACTTCCCTTGTGGTTTTAGCTGTCAACATCTTTCTTCACCATGGAAACCTTGGGACTGAGAAATAGAATCTGAAAGGAAGCTGTGTTAGACCTTCAGTTTTCTGAATTTGTCTTTTTCTTGCTTTTTTTTGTGATGTTAGACATATTTTTTATTATTAATTTTAATGAAAATTTAGAGACTTCGGATTTCCATTCACTGACGCACTTTTCTCCCTGCTCACCCCTCCCCCCAGTTCACTCTTCTCTTTGAAAAGTAAAAGAAAAACTTTCTCATTGTTATATAATCCCTCCCACCCAGGTCTACTCCACTATGCAGCCTTCATTCTGGACTCCTGTCATGACAATAAAACCTAATCACATATCTCTTTTAAACAATTTTCCCCCTCATCTGTTTCAATGAAATATACATTATTTATCCCATCTTTCTCAATCTCCCCGCAACCCTGATGTCAGTCCCATTTTACAACAGTGGCACTATGCAGTATTTGTCCTTTTGTGACTAAGATATTTCACTCAGCATAATGTCCTCCAGGGTCACCCATTTTGAATAATATTTCATGAGCTCCTTGTTTTTTAATGCCGCATAGTATTCCATTGTGTGGATATACCAGAGCTTCTCTATCCATTTGTTTGTTGATGGGCACTTAGGTTGTTTCCAACTCTTTGCTATTGTGAACAAAGATGTGATAAACATGGGTGTGTATGTATCTGCTTGGATGTCAGTTATGGTCTCTTTGGGCTATATTCCCAGTAGTGGAATTGCTGGGCCAAATGGTATCTCTATTTGCAACTTTTTGAGAAAGCACCATACTGCCGTCCACAGTGGTTGCACCATTTAATGAAAATAGGCACAAGTTTAACCTGTTTACTATTGAATATAGTATATATACATTGATAAAATTCTTACATTTATATTGAAGATATGATAAAGAGAAAAATAAAGGTCTTGAAATTTAGTCCTGTAGAGTGACTTTTGGCGTGATAAAATAGTTACATGTTAACCTCCCCTGATCTGTGAATGACTGCCGTTTACTTAAAATCCAACATATACTAACAGGAGAAGAAGCAGCTATGGCATGTATTTCTTAAAAACTTTGAATGCTTCCAAAGAGGTGTTAACATTAAAAAAAAAGAAGAAAATGTAGACATTGACATTTTACATTTTATTGTTAGTTCTTCTATTCTTAAGTTGCTTGCATCTAATAAAAAAAAAATATAAAGCAACATGATCTTCTATGATCTAAATTGGACACATTGGCTAATTCCAAACCCCACTGTCAGTTTTTAGATTTCATTGTTTTCCAAAAATGTATGACATAAAACAGGACATACAATAAAAGACTAAGTATCCCAGGAAAAAAGAAACACACACAAAAATGAAATAAACCCCCAATATAGAATGCATATGGATAACTGATATGTTTCTCTTTGTCACTCCATTATCCACTTGTGAGAAAGTTAGTTGTAAAATAGAAATGTTAACTTCTGTTGCTTCATTATTCAATTTTTATTTTCCATGTGGCAACATTGTCAGAGTTTACTAGCTTGAAATAATTGTCCAAGTTAGAATTCCCACAGCCTAGTCAGTCTTTTTCTTTATCACAAAAATAATGTTACAAATATACAGACCTGCTGCTATCTCCTTGGATATTCTTGGCAATTTCATACTTTTATGTCTTGAAATTCTTTTTCTTCTGTGTATGGAATTCCTTATTTCTACTAACATTTATAGCCCCAGCAACCCAAGGAAGAGTCACCATGAGTAAGAATTAATTCAGTGGCTGTGGTTTGTTTTGTTTTTCTCCTGCTAGAGTCGATTTGTTCGTCAATATCATAGCCTGACATTATCTTCTTTGCTTATCTTTCCCAGACTCTCAACTTTGATTTACTTACTTACTTGTATGATTTATTTACTTCTTGTATGCCCTTCTTCTGCGACTTGAGTCTTTGTGGAATAGCTACATTCTTCCACTGTTCCTTTTTTATTTATCAAGCTAAGATTTAAGTTAATAAAGAAAAAGTCAGTGGTCAATATGCTGTTTTACAGTCTTTCTTCCTTCCTTTGGTAACTTAATAGGGAGTGATTTTATGTGTGCAATTTCATGTACTTCTCAAAGAGACCCTGAAAATTTTATGGGCATATTACACTAGAGTTTCTAGTTAAGGAAAAAGTAGAAATATGCTAGCTGAGACCCGAGATATGTTGACTGTCCACATGGTATGGGCATTTAGTGCCTGGGTGAATTCTGTGTACTTCAGACTTTGTATTCAGAACACTGATGTTCAGGAAACAAAGAGAAGAAATCATGGGTTCAGAAGCAATCTTATATTTATCAGTTGCTCAGCATTTGAGGATTGTAATCAGGGAATAAAAAAAAAGTAAAATGAAAATAAAAGCACTACCATGATGGAATCCTCATATCTGTTAGCTACTCCCTCTATTTGTATAGACAAAATTACAAGAAAACCGAGCCTGAAGAATATTGCCAAATTTACTTACAATGAGATGGATTTCCCTACTTCCCTGCAGATAATACTTTTCCTTGAATAAAAGAGATGTAGGCATGAATGTCTGCTCAGAAATTTTTTTTATGCCTTTTTTTTTTAAAGTTGTCAAAGCTATGAGGGATACCAGACTTTCTGGGGCCATGGGGACTAGGGGAACCCCTGACACTATTGTTCCAAGATAATCTTTATACCTCAAAACAAATAAATTCTCCAAAGCTTAAAGATCTCTTCTTTTAGCATTATTCTTTTTATTCCTTCTCCACTTTATTTTTATTTTATATAAATTTGCATACAAAATCTGTATACATGGTGCATAATTCATATACATTGTTCACACATTTCTTTATTCACATTGTGTTTCAATCACTCTTGTATATTGTGTTGTATAAACTTAATCACAGATAGTCTATCTGTGCTTCATTGACTATGCAAAGGCATTTGACTGTGTAGATCATAACAAACTGTGGCTGACTCTGAGAAGAATGGGAATCCCTGAACACTTGATCGTTCTAATGCGAAACTTATACTTGGACCAGGAGGCAGTCGTCAGAACAGAGCAAGGGAACACTGCATGGTTCAAAATTGGGAAGGGCGTACGCCAGGGATGCATCCTATCTCCATACCTCTTCAACCTATATGCAGAACAGATTATCCGGGAGGCTGGGCTCTATGAAGAGAAATGTGGGGTCAGGATTGGTGGACGATTTATCAACAATCTGCGTTATGCGGATGACACAACCCTGCTTGCTGAAACTGAGGAGGACCTGAAGCACCTGCTGCAGAGAGTCAAGGACTGCAGCCTGCAATATGGATTGAGGCTCAATGTCAAGAAGACAAAGATTCTCACCACTGGACCAATCGGCAGCATCAGGATGGATGGTGAAGAGATTGAGATTGTACACAGCTTTAGTTTGCTTGGCTCCATAGTCAACAGTCTTGGCACCAGCAGCCAGGAAATTAAAAGGCGCATTGCCATGGGAAAGTCTGCTGTTAGGGACCTCTCCAAAGTGCTGAAGAGCAGTGGTGTCTCTCTGGAGACTAAGGTGCGTCTGATACAGGCCATAGTCTTCGCAATCACCTGTTATGCATCAGAGAGTTGGACAATGACCAAGGAGGATAGAAGGAGAACTGATGCCTTTGAGCTGTGGTGCTGGAGAAGAGTACTGAGAATACCATGGACTGCTAGGAAAACAAATAGATTTGTCCTGGAGAGGGTTAAACCGGGTGGCTCCTTGGAGGTAAGGATTCTGAGGCTCCGTCTAACTTACTTCGGACATGTAGCGAGGAGATACCGGTCCTTGGAGAGGGACATCATGCTTGGGAGGGTGGAGGGACAGCGCAGGAGAGGAAGGCCCTCTATGAGGTGGATTGATTCAGTGACTGGGATAATTGGGATGGGAGTGTCAGAGACAGTGCGATTGGCTCAGGACAGAGCGGAGTTTAGGGCTGTTGTACATAGGGTCGCTATGAGTCGCAGGCGACTCGACGGCACATAACAACAACAACAACTACATAAACTTAATCACCATTGACCTATGCCTGTTTTTTCAGGTCTTCATTGAATGTTTCCTAATTTCTTCACCTTCACATCTACCCACCAAACTCTGTCATCTCAATGTTTTCTTCCCCTTCCTATTCTCTACCACCTTGACCACCTCACTTTCCACTTTTGGACTTTTATTCACATCTTACTGGTAGTCCTTCTATGTTTTAAAACAGTGATAGTGGTATTATGATATTTGTTCTTATGAGACTGAGTTCACTCAGAATAATGCTCTTTAGAGTCTCCCATTTTAGAAAGTATTTCACCAAATTGTTGCTCCTTAATGCTGCATAGTATTCCACTGTGTGAATGTACACACTTTCTCAATCCTTTCATTTCTTAATGGACATGTGGGCTGTTTAAATTTCCTTGTTATTGTGAGTGATGTGGCTATGAACATAGATGTGCAAATCTCTGTTTGTGTCTCAGTTTCATTTTCCTTGGGTTATATTCCAGCCAGTCATACGGAATTTCTGTGTTCAGTTATTTTAGGAAATGCCAAAATGCCTTCCAGAGTGGTTGTACCATTTTGCAATCCCACAAACAGTGTATGAGAGTTCTAATCTTTCCACATCCTCCTCAATATTTTATTGCTTGTTAAACTTTGCCACTGCTACTGAATTGAGATAGTACCTCATTGTGGTTTTGATTTGCATTTCTCTTATTGCCAGTGATTTTGAGCATTTCCCCCATGTGTCTGTTGGTCATCTGAATGGTTTCCTTTGTGAAAAAGCTTTCCATGTCTTCTGCTCATTTTGTGATTAGGATATCAGTCTTTTCCTTGTGGAGCTCCTGTAGTATTCTGTAAACTCTTATTATGAGATTCTTATCTGAAATGTCATTACCAATATTTTTTCCCCCAATCAGTAAATATTCTTTTCACCCAATTGAAAAAAAAAATTTGAAACACACAGGGGCTTAATTTTTAGCAGGTACCATTCACCAATTTTGTCCATTGCTGGTTGGGCATTTCTGGCTGTATTTGCAAGCTATTTTATACCATAGTCTAGCCTTTTAAATTTAACCTTATGCTTTTAAAATAAGACTAAATAGAGTACACTTGATCCAAGCAATAGCATTTTTAGTTGATTCTTATGCATCTGAACTTTGGACACTGAAAAAGGGTGATAGAATAAGAATCAATGTCTTTGAATTTTGGTGCTGGAGAAGAGTAACCCCAGGTACTCTGAATATCCCCAGGACTGCTAAAAGAACAATCAATCAAATCTGTCCTGAAAAAAGTAAACCAGAGTGCTCCTTAGAGGCAGGGATGATGAAGCTTTGTCTCACATATCTGGGACTATTGTCAGGAGGGACCAGTTCTTTGAAAAAGACTTTATGCTGGGAAAGTGGGGAATCAGAGACAGAGAAAGACTCCCAACAAGATGGATTTATACAGTAACCATAACAACAGGCTGCTATATCAGAGATCTTGAGGGTGGACATCGCTCAGATGAATTGACGTTTCAATTAATCTCATTGAGGGGTGTGTTCTTTCTCACTGATGACGATTTTGCCAAGCATAATACCCTTCTACAGGGCCTTGTCCTCCTGATATCTTGTCTAAAGTATGTGACAGGAGGGTTTTCCATCCTTGCTTCTGAGGAACATTCCGACTGTACTTATTCCAGATACATTTGTTCATTGTTTTCTAAGAACATGGCCTGTTTTATAATCTTCACCAACATCATGACTCAATTTTTGCTTTTTTTTTTTTAATTCAGTGTACAGCTTACACATGCACACACCCCACCACCCCCACAATGAAATGAAAAGGACATTTCTACTTTTTAAAACTTTCAAGACATCTTTTGTAACAGATCTGTCAAACGAAATAGGCTGTTTATTTTTGTGACATCTGTTTGTTCAAAGAAAACAAGAAAATGTTGCGTGGTTTAAATCAGGAACGGCATGAGTCAGGGCCGTTTTCTTTCTAGATATTTATTCAGCCTGAACGCAGAGTAAACATTCTGAGGAGAGAGACTACAGAAAGAAGAATGAAGTAGCAGAGTGAGAGGAAGATGTAGTAATAATTTTTCAAACCAAGAAATTGCTTTGCAAACAGAGCGAGGCCATCCCACATTGCGTGTTTTAAAATAGGGAAAGGGGTGCATCCGAGTTGTATTGTTGCATGAAAATGAGGCCTGAATGGGAGAAAGAATCACCTAAACATCAGTTGTATTGGAGGAAGAGGCTTTTATTGACAGTGGAACTATGGCAGACTAATGTCCTAAGATCTAAGCTTTTTGACCAGCCTTTGTCTTTACTTTATATAGGATGACATACGGGATGCCACCATGTCACCTTCCTATTAGTAATTTCTGGTTGAACCTAAGCAGGAAATGATAGCTTCTTTGTCTAAACTGAGTCACAAGTTCCAAAGGTGGGGACCAGGAAACTGAAGCTTCTCAAAGTTATCAGGTCTCAAGGCTGAACCTCAAAGTCTTGTGGGCATGGCAGTCCTCTCAGTATGTGAACAAGTAATGTGGCATCAACATTGGAATGAGACTCATCAACAACCTGAATTATGCAAATAATACAACCTTGTTTGCTGAAAGTGAGGAGAGTTCTGAAACATTTGCTACAGAAGATAAACATACTTCAGTCTTCAATACAGATTACATTTCAACATAAAAAAAATATTCAGCACTGGATCAATATTGTGTTCGTTGGAGAAAAGATGGAAGCTGTTAACAATATCTTTCTATTGGATCTACCATCCATCAATACACACTAAAGCAATAGTCAAGAAATCAAAAGATGCTTTGCAGTATACAAATCTACTGTTAAAGACCTCTTCAAAGTGCAAAAGAACAATGGTGTCAGTTATAAAACTAAGGTGCACCTGATTCAAGCCTTGCTATTTTCAATTGTTTCCTGTGCATCTGAAAGTTGGACAATGAATAAAAATGACAGAAGAGGAATCAATAAATGTGAGTTGTGGTCTTGGAAATGGGTACTGAATATCCTATGGATTGCCAAAAGAATCAACAAGTTTATATTAGATGAAATACAGCCAAGGTGTTTCTTGGAGGCAAGGATGGTGAAACGTCATCTCATCATCTTTGGGCCTCTTGTCTGGAGGGTTCAAACTTTGGAAAAGAAGATCCTGCTGGGAAAGGTGGATGGTCTGAAAAAGAGAGGCTAACCCCCAACAAGATAGAATGATACAGTGACTCTAACAATGGATTTAAGCGTATCACAGATTGTGAAGATGACCCAGGAAGAGAGATAGCTCAGATCTATAGTTCATAAAATGTCTATGAGTCAGAGTGAGCTTGAGGACACCTAACAACCGCAGATTATGCAGATGATACACCTTGCATGCTAATTGTGAAAAGGACTTGAAGCATTTACTTTTGAATATCAAAGACTTGTTTCTTTACTCAGGCAAAAAACATATCTCACTAAAAGGTAGCATCAAGATGGATGGCGAAGAGATTGAGATTGTTCACAGCTTCAGTTTGCTCAGCTCCACGGTCAACACTCTTGGCACCAGCAGTCAGGAAATTAAAAAAATGTATCGTGATGGGAAAGTCTGTGGTTAGGGGCCTCTCTAAAGTACTCAAGAGCAACGGTCTCTCTGGAGACTAAGGTCCGCCTGGTACAGGCCATGGTCTTTGCAATCACTTGTTATGCATCAGAGAGTTGGACAATGACTAGGGAGGACAGAAGGAGAATTGATGCCTTTGAGCTGTGGTGCTGGAGAAGAGTACTGAATGTACCATGGACTGCCAGGAAAACAAACAGATTCATCCTAGAGAGGACTAAACCAAGCAACTCCTTGGAGGCAAGGATTCTGGGGCTTTGTCTGACACACTTTGGGCATGTTGCAAGGGGAGGGACAGCACAAGAGGAGAGGATCCTCTATGAGATGGATTGATTCAGTGACTGGGGTAATCAGGATGGGTGTGTCAGAGGCAGTGTGACTGGCACAGGATAGAGCAGGGCTTAGGGCTGTTGTACATAGGATCGCTATGAGTCACAAACGACTCGACGGCACGTAACAACAACAACAACAACAACAACAATAGGTACTTTACAGAGCCCTGGTGACCTAGTGGTAGGAAACTGTGCTGTAATTCCAAAGGAATATGGTTCTCATTCATCAGCTGCACCATGGGGGAAGGATGGGCAGTCTCCTATTGTGTGATTAACTCCCTTTGAAAACCTGCCGGAGGGTGAGCTATGGGTTGTTTCTGACTCAAAGGTACAAAACAACAGCAATAACAACACAGCAAGTATGTACTTTAGGGAGCACAAGTGGCTTAGAGCTAATAAATTGCATCCTCAACCCAAAGGCGTGTGGTTTGAATTTGTCAGCTGCTTTGTGGGAAAAAGGTGGTCATTCTCCTCCTCTGTGATTTACTGCCTCTCAAAATCTGCTGGAGGATTAGCTATGTGTTGGTTCTCACTTGAAGGTACTTAAGAACAAGTATGTACTTCACGTAAGAGTTCAGAGTCTTAAATAGAATCCTTTAGCTGCAAATTGTATCAGATTACTAGATCTGTCACTTTTTAGAACCTCTCTAAAATAATAATTTTAAAATTATTTTATTGACTTGTGTACAGTAAGTTGTTTATATTTTGTTTTATTCATGTGCATTGGTTCCTCCCCCAATTCTCTCCCTCTACCCACCAAACTCTGTGACCTTGTGATTCCCCCTTCTGCAGCTCCTGCCCCCTCCTCTTCTCTCTTTGGATATCCATCTACATCTTATTGGTTATCCTTCTATTTTTATTATAATGATCTTTTACTGTGTTTATTCTTATGCACTTGAGTTAGTTTACTCTGAATAATGCTCTCTAGGCTCTCCCATGCTATGTAGTTAAAATAAATCTTAAAGGCACTATATAGAAGATTGTTGTTGTTAGGTGCCATCCATTGAGTTTGACCTATAAACAACAGCTCTATGAACAACAGATCTGAACTGTGTTCTATTCTGTGCCATTCTCATAATCTCTGCCAAGAAAGCAACCAAGTCTGTCCTAGAGAGGGTAGAACTATTTTGCTCTTTGGAGGCAAGGATTTTGAAGCGCCATCTGATATACTTTGGGATGTTGGAGGGACCAGTTCTTGGAGAAGGACGTCAGACTTGGAAGGATAGAGGGACAGCACAGGAAAGGAGGACCCTGGATGAGATGGATTGACACGGTGACTGTGGTAATGGGGCCAGTGTGTTGGAGAGTGTGAGATTGGCTCAGGGTTGGACAGGGTGCAGAAGTATTGTTCATAAGGTTGCTGTGAGTTGTTGTCGACTCAACAGCACATAACAACATGCCCTAGCATCACTTCGTCTTTGGCATCTGAAAACTGGAAAACGAATAAGGATGACAGAAGAAAGGATGCATTTGAGCTGAGTGTTGGAGAACAGTACTCAATATGCAATGGAATGCTAGAAGAACAGATATGTCTTGCAGAAAGCAGAGGAGGAATGCTCCTTGGAGGTAAAAACAACAAATACTCATCTCACATACTTGTTGCTATGGCATGTTGTTAGGAGAGGTTATTTTTTGGAGAAGGACATCATGCTTGGAACCAGCACCGGATGGAGATCTATTCCTTTGTACTTGGGATCACTATTAGTTAAGGCCAAGTGCCTGGCAGCTGGAGACAGCAGTAATACATAGAATCTGAGAAGCAGGCTAACGTGATGGGTTGTTCTTGTTGTTAGATGCTGGCCAGTGAACCCACAGTGACTCTAGGAACATAGATCTCAATCTCGCCCCTTCTACACCATCCTCTTGAACTCTGACATGCTTGAGTCCACTTTAGAGTATCTAAAACGAAACACTTTTGAGTGAATGCTTCTGAATGAGAAATCAATATTTGCTTTTGCATTACATGAAACACAAGGGTAGCTGAAACACGCCTAGAAAGGAAATGCTTGCAGATAAGGAATCTGTTAGCACACATTATAGTTCTCACAGGGGAGTGATAAGGAGGGCCTGGTCCAGGGGTGACGGAAAGATCACCGAGGATGTGGTTCTAAAGAGAACAAACGTTGCTCATGGTCAAGTTGGGAGCAGTGAGTTGATGTGTGAGGGAGGAACAAGTCACCGATGGAAGGTGAAAGTGGTTGTACAACTGGAAGGCTACAATCCATGTCACTGAATTGTACATGGAGCAACTTGAATTAGTTGCTATTTAGTTCCTATTTTTGTTTTAGAGGTGTAATTGAATATTTAAGTCTCATGTGCCAACTTAATGTTTTTCATCAGCTCAGGGACAGAAAATTTTACAGGTGTCACAATTTTTTGTTTAGGTGCTGCTTTCATGGAAGCCTTAGTAGCAGCCATTGTGGTCTTTTTAGGTGCTTGCTTAGCCTTCTTTGTTTCCTTGGCAGCCCCAATAGCCTGTTCTCATTGAGCCTTTCTAACTTCAGGTTTTTGATTCCTCTTGGCCATTACATCATCAAGAGATGCACCAGTGATGGCCCTTTGGAATTTGACTGCATGGAGTCCAATTTATCTGCTGTGGATTTCTTTTGGAAAGGAGAGCCAACTCATATTTTGCATTAAGAAACTGAAAAACCTTCTCGTAGGTCCTGGCATAGCGTCTCTTGTGCCCAGGGTAGATATTGTACCCACTGAAACTGCACAGCTCGACCTTCATGGCTGCGACTTCATGGGTACGGGGAAGATGATGAAGAAGTGTGAATTCCTTTGTGTGGTTTATAATCACAACAACAAAATGGTAACTAAAACATAAAACTTCTTACTGTAGAGTTGGAAGTGACTCACAGGTGACCATCCAGGGTGTTACTGAGGCTGTTAATGGCATGGAAGGAGATTGTCCATCTTTCTCCGGGGGAGTTAATGGCAGGGTTGAATTACTAGGGAGGTGCGGCCTTTGCGTTAGCAGTGCAACTCTGTGAACAATGCCACCAGAATGCCGTAATAATCCTAGAAAAGTATTGGCTGGTAATAGTAGTAAGAGAAAAAGAATAGTTGTTTCAATGTAGCTTCTGTTCCTTTTCTTCACCTCCAACGCATTGCTATTTACTCAGTTGATCAGAGCAGGACATTTACTGCCTCTATCATCTCTCATCTAGATCAGTATTCCATTCTTTAAAATATTGAATGTTGCTCTTAGCAGTCAACTGACTTTAAACCAGGGTGGGGTAGACCAGATGGAAATCAGCTGAAGTCAGAAGAAAAAGAAAGACTTAGCTGGAAATATGTTTATTTTTATGATAATTTTGTGTCTCTGTAATTGAATAGCCAGGAGCTAGATAAGGTTAAATAAATGTAAGTGGCGTGTTTATTTGATATAGTTGAAGGCAACTAAATAATATGGTGTATTCTTCTTTGAAGCTCTCAGACAAATGGAGTATAAGTAAATGGAATAAACATGTGAAATAGATCCTGGGGATACTTGTATTAAAATTGATAGCCGCCCCAGCGATACCATGGCATAAATGCTGTTAGAACATTCTCTGCATCACATCAAAGCCTTAAAAAGAATCAGAACTTTTATATAACATATGCTTAATAGTGTATAAAGCATGCTCTTTCATATTTTATTTAATCTTTAAAAGAATTTTTCCAGAACGGCAGGATCTGTGTCCCTAGACCTCTACCAAGATGGAATGACTTTCACAACTGCTTACCAGGCTGGTAAACAGCAAATGAGAAGTTGTCATCTTCTTTTTTTTTTTAATGTCCTATTTGAGAATTGACCTCAACGTGAGGCAGTAGGTTTGATTTTGATGTTATATTTTGCACACCATGCCTTGTTGTTGTGGTTGTGTGCTGTCGAGTCAGAACTGACCCTCTGGCTGGCTTTCAGAGGCAGTTAATCTCAAGGGAAGAGGTTGCCCATCCTTCTCCCATGGAATAGCTGGTGCATTTGACCTGCGTGCCTTTGGGATTGTAGCACAGCTTCTTGCCACTAATATTCTAGGCTATTGCAAGAATGATTGTAATACATGATGCCTCGAGTCCAGACCAAAGTTATTGATTGTAGTTATCATCCTGGGCTTTTTCTTTGGGTCTCAGAACAACAAAGTTGTAGAATTTATTTTGAGCTCATAACAACCAGAGGTTCTTCGAACAACAACAAACAATTCATTGTAGTAGAATAGGAACCAACTCATAGCTGACTCTCCAGCAGGCTGTCAGAGACTGGGCATTGCATTGAAAAAGACTGCTCATCTTTCTCCTTTGGTGTAGCTGGTATATTCGAACCACCTACCTTTGGACTGGCAGCATTACTCCTTAACCATTAGGCCATTGGCGCTCCCTAATTTGCCAGAGTTCTTCTCCTAGACTTCCTGAATCTGGAACGAGCTAACAGAGGATTTCCTATCTGGAACATGGTAGGTCATCAAAATTGAAAGAAGTAGCGCAAGGTAAAGCCCACACAAAGCTTGAAAGGCTTGGTGTGATGGGAAACAATTTCCTCCTTTTGTGCCACTGGCCAAAACAAACTACATGAGCACACCTAGTTTCAGGTGAGCAGAGACATGTAATACTGTGCTTACTCGAAAGAGAAAGATAGTTTTATAAATATCAAAAATTCATAAAAAATTAGAAAAGACATGTCATTTTGTTTTGACATTAAAAATAAGAAATGTTTACTTTCTTTTCACCTCAAACCCCTAATCAAATCCATTTGTATTGATTCTGACCCATCACAACCCTCCAGTCAATTTGTGAGACTGTGAATCTTTATAGGAGGAGACAGATTGCTATATCTTTCTCCCGAAGAGCTGCTGGTGGGTTCAAACCATCAACCTATCAGTCCACCACCACCATGTCTCTAAAACTGCTCAAGCTTATTCTCATATTATTTAATGACTATAATTTCTCAGTAGCTCAGGGTGAGAGTTCTCAGAGTGAGGCAGTTCTCTGAAAAGTGCATGATGTGAAGATCATGTGGGTTTCTGAACTCCACAAATTGTCTCCTCCTTGGAAAGTCACATTCTTAAAGCCTGTACATCCTCCTGACGTCCCAATCTCATTTGAGCACAAACATTGCTCTATGTGTACAGATACATTTTCCTTTAAATCCTCCTTTCTCCTCAATCATCAATTAAATCTCTTAAATCCACTCAGATTCTCCTGCATTTTAGGCATCTACGATCCTGGGCACCCTACAATCATAGTAAAACAAACTATATGTATTGTGATCTAACTTTTCTGAGTCTTGGAGTGCTATTCTACAAATAGGTGTAATATTCATGAGAATTAAAGAAACTACATATGTTAGGACCTGGTACTTGGTTCTTACTCTCTTCCTGTTCTTCTTCTCTCTTTTCCATTGACATTTTGGGGAAATGAAAGAATGGGGAATGGTTTGTCATGGATTAATCTTGTGTCTTTTAGCCTCAGTGTCCTGTTTGTGTTTCTTAAAGATGGTTAGCAAAACAGAAAGTAACAAAACCATGTCAGAGTGAAATATGCACACATCAGTTTTAATTTCTTGTAGGGAACATGCAAAGGAGAGAGCACAGAACCAAGAAAGTGTGGTAATCAGAATTTCAGGCATTAACATGTGTTAAAGAGCAGGAAAGATAAAGCACTTTGGTCAGCCGGGCTGACTGCCACTCGCGGTAATGAAGGCACCTTCCCTAAACACACCTTCTGCAGAGCGGACAATCAGAAACCTCCCGTTGTCGCATCCTCCTCAGATTTGTGTCACCCTTGTCTATCTTCCTTGGCAACAAGAAGAGAGAACCATTTGCCAGGATAAGGATTGTTCGTAAAAATTCATTTTTAAGGATATTTTCCTCAGGGGCCTCTATAATGAAAGGGAAGCCTCTTCTGCCTCTTTGGGCAAGTTAAGACAAATGACCAGTCAGAGTGGACTAAGGCAGCTTCTTTGCTGGGTGCAATGAGGCAAAATCAAAGCCATGAAAGGAAATATAAAATAATGAAAATGGTCCAAAGTTCATAAGTTGTTGCACAGCTTGTGAAAAGCAGAGGCTACAAAAACTGTCTTTTTGTAGAATGAGCTAGGAATTGCAAACTCAGCTCCAAGGAGCATCTTATTCTGAGATATAAAAAACAAAGCCCATTTTATAATTTTTTAAAAATATATACATAAAATGATGCCTCTTGTGGCCTAGTGGCAAGACACTGTACTGCAATTCTGAAGGCTGGTGGTTCGAGGCTACCAGCTTTTCTGCTGGAGAAGGATGGGCAATCTCCTCCTGTACAATTAACTGCCTCTGAAAGCCTGCTGCAGGGTCAGGTATGGGTAAGTTCCGACTCTGTGGTACACAAGAAGAAATAGCAACAACTTTTCTTTTTATGCACAAACGTGTGTGTGTGTGTTTACATATATAAAGATACATATAATGTCTTTTTCCATTTAAGGATGTAAGTCACTCGGGAAGTGAGTCCTGGGCATGTTACACTCCTACCTAAAAGACCATGCTCGTTCAGGAGTTATATCCACCAGGCACTCTGCAAGAGAAAAATGAGCACTCTGCTTCCATTAAGATGTCCAACTTTAGAAACTTCGTGATGGACGGCTTTCAGTGGTACTTGACTAGGCAGTGGGTTTGAGTTATTTCCCACTTATGCCATCCCTGGGCCTTAGAGACCAGAGAAGGAGGTTTGTTGTAAAATCTGTACTTAGACTGCATTACAAGTCAGCTTGAAACCCACATGATGATTCTGAGCCTCATGTTCTATCATTAATCATTCATTCATCCATCCATTCATTCATTCATTTTAAGGTGCGTTAATGTGAGAGTTCCTCTATTCGTGTCATTTTTTCATACTCTGGTGGTTTCTGTGTTGCCGTTGACATTTCAAATCCCAGGAAGGTCACCCATGGTGGAACTTATCAGTAGAATTTCTAGACTAAGAAGAAGTGGGAAACACTTGGACAAATTGGCCAGTTATGGGAGGGAAAACCATTGGGATAACAGTGGAACATAATGTGAAGTAATATCAGAAGATGAGCCCCTCCAGGTTGGGGGCACTAAAAATGTGGCTGGCAAAGGCCACTGTACTCAGACTAGTGTTAATCTTAAAGCTATGGTTAGGTAAAGCTTTCAGGACTTCATTTTCTAATGTGGCATGACTCAAAATGAAAAAAAAAAAAAAAACCCAACAACCCAATTGGAAAATCCATTCATATTCTGAGTATATTATTGTATTTTTTGTTGTTGTTGTAATTATGTGCCACCGAGTCAACTCTGACTCACAACAACCCTATGTACAACAGCTCTGAACCCTGCTCTATCTTGAGCCAATCACTGTCTCTGACACACCCACCCCTGTTACCTCCGTCACTGAGTCAATCCATCTCATCTGGGGTCTTCCTCTCTTGTGCTGTCCCTCCACCCTTCCAAGCATGATGGTCTCTCCAAGGACTGGTCTTTCCTTACAACATGCCCAAAATACATGGGACAGAGCTTAAAAATTCTTCCCTCCAAGGAGCAACCTGATTTGTCAGGTGCCATCAAACCAAGTGTGACTCACAGAGACCCCATGATCAGCCAGCCTGAACCCTGCCCTGTCCTGTGCCATCCTCACGTCATCCTCTGAAAGACTCAAGCCCATTGCTGATGTCACTGTGACAATCTCATTGGAGGTCTTCATCTTCTTTGTGTTTCCCTCCCATCGTTTTAAGCATGATGCTCCTCTCCAATAAATAGCCTCACCTAGCTACGTGTCCAAAATATAAACCAAGGAAAACTGGAGGTTCTCAAAACGGAAGCAGACTGCTTGAAGATCATGCCCTACACATTCACTCGCTCATTGCCATTGAGTTGAAGCCTAGCTGCTACTTCACAGAGATTCCTAAGGCAGTAAATGTTACAAGAGGAGCTTTCCCATCTTCCTCCTGCAGAGCAACTGGTAGTTTTGAACCACCAGATAAGTACTACAGACTAGACCCCGAGAGCCACCATGCTGAGGCATTGTCCTCTCAACCCATTGCCACTGAGTCAAACTGATCTGTAACTGATCTTCCAGTGATTTTTCTGCGACTGTCAATCACATAGGAGAAGACGCCAATCTTTATCTCAAGGAGCCACTGATGAATTCAGATTCTCAGAGAGGGACCACCTTTAGGTTAACAGCGCAGTTCCCCACAGTCTATGCTGCCTGAGCTTCCTCTCCAAGACCTTAGTAAACTGACACATATGTAGTGATATGTAAACACTTATGTTGTTGTTATGTCTCGTTGAGTCATTTGTGACTCATAGAGACCCTATGTACAACAGCCCTAAACCCTACTCTATCCTGTGCCAATCACACTGCCTCTGACACACCCATTCCGATTACCCCAGTCACTGAATCAATCCACCTCATAGAGGGTCTTCCCCTCCTGCGCTGTCCCTCCACCCTCCCAAGCATGATGTCCCTCTCCAAGGACCTGTCTCTCCTTACAACATGTCCAAAGTATGTCAGACGAAGCCTCAGAATCCTTGCCTCCAAGGAGCAGCCTGGTTTAACCCTCTCTAGGATGAATCTGTTTGTTTTCTTGGCAGTCCAGTGTACATTCAATATTTAGTAATTTAGTATTTTTACTAAGTTAATAGATTACTTTCGTATTTTTATCTGTAACAAACTTTTTCTCTCTTTGAGTGGTTTTTCCTTTGTGACCATGATCCTTAAGCCTAACAAGTTAGATCATATGTTGATTATATGAATGCCATCAGAGATTATATAACAAAATGCTGCAATATAACTTATTTACTGCAAATACTTTTTTATGAATAACATAACTAACAACAGTATGTGTGGCCCTCACCAGATGGCACCTCTAGGAACAGAACTGACTGCATCTGTAAGAAGAAATTTAAACACTTACTGATCAAGAACAGGTACTCTATCATTCAGTGCAGATTACACCTCATATATAAAATCTCTTCCAAATGGACCGATAAGCTACAACATGATCACACCCATTGACTGCTTTCAAGCCAGTTTCAACTTAGGGACTCTTGCTGCTGTAAATCATAATGGGAGGAGACTGCCTGTGTTTCTCCTGCAGAGCCACTGGTGGGTTTGGGCCACTGAAAAGGCGCAGTCTTTGAATTATGAGTGAAACTTACTGTGGACCATCTACAAAGATTGAATTTTGCTTGTTTCTATAGTCAATACACGTGGAAGCATCAGTCAAGAACTCAACATTTCTGTCTACAACTTTGAAAACAGTTGTTTAGTTTTTCTTAACTGGAGGGGCCTGGCAATAAAAAACTTGCCATAAGAATTTGTTATAATATTTTTGAACAATCATATTTTAATGTAATGGAATCTTGGTAGGAGAGATGTTCATTAAAAATGTTAATTCATTTAAAACATTATCAAAAGGGAAAAATCAATATTGCTTTGGTAAATATAAAAAAAAAATCTCGAAAGTGTGAAAAAGCAAAGAAATCTCCTTGAAGACTAAGATGTACTTCACCCAGGGTGTGGCATGTTCACAAGAGCTGCACAATGAATAAGGAAGACAGAAGAAGAATTGAAGCCTTTGAATTGTAGGGTCTATGAAGAATATTGAATAGACCATCAGAGGAATGAACGAGGCAGTCTGGAAAGAAGTGTACCCATAATGCTCTTTGGAAGGCAGGTACTTAAGACTTCATCTCATGTACTTTTGACATGTTTTCAGAATAGAAAACTTCCTGTAGAAGTAGACGGTGTTTGATAAGGCAGGTGGTTAACCAAGGGGTAGGGTGGAGAGGAAAACCTTTAACACCAGGACTGGCACAGCCAAGCATAACTGTGGTTGTTAGGATGGTACAAGCCTGCCAGTGCTGTGCACAGAGCTGCTGAGGGCCAATACAGACTCTAACAGCAACAACATTAGCCATACGTCTGGTGAATGGGAACAATGATTTCTTTTCTGAAGTGCCCCACTCTGTGTGTCTCTACTTTCCTCTGCCTGTGGTGTCCCCTAAAAGCAGACATCTCCATCAGTGCTACTAGGTCCCTAATGCTTTTCCACTCCTAATTTTAGACTTGTTCCCTGGAGCTGAAGTTCACAGACCCAAATATAGAGTCGACATCGGTTCCACTCTGTAAGAGTGATGGAGATCACCTATGACTAGCGGCCCACAACTGGAAAATGCACAGAAAAGGCATCAAAGGGATGAGAAGATGTAGCGTCAGACTTGGTGGTGTCTACAAATTCAGGCATTGCTTTATCAGATGCTTGCTAAAGTTGTCTGTATGTTGTTCTTTGTATTTTCTTGGTAAAATGTATAGGTAGCTTTTTGTTTTGTTTTTACATAAAAAACACACTAGACACATTAAAACTAGACAAAACTAAACTCAGATCCTGGCTCTGTTGGTTTTGGGGGTTTTTTTTTCCTTCTGAGAAGTTACTGCTCTTGCTTTAGCATCTCCATTTATAAAAAAGCAAGAAACAAATCTATCACTGTTTTTTTAATTGATTGAGTCACTAAACCTAGCCATCTAGCAAGCATTACTATGTACACGTTGTGTTGTTGTTATTATATACACTCATGTTGGAACTGACTGACAGGGACCTTCTAAGGGAGCACTGGTGGCCTAATGGTAAGAACTTGTGCTGGACTCCCAAAGGCACGTGGTTCAAATCCACCAGCTGCTCCACAGGAGACGATGGACAATCTCCTCCTGTGCAGTTTACAGCCTCTGAAAACCTGCTGGAGGGTCAGCTATGAGTCAGTGTCAACTCAACAGCACATGACATCAGTGAGTTTTCAAAAGCTGTAAATAAATAAAAAAAAAAGCTGTAAATAGCAAAGGAGGAGATTGCCTATATTTTTTCCGTGGAGCAGCTAGTGGATTTGAACCACATGCCTTTGATTTGGCAGTGAAACTCCTCTCTGCTTTAAACACCAGGCATTGGTTTCTGAGTTCCTGAATTCTGTAAATGATGGAGATAACTTGATATTATCCTTGTTCTTGAGGAATTGACTAAAATTGATGGTGGTAAAAAACCAAACCAAACCAAAACAACAACAAAAAACCCCAACCACCCAGCATCTCTCTTAATTATTTTTTTCTCTTTTTTTTTTAATTTTCTACTAGCTTATTTATAAAATTTGAATACACTTTTTTAAAGAACAAATTCTTTCAATTTTCCTCATCCTCCCACCCATCAAATTGTACAACCCTATGATTAATCCACTCTCCCCCTGCACATTCACATCCGTCTACTTCCAACCTCCCTCATCCCTCTTGG
Organism: Elephantulus edwardii; assembly: GCF_000299155.1. Classification (NCBI taxonomy): domain Eukaryota; kingdom Metazoa; phylum Chordata; class Mammalia; order Macroscelidea; family Macroscelididae; genus Elephantulus; species Elephantulus edwardii. The sequence goes on from NW_006399761.1 coordinate 15,209,348, forward strand.
ATCCTTATACTCATTCTATAATAACGGTTTTATACACTATTTATCCTTGCGGAACTGAGTTGTTTCACTCAGCATACTACTCTCCTGTCCTTCCCAAGTTAGGTAATAATTTACAAAATTCACGTAACTCCCTTAAGTTCTGGGACTGCTTTTCTTTTGTGCCAGGCAAGAGGTAAAGGGTATTTTCCAATTCTCAGGAACATTGCTTCCTAAATTCCAGTCACTGCAGTTGCTTTTTTACTGACTTCAGATTGGTTATAAGTCATGACATCACTCCATGGGCTTTCCTGGACTGTAAGTCTTTGTAGAAAGAGACTGCTCCATTTCCCCCCAGAGAGGAGGAAGAGGAGGAGTAGTAGTGTAATCTATCGCTGTTTTGATTATTGCTGTTGTCGTGTGCTGTCAAGTTGAAACCAACTCACACTTGACCCTCCAGCAGGTTTTCAGAAGCTGTATAATCACACAGAATGAGATTGCCGAGCCGCTGGTGGATTTGAATCGCGTAACTTCAGGTTAGCAGTGCGGCTCCTTACCACAGCAATCCAAATTGTTATGCAATGCGCCACCAGTTCTTGGACATCATGCTTGGCAAAGTAGGGAGTCAGCAAAGGAGAGGAAGACCCTCAGTAAAGATGGATTGGACGCAGCAGAGGTGGTGGGGAGGATGACTCTGAATTGGGTAGAGTTACTGTATGTAAATTCGGTCTGAGTCAGAGACAATTCTCTGGCACCTAATGACTTCAGACATTCAAAACTCATTGCTGTGGCATCCAGAAACGGACACAGAACTGATTCTCTAGTGGGTTTTCAGAGGCTCTGGATTGGGTGAGAAGAGATTGCCTGCTTTTCTTCCTCAGAACAGCTGATAGATTTGAACCACCTGCCTTTGGGGTTGGCAGAATGGCTGACTCCCTACCCACTAGAACCTAGTTACCTTATAAGGTCCTATCTTTCTTTAAAAATATGTAAGCAAAGAGGCCACAGATGCCCATGTTGATAGTTCAACTATCTTCTTTACCTCCTTCCATCTACGAAAAAGTTCTGTTTCCTGTGTTACATTTTTTCTAAAAGCTCTCTTCTACTTTGTCTTCTTTTCAAGGCACTCATGAGGGGATGAAATATCCAGAGGCAAGGAAACAGTGAAGCCTTGACACTATTTTTGGACAAGCTGAAGGGAAAATAGAGCAAATGAAATGCTAGTTAATGAATTAAAAGTTACTGCATCTGATGGTGTCCTGTCCCCTTAAACTTTAGCTCAAGTTGTCCTGAGCTATTAATCAAGCAGACACAGGAGACTGAAGGATGAAGAGAAGAGTGGGTGTGACATAGTGCAGTGAGATGACAGACACTGTGGTCATAAATCAGTGCAATCAGGGAGCTCTGGTGGCTTAATGGTAAGGAATTGTTCTGCCAACCCAAAGGTGAGCAATTCAAATCCACTGGCTGCTCGGTGGGAGAAAGAGGAATAATCAACACCTTTGTAACTCACTACCTTTGAAAACTCAATGGGGAGTCTACTATGGGTCAGTTCTCACTTGATGGTAAAACAGCAACAACAACCTCTAGTGAAATTGAATGAAAGAATCTTAGGGATCAAAATGACCCAGATAATTCTCCACACCAACTCCTTTATTTGACCTGAGAAGGATCTGAATTTCAGAGCTAGAACTAGAAGCCAACGAACTGGACCACCACTCTACCCTCCAATTCTGACTCTGTATTTTCTCGCTTGGCATGGCTTCCCTTTCTTGCCCAAAACCTGGCGAAGAAAGGTGAGCTGCGTTCTTGGCAGATGGACTGCAAAATTCACACTGCAACCATTTTGAGTTTGGTGTTTTTGTTTTTCCTGTGTGCATGCTACCAGCAGACCACATGGAACTGCAAGATGCGATCTGCAGTCATAAATCAAGCTAGAAATATTGAACAAAGGCAGTTTGTGTAGTGAAAATGAATGTATCAGTTGTCCCATGCACTGGGAAGGAAAATAAAAAAAGGACCTTTTTAAATTCTTCTTCCCTACTGAAACTGAAGGCTACTGCATAATAAAAAGTGACCCTTTGAAGCCAGGAATGTTAGCCTTTCTCAGCCTTGATGAGAATATTTCATTCCTTTATTGTCATGTTGGATTTTAAAGGAAAGTATAATTTAGACATAAAGGGACCAGGAAAATGGCTCCAGGGTGTTCTCCATTTCTATCCTACCTTCCAGAAATGTCGGCTTGGCATCAAACAGCCATGCAAACCCCAGCCTGTCTCAGGGACCTAGGCTTTAAAGAGGTCGCCTTCTCTTCTAATTAGTTCACTGAGATATGAAACCTATCCAGCAACATTATCTACAGTCTCACCCTAATAAGAGTAAATATATGAATGTGTGTTGGTGACAGAGACTGTGCTTGGAAGGGTAAAGGGTTAAGGTTGAAGATGGATGAGATGGATTGACAGAGTGACTGTGACCATGGGGTCAGATGTGTCTGAGCAAGTGAGGTTGGTTCAGAATAGGGCAATGTTCAGATTTATTGTTCCTAGAGTCAACATGAGTTGTAGTTGACTTGATGGCACATAACAACAATATTGAACATGCAAAGAGTATGTATATGTATTATATATACATTTGTATCCCCTCCACCCAGACACTAATCATATATCCTAACACTAGAAACCTCAGTTCCTTTGGGCGTAAATGACACTTTCTTGTGATGTGCAGGCTGGTCAATGCTTTCTGTTGGCATGCCCTTATAATGCTACCAAAAAAACGGGGTTAGAGGATTTGCACCAAGTCAAAGGGACTCTCTCCAGGATTTGAATCTCCAGTGGCATGACACAAGGTGGAAAAGAAATGGTGTGACTCATCTAAAGCAACTGACTCATCCAAGCACAGCATTATCCACGAGCTATTTCTGTAATCACAGACATATTATACAATCTGTGGTGTCCACTGCTATGTATAGCCACTAGTTATATGAAGCTTATGCACTCCCCAAACCGGCTAGTGTGACTCAGAAGCTGAGTTCTTAAAAGAATTTGAATTTTTTTAAATTATTATTAAATTTTATTAGTTTTAATGAA
>NW_006399761.1:15214112-15237903 GCF_000299155.1 Elephantulus edwardii
TTTCAGCAAGCAGGGTTGTGTCATCCGCATAACGCAGATTATTGATAAATCTTTCCTCATTAGCTAGATGTATTTTCTGTTTCAGACAATTCAAGAAGCCTCATTGAAGAACTTAAGTGAGACAAATCACTAATTTACTCAGTTATCAATAAAATGTTGTCTGGTTTTGTTGAGGGTTGTGAAAAGACTCATTGACGATCAATGCTACGCAAGTTCCAAAAAATTCTTGCTAAAACTGAAAAGCTGAGTAAATGAAGTCAGAGACTATAGCCTTCTGTATAAACTGTACGTAAACACAAAGAAAGCAACAATCTTTGTGACTAATAAACACCATCACAATGCACAGGGAAAAGATTGAATTCATCAAGAATGTCTTTCGACTTGGATCCACAAGCAACCCCCATAGAAACAACTGTGAAGACATCAAATGACTTCTTGCATTGGGCAAATCTGAATGGTGATGATTAAATGAGATAATGTCTGTGTATATAGCACAGTGTGCACAGTACCAAGTCAGGCGCCAGGAATAACCCTGGCTATTGTGCGTTGCTATTTAAATCACCCAGAAGGGAGCTCAGAATATATAAACCCTCAGTCATTCTTTGTTTATTCCTCTTCCCTTTAATATTCAAGTCATGGCTCTAGTGGTAGCATGCCTGTCTCTGAAACTGGTAATGGTGGATTCAAACTTAGCTTGAAGGAAACAGGAGAAATGGGAAGAAAAGAGGAAGGACCTTTTCTGGAACTTTTCAAAGCAAAGGAAATGAGACCTTAAATTGCACTTTGGGGTGAGTTCTGTTCTGCGAGCGAAAAGATTTCAAAAGGTTCACATTTCATTCGGGAGACAGAGGATGCAGGCAACCTCTGCACATTCTCCACCTTGATAGCAAAAATACGTGTAGCTAGATCTCCAAATTTCACCAGCACTCCAGTTGTCTTCATTATACTATCTCCTCTTTTCTTTCTCTATAACTTAGTCTGTTTTTCCCTCCTACCATTCTTTCATTATTAGTCAAAGGGAGGGAGATACTAATTTAGCACTTCTGCTTTCAACGTTCATTCACTCTCTACAGCTTTTATATATGTTTGTTTTCTCAGCAAGTAGTATCAGGAAAGAAACCTGGAGTGTATCTGTAAGATATTGCTTGGTGTTGGACAGTAGAAATATAATCAAGTAACCAAGGGGGGAGGAAACAATTTGGGAGCCTGGTGGATAATGCTGCGGGGATTCAGTTTTCAAGGACAAAGCCTTCTTTCCTACCTGGTTTCAGCCTCTTTGGAAAGTGTTGTTGCTTGTCTTTGAGTCAGAACCAACCCATAGCTGATCCTCAGCAGGTTTTCAATGACAGTAAATTTCCCGGGAAGAGATTGTCCATCCTTCTCCCGAGGAACAGCTGGTGGACTTGAACCACTTGCCTTTGGGATTACAGCACAGCTTCTTACCAGTAGACCTCCAGAGCTCCTTCTGATACAATTCAATCAGCTTTCCTTCCCAGGGTCTGGTTGACTCAGCCTCACGTGTAGCTACACTCTACACTGAGATCTAAGTGCATCCCTCTTTCAAGCCTGGATGGCATTCATTCCCAGAAAGACCATGGGCCATCCTTACAGCTGCCTCTACAGGTTGTTGAACCAGACCTGGTGACCTTTGCCTCCTACATGCGTCTTACTGGTATCAGAGCACTCAGAATCATAGGAAGTCAATGCCTTTCAGGAACTGACCATCTTGAGCGACCAACTTTATGTAGCTGTACCTGTGAAAGTACTTCTTCTCTGAATTCGCAAGAAAAGGGGAGGGGAGTACCTTCGGTATCACCACGGCTTACCTCTTTAACACTCAAGTCCTGCACATTAAAATGCAGGGGGGGGGGGAACTGGGACATAAGACTCTAATTTCTCTCCTCCCCCATCCTACATGATCTAATTGTGCACTTTCCCTAACATCAACCACCCATTTCAAGCTTGAACCTAAATGATGGTGTATTTAATCTCTCTCTACAGGGAGAGCGCTCTCTCACACAAGCTCTCTCCCTCTCCCTCCCTCCCATGCGCTCTCTCTTTCTCTCCCTCCAGCTCTCACTCTCTTCCCCCTCCCCTTTCCCTCCCTCCCCTTTCTCTCTCTTCCCCTCCCTTTCTCCCCCTCTCTCCTCCCTCTCCTCTCTGCTTCTTTCTCTCCCTCTCTTCTCCCTTTCCTCCGTCTCTTCCCCATCTCTCCCCCTCAGCTCTCTTTCTCACTCCCCACCTATGTACCTGTCTGTCCATCCATTGTCTGTCTATCATCTCCTCTTGGTCCAAGCCCAGATTTGTTAACTGAGAGTAGAAGGTATGTGGCAAATTTTCTCTTCAGAAAGTCTGGCTTTCTTGCCTTTTGCCTCATCAAAAAGGTTTAGTACCGACTCTTTGGTGCTCCAGAACAGTGCCTGCACTATAATTATGACAAAAGAGACAAAAATTCACTCATTATATATTTACCAAGCTTCTTTTCTTTTTTGAAATAAAACTTATCTTCTTTTTCTGCCTTTCTATCAAGCCCAGTGCATTTTAAATTCTTTTCCATTTTCAGGTTTTGAGCTTTTCCATATTGGATGAAAATTTGATCTGTAGATCCCTGTAAGATATCCCTTCAAGGCCCCTCACTTGGAAGACTTGTCCTGGAAGACTAGTTTTTACAGTTAGTTTCAAGACTGAACATAAACAATAGTGCAACCTGATTGTCTAGCAGGTAATGAGTATCCCCATTACATGAAATAGTCTTCACTATGAATTGAGGTTACACAGGGATTTTTTCTTTTTCTTTTCATCAAGATACACTGTGCCTTGAGTTACTATGAGCACCATTCAATTTGAGGTCAGTAGACTTGATTTTTTGATTGTTGTTATTTGAAACAATTGTTGTTATTTGATTGTTGTTATTTTGATTGTTGTTATTTCTGTGCCAAGTGGCCTTTCATACTCAGAGGATGCAAAAGTGAGCAAGACAGATGATAATATTTGCCTTTTTTTGAAATTGTAGTGGAATTCAACATCCAAAACAAATGTTATCGATTGAATTGTTACTCCCCCGAAATACAAGCAAGGGTGTCAACTTAAAGGCCAGGGTGGACCTGATACATGCCACAGAATTTTCATTTGCTTCATATATGTGTGAAAGAAGAAAAATTGAAGAAGAAACGATGCCTTGGGATTGTGATTTTGGGAAAGATCAATGAATAAATATCATGGACTGCCAGAAGCATCAGCAAATCTGTTCCAGAGGAAGTACAACCAAGATGTTCCTTTGAAGGCAAGAACGTTGAAAGTTCCTCTCACCTACTTTGGCAATGTTGTCACAAGGGGCCAGTCCTTGGAAAAACATAATACTGGGAAAATAGAGAGTCAGCAAAAGAGTTAAAACTCTTACTGTGATGGATTGACTGCCAACAAATGGACAAGAGCATGGCCAGTGTTGTGAGGACAGGAAAAAATACAGATCTGTTATTTTAGGGTCTCTGTGAGTAGCAGGTGACTACAGCACCTAACAACAACAGTCTGTCCATTAACATCTTGGACATATGCCCTTAAGATTCAATCACAAAATTAAAATATTTAATCTTGAGAGAAGATTATTCTCCATAATATAATGTAATCAGTCCATCCGTTGAGGTCCTGCCAGTGTAAGGTGGATCCTTCAGTTCATCCCTTGAGAGTTATAAAAAGACCAAAACAGACACAGGCCATTAAATGGGAAGACGGTTGTTGTGTGTTGTAGAGTTGGAATTGACCCGTAGCTGACCTTCTGGCAGGTTTTCAGATGCAGTTAATCGCATGGGAGGAGATTGTCCATCCTTCTCCCATGGAGCATCTGGTGGCCTTGAACTGCATGTCTTATGGATTGCAGTGTAGCTTCTTACCACTAGGCCACCAGAGTTCCACAAAAGGGAAGACAGATGTTATGTCAGAATTGTCTTCAAACCAAAAAACTAAGGAAATCCAAAAACTACAAATAAGAATCAACATGAACTTGGACTTTTCACCTACAGGGTGGTACAAAAACATACTTCTGCTTTTTGAGGCCTCTCATTCATGATATTTCTCTTACAGAAGAACAAATGAAGAAAAAAAATACCTAACACGCAATGTCAAATTATTAAATAGTGACGGAATATGGCTACATCCCACTGTGTGTAGAATGCTGTGGAACTTTGCAGGTAAACTCATATGCCTTTTTCTTAAAGTTTTGAATTGTTTTTGGCTCAAAAGAGCTAAACATTAAGCAATTAGGAAAAGCAACACTGCAAAATGTTTAAAATTTGGGGAGCTCTGGTGGCCTTGTGGCAAGAAGCTGCACTGCAATCCCAGAGATACGTGGTTCGAATCCACCAGATGCTCTGCTGGAGAAGGAGGGGCCATCTCCTCCTGTACCAGTCAGATCCAATTTGACGGTACACACACACAGAGAAAATAATAAAATAAAAAATTTAAAAATAAGTTTAAAATTTATGACAAATGTAAAGACATAAAGACAATAATGTAGTCATTAGAAATTTTAAGAATAACTAAGTTTGCTTCAGATTTGAAGCAGATAAAGCCACCATCATCCATGGAAACAGTTCTAACGTTAAAATGATGCTTTTTCAAAAGAGAATATTATTCCCATGACATATTCTTCAAGTTTGATGGAGTGGGATTTTTCACTCCACCAAAGCCAACTATTTTGGGAGGATGGTTTCTATTTCTGTAGCTCTGATCTCTCTTTGAAATTTAAGCTCTGCTTCTCGTCTTGGAGGATATCCTCACCTGAAGGTCTTATTCTCCTTTCAAACTATCTAAAACAAATTCATTCTCTTTCTCCCTAAATAAGTTTCCCTTTAGGGCACAGCTTTAGATATCAGCATTCCCCCAACTGTGTCACTTGAAAACTTTGAAGCCACCCTGCTCTCACCCTCTTTTTCTTCTCTGTTCTCTTACAGCAAACCAGTCGTCCAGACCGTCTGTTTTTTTTCTGCTCCATCCAATTTCCACTGCCTCTAGGCTAAAACGGGATCTTATTTATCTGTCTTTGGATGATTGTTATATGCTTCCAGTTAATTTTCATTATCTTTTTAAAATTCATTGTATACTTTTCACAGCAGGATCACTATAGATATAGTTATTCTTGATGAAGATGATACAAGACCAGTAAAGCTATTGATGTATCAGTGGCCTTCTTTGTTGCATTTTATTTTGGCCTGAAGAGGGTTATCTTGTCTGTCCTCTTCAATATCCTGACTACAGCATTTGGCGTATTACTGATATGTCTTATGTACCCTTAAGTTGAAACTGACTCAACTTACCCTTTGGGATTTCAGAAGCTGCAAATCACACCAGAAGAGATTGTCACAGCTTCTCCATCAGAGCAGCTAGTGGATTCAGACTGTATGCCTTTTGGTTGGTAGCACAGCTCCTTACCCCTTAGGCCACTGGGTCTGAGCTAGACTTTTTCCATCTGCCCTATTTCTTGAATGTATTCACAAGTCAGTTTCTTGGCTACAGAAGTTAAAAGGAGATATGCCAATGTACTTTGCCCGCCTGAAAATCTGCAATCTCTTTTAAGTTTTCAATCCAAAAAAAGCTAAGGATAAAATATGATCAGAGAAGCACCAAATTTTGTCACATTTATGATAAATTTATGATGAATCAGTTTGTGTTACAGGACACATATGCTTATATATAATCACTTTTTATATGTCTTAATGGTTAGTACATGAAATTTCTTTTAAAACTACAACTTTCTTCAATCTAAGGACATTTTCTTCAGTCTTAGGTAATTATGACTTGGCAAGTGATCTGGTGTTAATACCTTTGTTGTTATTACTCCTGTGTTTTGGTTCTTACTTGATGGCTAAAATGTCGTTGAAAGTGTTTAATTAAATGTGTGATCTATATGTTCACACATCATTTAATTAAACCTATGTTTGTAGACATAAGGTGAACTCTTCTTTTATCACAAAGGCTTTCAACTTCCCAAGTAAATTTTCCTATGATTCCTGAGTAGGATGCTTAATTACATTTGTGTTGTTTTCAAATATCCTAACCACCAATTGTCCACCGTTCTGGCCACACAGAAAACAAGCCACGTTAGAAGTGAAATGTTGCATATAGCCATTAAAAATGACATTTTATAGAAGTTACCTCTCTTGGCACAGACTCACGACAGAAGAGGTACCTTAATATTTCATGTCCCCTGTAAAATATTGAAGAATCACCATTCTCTTCTCTTGGGAAAGAGGGAAAAAAGTCCCAGTAGCCTTAGCACTCACAAAATCGAGTGACATATGAGGAGCACATATTTTTGGTCATGAGTATTAAGGGAAAAATTTCAGGCAGAAATATGTTTACCAGGTTGGAAATGATATTTCTTAAGTTTAAATGCTATTTCTGGAAAATCTGTAGTGGTTTGAAATGTTCCCTCATACCCCAGCTGCTTTTCCACCTCTGAAAATTCATTGTTATTGAGTTGGAAGCAACTTATATTTGAATTCCCAGAGTCAGGCCCCCTTTGGGTTGGTAATATAACTGGCTACATGCTACCCCGCCAGGCTTCCGCTCTTCTTCGCCCAGTCTGACCCATTTTCACCCCATCGTATAATGTCATCTTTCCATTTTGCCATATTTCCCAATATCATTTTGTTATGATTAAAACTATTCATATCACACTTACCATAGTTAGACAGACCTGGAGGATTGGTGGTGTTTTTTTTCATTGGTTGGTGTTTGGTTTTTTTTTTTTCTTTATTTTGTTTTTTAAGTAAAGCAGAGATTATAAGTAAATTTAGCAATATTCATAAATACAGAACATTCTCCCGTAGAAACACCAATTTTTAGGCAGAATCTGAAAAGAAGTAATAAAATGTGATATTATGGTATGAAATTGAGAGTGCAGATAGAAAAATTAAAGCTTCCCATTTGTTTAAGAAAAGCTCACAAAAGAATTAAAAACTGCAAATTGAGATTTTTATTCAAGTAGTAGTTGAGACTCTTTTTCATCATCTTAGGTCAAATGAGTTAGAAATGATACGTAGGTTGGAAGAGTGTTGATAAGCAAATTTTTTTAATTTGGTTTCGTTTGGTATTGTTTTTAGGAGGGAAGGTTGTTTGACAAGCAAAGAAAATGATACTTTGCTCCTAACATGTAGGCTGGATTAAAGAAAGCATAGAGTATTTGTTGTTGCTTTGTGCTGTTGAGTCAATTTTGACTCCCAGCAACTCTATAAGCAGTGGCTCTGAACATTGATTGCCCTATACTGAGCCAGCATCACCATCTCTGACACACCTGACCTCGTTGCCACAGTCACTGTGTCAATCCGTCTCATGCAGAGACTTCCTCTCCTGCTCTAACCCTCAGCCTTCCCAAGATTGATGTCCGCTTCCAAGGACTGGTCCCTCCTGGAGACATGCCCAAAGTATGTGAGTGGGAGCTTCAAAATCCTTGCTTCCAGTGAACAAATTGGTTTCAGCCTCTCCAGGACAGACTTATTCTCTTGGTCGTCCATGGTGTGTTCAGTACTCTTCTCCAGCACCACATATCAGAGTCATTGATTATTCTTTTATTATCCCTAATTGTTGTGCAGGTCTCAGATGCATAGCAAGCAATTGAGACGATCATGGCCTGACTGAATCAGGCATTCCTTGGACTCTAAAGGGACATTGGTACTCTTTAACACTCTAAAAAGATCCTTGACGGAAGATTTTCCTAATGCAATTCATCTTCTGTTTTTCCGACTACCGCTTCCAAGAATATTGAGAAGATAAGTGCAACAACAAGTGCAGTCAAGTTGTTGTTTGGTGCCATTAACTTGATCTTGACTGATAGAGGCCCTCTGGCCAACAGATCTGAATTTTACCTTATTCACCATCCTCAGTCTTTGATTTGCTTGAGTCCATTGTTGGAGTTGATTTGTAATTACATCTTGTTGAGGGTCTTTCTTTGACCCACCACCTCTCCTAGCACGTTGTCTTTTTCCAAGGACTGACCTCTCCGATAACATGGCCAGAGTATGTGAGACCAAGTTTCACTGTACAACAGTAGAAAATGAAAATGTAGTTTCTTAAGTCTTTAGCATCTTCAATGAGTCATTAGATTAGCTCCCAGAGTCTCTCTGAGTGCTCAGGATGTCCTTTGAAATTGGTATTTTACTATTTAGAGATATATTTTAAGAAATCCAGACATTAAAGCTTAATGGAAGATAGCATATAATACATTTTGGATGTCCACCCTAACTTCCAAAGCTGATAACGATTATGGATGTAACATACTTATCTGACATTTTTGTTCACTCATCATAAAACTCAGCATTCTGAGCTATACTTCATGTAAGCTAGTGTTGGGTTTATCTAAAGATGTCAGATGCATAAATACTCTTCCATTGTTACCTAGCTCTTTTTCTCACTTGATAACCTCCTAGAGTTTGTATCACTAATAACTGTACTTTATTCCCAAAGGCTGTTCTCTGCTTCAGACTTAACCTTTGATCCACAACTTTGTCTAATAGGGTCCACTTGCATGTTTTGTTTCCTTGGGTTTTTTTTTTTTTGGTAACCCCAGAGTTCCTGCTGTTCCTATCAGGGTCTTTGGTTCTTGTTTTCTTCTGACTGGCTATTCAGATTCTTGATTAACTGGCAGAATTCTTAGCACTTATAATCCACCTCTTTCATGCTTTAAAAGTGAAAACGGAATTCTGTAAGAACTCAAAAAGAGTAAATTATTACTACATTGTGGGCTTTTAGTATAAACAGACCTCAAGTGAGCCACCCACATATAGCATGTGGTCTCTGAGGTGTAAATTGTAGTTCATGCTAGCAAAAGTGCAGTGGGTGGTAAGATTTAAGAGTATGAATTCTGTGTCTATCACGTTTATAGGCTTGGAGTATCTGCTCTCCTCACACAAAAGCACACCTGGTTCTCCTTTGGCTTGCCATTTAAATGGGTCAACAGGTTAAGTTCCCATGGAAGTCTCTGAAAATAGTAAAAAAAAATTGTATCAATTCCTAGGAGGATCAGAACATCTGTAGAAATGAATCTTAAAATTTTTTTTTCAACACTGTTGAAAATACTTTAAAATTGTCATGATTAAGTGAGGAAATAAAAACTTAATGACTTATGGGTTTCTCTTGGAGGCCAAATTTACTAAAGGACTGAATTTAACTCTAAAATTGTGTTCACTTTAAATATTATAAGCTGTTGTGTAGGGATTAATTTTAGAAATTGAATAGATAACTACTCAGGTTTGTCATATATAAACTTAATAAATTCATGCTGACTAGTCCTTGCAAGATAAAAATAAAAGACTTGACAATAACTATTTATAATCAGAGAATCAGAATAAGCTGTTGAAATTATAATGTTAGTTCAATGTCAAAAGTTCACATCTTCACACTTAAGACTTTTACCTTTAGTATGAGAGCTGAAGAGAAAGGCTTAACTAGGACAAAAACTTGTCTAAGGTCCCTCATCGCTAGGGTATAAAGCCAGGGAATATTTGGTAGATAGAATTTAAGGTCAAAGGCAGGGGACAAAAAAAAATCAGGTGTATCTATGCCTCTCTTGAATAATGATTGGAAGTTTAGCGTTTATTTGTGAATTTGCCACTGTGCCTATAAATTACAAGGGCCAGTGTGACATTTGAGATAAGTTTGCTATGTCTTGTCTTCATGGCTTTAAAGTAGTAGAATGATACTTCATCTCCTCAAGGTAAGATATCAGATAAGTAATTAAAACTTTCTTCTCGTGTCAAAGCATGCTGAGTTAGTGTGAATTTAAAATAATTGCTTTCACTCTTTACTCACTTTACGTGTTTCTATGTCAGCTCAGAAACTTTTCAAATAACTTTCTTATGATTTACAAGTTTGTGATGGTTTTTCTTGTCAATGTTAGAGAGCCTCACATAGTAGGCAGAGTCCCAAGCTAGTATCATGAGTTCTTATACATGCATATGTGAAAGTACATGCAATCTTATACTTTACAGGTATTGAAATCATTATAGGACCATATAGGATTGTGGTTATTCAGTGGCACTGAGTCAAATCTGACTCATGGCAACTATTTGAAAACCACGTCTGAACCCTGTCCTATCCTGTGCTATCCTCACAATCTCTTTACACACTTGAACTCATTGTTGCAGTTACTCTGTCAGTGCGTCTGGGTGAGAGTCTTCTCTTTCACTTTCCTCTACTTTACCAAGTATGATGTCCCCTTTCCAACAAATTGCCTCTCCTAGCCAAATGTCCAAAGTATGTGAGGGAAAGCTTTATACTTTTTTGCCTCCAAGGAATACTCAGGCTCCACCTTCTCTGAGATATATTCTTTTGGCAGTCCATTCAGCACTCTTCTCTAACATCACTGTTCAAAGACCTCAATTCTTCTTCTGTCATCCTTATTCATTGTTCAGCTCTCACGTGCATAGCAAGTGATAAAAAAAAAAAAAGACGATGGCTTGAGTCACGGGCACCTTAGTCCTCAAACTGGGAGTTCCAGAGGCCAAGTGGCAGGAATCTATGCTCTAATCCGAAAAGCACACAGTTAGAATCCACCAGCTGTTCCACAGGAGAAAGGCGGGCAGTCTCCTCCCATGCGATTAACTGCCTCTGAACACCTGTCGGAAGGTCAGCTATGCGTGGGTTTCTGTTCTTTGGTGCACAACAACAACAACCTCTTTATCCGGTTTCAATTCTTTCATCTTTTGCACTTTCTTCCATGTCTGTTCATATGCCTCCGCATTGATTGATTTCTTCTGATTTTCTGTCTTGGGACTTCCATTCTTTCTTCCGTCATTTGTACCTTCTTCCGTAGCTGTTTATAGAACTCTACATTGATGGGGTGGTGGTTTTTTGGTTTTTTGTTTGTTTGTTTGTTTTCTGGCTCCTTTTCTCTGGGGTAGTCACTTTATCTGTGGCTTCCGTTATTTCTCCCATCATTTGTATCTTCTTCTATAGCTGTTTGTGTGATTCTGTATGAATATATGTTTTGTACATTTCTGTCTCTGGAATATTCATTGGATCTACAATATGCTTGGCTTTTTTAGGAGAAGGCTTCCCCTCCCCACCCCAAAATATGTAAAGCTGTCTAATGCTTTCTTGACATTACATGACGTTTTTCTTGGTATGTGTTAGACTATTTCTATTGTGTCTGAGCAGGTTATTAACATTTCTTTATCTTTATGATGTTATGGGTTAGTTGCAGACTTAAAGTGTTTCCTTTATGAGGGATTGCCACTTGCTATACCAGGAGTTCTCTCTGGTCCTGCACAGGGAGAAAGCTCACTTTACCTAAAGTCCTTCCATTTCTCTCTGTCCACAATGCAGGTCCTGCAGTAATCTCAAATGAATGCTACCTGCTTCTTCTAAAATTTGTAGTTGTCTTTAGGGGGGTTCTGGTGTGTAGGACAGCCTGGGACTCTCTTCTGCCTGCCTGTGGCACACTCTATCTGGTGTGATGGTGATGGGGGTGGGACCACCATGTACCTCTGTGCAGCTGCCCTCTCAGGTCTCCAGTAGCCTGCTGGGAGTCTCTCCTGCCTCCTGATATCACATTCTTCTTCATAAACTCTAGCTTTTTGAATGATTTGTTCATGATAGATAGGAAACAGGTATGGAGAGAGAATACAGCCCTGACAAACACCTTTTTTTTTTATTTTCTTTTAAACCGTGCAGTATTCCATTACTTTGTCCAGATAAAAGCTTCCTGTACTAGGTATAGGTTTTGCATTAGCACAATTAAATGTTCCTGGATTCCCACACTTCTCAAGGTTATCCACAATTTGTTATGATCTACACACTCAAGTGCCTTTGCATAGTCAATAAAGCACAAATTGATGCCTTTTTGGTAATCCCCTCTTTGAACCAAGAACCATCTAACATCAGCAGTGATATCCCTAGTGACACAGCCACTTCAAATTCCAGCACAAATCTCTAGCAGTTCTCTGTTGATGTACTGTTCTAGCTGTTGTTTTTTTTTTTAAATAATCTTCAGCAAGATTTTAGTTGCATATGCTATTATCAGTATTACTCGATAATTTCCACATTCTGTTGCCTAGAGGTTGATAAAGGAAGCTCTTCTTGTGTAGTCCATAAGAAGTTACACTGCTAGGCCAAGTGCCACAGTTTTGGCTATTTGGATCCAACTATGCTTCCATATGATAAAGAGAAGTGATCTCATCTTGCATGATTAACAGCCCTGAAAGCCAGTGGAGGGTCATTTGTGAGTCAGTTCTTACTCAATGGAATGGAAATCTCAATTTAATTTTTTGAGATGTTGTAAGAGATACGAGAAGGAGATCTAAATGCAGGGATATAGATGGAGGAAGACCATTGACGATGCAGACAGAAAATAGGATGATATGACTATAAGAATTCTTCTTTATTGACTTTGGGAAGATGGTTCTATTTACAATTTGATTTTTTTTTTTTTTAGTTCTAGCCTCCTGTGGTAGAATGAATTTCTGTTATTTTAGTTACCAATTTCTGGTGATTTCTATGACAACTCTAAGAATCTAATTCACTGCATTTTTGATCCGTAATCCTGATTTTTGTTCCCAATTGCTATAGCTTTGCTATCCTGGTTGCTTCTCAAGAATGAACTTAATGTTTTCTTTACAAATAACTTTTGTTTGATGGCCTCTCATTCACCCTCAGTTGGTGTACACTGATTGAAAACCTTTGTCTGGTTCCTTTCAGGTGCAGCCTGAAGCTTCCTTAATTCATCTAATGTCTTTTGTGGTTAAAAGTCTCTTCAAGTCTTTTGTCAATTTTGTTACTGAGTTATCAGCCTTTTTCTTGTAGAGACCATGTTGTGCTCCATAAACCTTCATCATGAGATCCTATCTAAAATTGCATTGCCAAATCTTTCTTCTAGTCAGTTGGCTTTCTTTTCACCAAGTTGAAAAAAGTTTTAGGTGCACATAGGAACTTGATTTTTTAGGAGATCACATTAATCAACTTTATCCCCTAGTTGTATATTTCTGGTTATATTTGCAAGCCTATTTGGATTTGTTGGGTTTAGCTAGCAATGAGCAGTGAGCTGGAAGCCTTTTGTTTAGAATCAGTTAGGTTCTGGAGGACAGGCCTTTGTATATAAAAGTTGGACAGCCCTCAGGCTTGGTGTTGTGTTTAGAATGAACATTCTTCTAAGTGGTACAATACTGGTGTGTCAATTTGCCATACTGAAGAAACTTGGGGTTGCTACGATGCTGAACACTGTACCACTGGTGTGTCAAATCCCATAATGGTTACCTATGGTGGACAGTGTGTGGTCGAGCTCCCAGATTAAGACAGGCTTGGAAGCAAAAGTGGCATCTACTTGCTAAACATTATGCTTCAGGAAACTCTATGAACTTAGAGGAACAATGATAGTTATAGAACAGGGGTCAGGTCTTTTGTTCATGGAGTCACTAACGGTCATGCTCAACTCGACAGCATTAAACAACAAAAACAACAGCAGCAACATCATTTAGGCCATAGGCTAGAGCTGCTATGTCTGGTCCCATTTTGTCTCCTATGATCACTATGGTTTTGGGTTTTACACCTAGGTCTCTGGTACACCTTGAGTTGATTTTTTTTGCATGGTGTGAGATGTGGGTCCTGTTATGATTTTCTGCAGGTATATGTTCAGTTTTGTCAGCACCATTCATTGAGGTTGCAGTTTCTTGATTTGGCAGGTTTGATTCCTTGTCTAACACTAATCGACCACAGGTAGATGGGCTCATTTCTGAGTTCACGGTTCTACTCCATTGTTCTATGTGTTTGTCATTGTACCACTATTATGCTGTTTTGGTTTCTATAGCTGTGTAGTATGTTTTGAGATAAAGAGGGTTATGCATCGTACTTCATTTTTTATATTCCGAAGAGTTTTGCTTATATGAGGTCTCTCTTCTTAAAATAAACCCGTCACTTGCCTTTTCTGTGTTTTTGAAGAATAAGGTTGAAATCAGTATTAGGAATATGTTCACTGGCAGAGATGCAAATACAAATAATAATGAGATGCCATCTCACCCTAGTAGCAGTAAGATGGGCAATCTCCTCCTTTACAATTAACTGCCTCTGAAAACCCGCTGGAGGGTCACCCGTGGATCAGTTCCAACTGGACAGCACACAACAACAACAACAACAAAAATATTAGAAGGAAAACGAATTAAATCCATCTAACTACAATATAACTGTAGTTATTGCTTTTAAGATTTCTTTTCAAAGCCTTTCTATTATTTCTGATAGTTATATTCAAAATACACAACCACATAAAACCATATCGCTTTTAAGCTCTTTTTCCATGATAGAGTTAGATTGAGGTAAAGAATCTTAGAAGTGGCTCAATCAAATCTTTTTGCTTTTTTCAGAAAGTCTTTGCTGGCCCACATGAATCAGATAAATGAATCAGTAAAAGAAAACAGTTCTTTTGTTAGCCACTGTCAAGTATAGTGACCGAAGACACAATGGAACCAGAATGGATCTGATCTTCTGGAATTCCCATAATCACTTGTGGATCGAGTCACTGTGAACCATAGGCATACCATTGGCTAACTTTTCAGCCCCCCTTTTCCTTAAAAAAAAAAAATATAATTATTTTCTTGTTGTATGCTGTCAAATCAGATGCAAGTGGCACTGAGATTACTCCTCCTTCTGCAGCAAAGCATCGATTTGGTTCTAACCATGTGCTTTCATGATTGCAGCACAGCTTCTTGCCACTACGCCGCCAGAGCTCTCCTTATTGGCTGACTTCTGAAAGTAGTTCACCAAGTCCATCTTCCTGGTCTGTTGCAGTCTTATAACTCTGCTGGAACCTGTTCAGCATCATCTTGCGTTGTTAGGCACCTTTAAGCTGATTCTGACTCATGGAGGCTCCACAAACAACTGAACAAAACACTGCCTAATTCTGTGCCATCGTCACAATCTCTGCCCATTAGTGCAGCTCTTGTTTGTATCGATCAGTCCTGTTGAGATCTTGTTCTGGTTTGATGACCATTTATCAGGTGTGGTGTCTTTTTCCAGGGACTTCTTCATCCTGAGAATGTACTCAAAGTAGGTAAGAAAAGGAATCCCCCTCCTTGTTCTGAGGAACATTGTGGCTACATTTCATCAGCATCGCAGCAATACTCAGGCTTCCACTGGTGAATGAGTGGTAGCTGCTCTTGAAATTGCTTAGCCAAGAACTGGACCCAGGTCTCCTGAATGGGAGGTAAGCATTCTACCACTGACACACCAATATACCTACTTAAAAAACTATTGATGCTGCTGTTATGTGCTGTCAGGCCAATGACAGCTCGTAGTGAGTGAACCTATGACTGCCCGATCCTGAGACAGTCTCACTGTCTCTGACACAACTTGCCCCATCATCCCAGTTACTGTGTTAGTCTATTTCATCCTGGGTCTCCCTCTCCTACTTTGACCCTCTATCCCTCAAAGCATGATGTCCTTCGCTAAGGGCCGGTCTCTCCTGACAACATGGCCAAAGCAGGTCCGATGATGTTGTTGTTATGTACCATCGAGTCGCTTGCGACTCATAGCGAGCCTATGTACAACAACCCTAACTCTGTTCTGTCCTGTGCCAATCGCACTGTCTCTGACACTGCCATCCCGATTATCCCAGTCACTGAATCAATCCACCTCATAGAGAGCCTTCCTCTCCTGCGCCGTCCCTCCACCCTCCCAAGCATGATGTCCCTCTCTAAGGACTGATCCATCCTTACAACATGTCCAAAGTATGTCAGAAGAAACCCCAGAATCCTTGCCTCAAAGGAGCAGTCTGGTTTGACCCTTTCTAGGATGAATCTGTTTTCCTAGCAGTCCATGATACCCTCAACATTCTTCTCCAGCACCACAACTCAAAGGCATCAGTTCTCCTACTGTCCTCCCTAGTCATTGTCCAACTCTCTGGCATATAGCAAGTGATTGCAAAGACCATGGCTTGTATCAGATGTACCTTAGTCTCCAGAGAGACACCACTGCTCTTCAGTCCCTAACAGCAGATTTTCCCATCGCAATATGTCTTTTAATTTCCTGTCTGCTGGTGCCAAGAGTGTTGACTGTGGAGCCAAGCAAACTCTGAAATCCTTGCCTCCAAGATGTAACTTGGCTGGTAACCAATATCTATTTCTCTGTCCCTACTTAATATTCTTGAGGTCATTTGTGTTTATTACTGTCATACTGTCCTTTTGAAAAAGTGCCCATAGACATTTATGGATATAAAAATATATAAAACATGGCTCCTATGTTCAAACAATCACATCCCTACATCCAGACAAAGAAGCCTTGTAATTTGGAACATAATACACGGAGGATGCTGTTTGGTCTTTGTCCAACTCACAAGCTTACCCTTCTTGTCTACTCTCTTACTAATTTGAATCATGGAACTCCCTTCCCAGAATCACAGGCTATACAGGAATTCTCACTGATTATGCTTCCCCCAAAAGCAGACTCTGATGTTGATAGGGACAGCTCTAAGACTTAAAGATAAACAAGAAGTGATTGTGGTATTGTGAGCAACCACTTGATCACGTGAATGATCAGGCAGAATCATATATATGCATGCAAGTTGGAGCTGTAGAAGAGAGCTATGAGCTCAAAGTGAAAGGATCTACAAACTGGCTTTTCCCAAGCTGCCGGGTTTCAGTAGGAACTCTGAAGAGTTAAAAAAAAGATATAAAACTGGTGTAGGTAACCACAGAAATATGTATATTTTAAAGGTAACATACTTCACATAACAATTTTCTGGTTTGGTTTATACATTTTGCATGTTTAGCCGTATGAAGTGTGAGCTTCCATTCGCACTCTTTAAGTCTACAAGTGTTAGGGGAAGAATTTTCTTCAAGAGGATTAGCCTTTGGTCATAAAACTAGCAGTAATCCAATTTCATCCTCATGATTGAAACGGTGCCTATGGCTTTGATATTATTAGAAGAATTTTAAAAGACAGCTTGGTTCAATTAATTCCAGCTTGACTTTTGAGAAATTAGAGTTCACCGGGACCCCTAGAATTATCCTAGGGAACTATAGTGGAAGTATTCTTAGGGAAATGTTGAAGAAATTATAATAATCCTACTATGATGTGAAGAAAAATTTCAATATACTAGGTTTGGGTGTTTGTTTTTTTTTAATTATTATTCGTAATGTTTGCTATTGTGTTCTTCATGTTGAAAATCAGATCCTTGATCTTATTTTACAGTGTCAAAGCAGCAAAAGACAACTGAACCCACAGATTTAATAGACCTCCTTTGTTAAAATCAGAGCCCTAATTATAGTAATTAAGACCCACAAAATCAGTGGGAACCCTTATAAGAACAAGTCTGAGAATACTAATTTTAAAAATACCAATATGGAAGATTTCCCCTTCAGCTGTTAAGTCTCCTTGTGTTGCCAAAACAGAACCCTTTTCTCTTGCTTGGAAATCTTACAATGATTCCACCCCATTGCAGGAGTTTCTCAAAGGGTGACACCCATTTCTGCTTATGATCTGCTCTCACTGATCTTTGTATTTATGAAATTAAGCAGGGATAAATTTCTCCGTACCAGCGCAGCGTTCGTTGAGTTAAGGGCACTGCTCTGGAAGGAAGTATTCCATCAGTCAAGGTAACTGGAGAATCTGACTAATGTATGCTGGAAAACAATTGAAGAATATGTGTATCAATAATGTATGAAGACGTCAGATATGAACAACAATCCGAACCCTGTTCTATCCTGTGCCATCCTCACAATCTCTGACACATTCAAGCTCATTGCCACAGCTCTGTGTCAACCCATCTGGTTGAGGGGCTGCTTCTTTTACGCTGCCCCTCCACCTTCCCAAGTATGATATCCCTTTCTAAGGAATAATCTCTCTTAACAACATGCCCAAAGTAAATGAGACAAAGCTTCATTTTCTTTGCCTCCAAGGAGCACTCTGGCTATACCTTCCTCAAGACATATCTGTTATTTTGACAATGCATGAACTTCAGCGCTCTTCTTCAACACCACAGTTCAAAGGCATCAATCCTTCCTTTCAGTTCATCCTTATTCATTGTCCATTTCTCACATGCATAACAAGTGACTGAAAAGACCATGGCCCAAATAAGACACCTTACACCTTAAACTGACATCATCACTCTTCAATAATTTGGAGAAACGCTTGACTGCAGACTTTCCCAGTGCAATACATCTCCTGATCTCCTGCTCTGCTGGTTTCAAGAGTGTTGATTGTGGA
The DNA here is from genome assembly GCF_000299155.1 of Elephantulus edwardii. NCBI lineage: Eukaryota > Metazoa > Chordata > Mammalia > Macroscelidea > Macroscelididae > Elephantulus > Elephantulus edwardii. Next base: position 15,232,296 of record NW_006399761.1, read on the forward strand.
ATCAAGTAAGATGAAATTATTGATGGTTTCAATCTTTTCCCCATCTGTCATCATTTTGCTTATCAGTCCATTGGTGAGGACTTTTACTTTCTTGATGTTGAGATAATCCATATTGAAGACCATATTCTTTGACCTTCTGCAACTAGTTTTTAAAGTCATCCTCACTTTCAGAAAGCAAGGGTGTATCATCTGCATAACGAAAGTTATTGATAGATCTTCCTCCGGTCCTGATGCCACATTTTTCTTCATAGAGTCCAGCTTCTCAAATAATTTGCTCAGCACATAAGAAATAGGAGTAAGAATATAACCCTCCTAATTTTAAGCCATGCAGGGCTTGTTGATACACTCTCAACTATGATTTCAATATTCTTGAAAAGAGGCAATTCATGCAGTTTATTTTCATAATCCTTATGTATAGAAATAATGATTAATTATAAATTTGGAATCAAACTAAGGTCAGTATCAGAAGACTAGGAGAATTATCAGAAGAGACTGACTTGGAGTTCAGCTTACTTTGTTATCTGTTGTGCTGCAAACCTACAGATAATTAGTTCAAATCTCTGTTTTGCAGGAGAAAAATGCCTTTTCCTGCTAAGATTTATAGTCTTGGAACCAAAGGAGGGTTGCTGTGAGTCAGACTCAACTGAATTGAATAGCAGTAGGTTTAAGAAACTACTATCTAGATTCCCCTTTCCAAATGTTAAACCATGCGTTGGCCCTTGTTTTCTTGATACCATGGCTTCTTGGTCTAGGTCTAGGTTTCACATGAGCACAATTAAGTGTTTTAGAATTCCCATTCTTGGAGGGGAGGTTGGGCAGGGAGAAAAGTGCAACAATGAATGAATGGAAATCCAAAGTCTCTGTAAACTCATTAAAATGGTAAAAATTTTTAAAAAGGAAACAAAATAATTCCCATTCTTCTCAATTTCAACCATAATTTGTTATGATCCACAATGCATTTGCATTGTCAATAAAATACAAATCGATGTCCTCCTGATATTTTCTACTTTCAGTTAAGATTCATATTGTTGTTGTTATGTGCCGTGGAGTCGTTTGCGACTCATAGCGACCCTATGTACAACAGCCCTAAACCGTGCTCTATCCTGTGCTAATCACACTGCCTCTGACACTCCCATCCCGATTACATCAGTCACTGAATCAATCCATCTCATAGAGGGTTTACCGCTCTTGCACCATCCCTCCACCCTCCCAAGCATGATGTCCCTCTCCAAGGACCTGTCCCTCCTTGCAACATGCCTAAAGTATGTCACACAAAGCCCCAGAATCCTTGCCTCCAAGGAGTTGCTTGGTTTAATCCTCTCCAGGATGAATCTGTTTGTTTTCTTGGCAGTCCGTGGTACATTCAGTACTCTTCTCCAGCACCACAGCTCAAAGGCATCAATTCTCCTTCTATCCTCCCTAGTCATTGTCCAACTCTCTGATGCATAACAAGTGATTACAAAGACCGTGGCCTGTATCAGGCACACCTTAGTCTCCAGAGATACACCGTTGCTCTTGAGTACTTTAGAGAGGTCTAACAGCAGACTTTCCCATTGCAATACGTTTTTATATAACATCAAAAATTATATCACTCATGCCACAGTTTATTCTAAATCCAACCTGAATTTCTGGTATTTCTCTTTTGACGTACTGTTCTAGACATTTTTAAGTTATCCTCAGCAAGATTTTACTTAAACTTGGTATTAATTATATTTTTAGATAACTTCCATGTTCTGTTAGATTATCTTTTTTAGGGGGTGGTAAAAATATGGATCTCTTTTAGTCAATTGGCCAAGTAGCTGTACTCTCAATTTCCTGACATAGCCTGATGTGCGTGACTAGGTCTGCATCTGTATGTTGAAATATATCAATTGGTATCCCATCAATTCCTGGGATCTTATTTTTTTGCTAGTGCCTTCAATGCATCTTGACCTTCTTCCCACATCACCACTGGTTCTTAATCATATGCTACTTCCTGAAGTGATTCTGTGTCCACCAATTATTTTTGGTATAATGATTCATTGTATTCCTTCCAAATTCTTTTGACGCTTTTTGTATTTTGAAGGATTTTGCCCATGACATCCTACAGTACTTCAATTAGTGACTTGAATTTGTTTTCAGTTCTTTCAGCTTAAAAAATGCCTGATCAATTCTTCCCTTTAGGTTTTCTAATTCCATGTCTGCGCACATTCCTTAAAAATACATTGCTTTGTCTTACACTGCCTTTTGAAATCTGTTGATTCTTATAAAAATTTAAGTAATTTTGACAATTTTAGTTCTTTTCTGACTTTGTTTTGGCTTCTGAGCATTATAGTACAATTTACTCTCCTCTGACATCCTTTTAACCCCCCTTTTTCTTTTTCCCTTGTCTTTATAATGACCTTTTTATTTCTTGGATAAGATCCTTGATGTCTTTTCACAGCTCTCTGATCTCTGGTCATTGGTTGGAATACTTTCCCCACATCTATTTAATATACATGCAAGATAAAGCATTTATTGATATTTGATATGAAGAAGAATGTGACATCAGGATCAGAGGAACACTCAACAAACTGTGTTATGCAAATAAAGTAATCTTGCTCGTTGAAATTGAGGAGGACTTGATACACTTGCTTCAGAGGACCAAAAACTATAGACTTCCCTGTGAGTAACATTTTAACTTCAAGACAAGAAAAATCTTCCCACTCATCCCAATAGTGATCATCATAATAGATGGAGAAGAGAGAAATTGTCCATCACTTCATTTTGCTTGAATCAGGAGTCAACACCCTGGACACCAGCAGCCAGAAATTCAAAAGACATATTGTATTGTGCAAGTCTGCTGTCCAAGACCTTCCAAAAGTGCTGAAAAGCAAAGATGTCAGCTTGAAGACTGAGGTGTACCTGTCATCTTAAAGTTGGACACTAGATTAAGGATGACAGAAGAAGAAACAGTACATTTGAGCGGTAGTATTAGAAAAGAGTGCTGAACACCCTGTGGACTTCCAAAAGGATGAACAAGCACTTCTTATTAATGATGCAGTCAGGTTTTCTTCTTGGATACAAGGTTAGTGAAACTTTATCTTACTGTGGGCATGTTAGGAGGGGCCAACCCTTGGAAAGGGCATAATGCTTGGCAAGGTGGAGCATCAGAGAAGAAAGAGAAAACTCTCAGTGAGCTAGATTGACACAGTGACTATAATGGTAGGTTCACGTGTGTCAGCGAAGATGAGGATGGCACAGGATGAGGCAGGGTTCAGATCCACCATTCGTAGTGTCACTGTGAGTCATAGTTGACTTGATGGCACTTAATACCAATATCACCATCATCATCATCATCGTCTATGTTTCCCAAAATATCCTACAAGACGCATTTCCCCTCTGTATAAGAACGATGTTCAGTAGTGGCAAGGATGAGAGTAAATCTTTGGGAGAGTTGAATGAGGGTACCATCTGCAGACCAAATGGCAAGAAATACTGTCATAAATGTAGATGCCTTCACATAAATGGAGATGATAAGATTCCAGAAAGCCAGCTGGTAATATTTACTTGTCAGATGTAAAACGTGGATATAATTGGTATGATTGGCATGGAGACTAGAATGTCTACCAAGATATCTAGACTTAGAGCCATCTGTGACAAAGGCTATTCAGTCATAACCTTCCTTGGTATAAGTAGGCCAACAGCAAACTAAACTATGCCTTGATGTACAGAAATAAAGAAAATGACAAGTCACTAAAATGGGTAATTGTATTTATTTTGTTTCCACATATAAATCAGTTCATAGACCCAAGGTAAGGATTGAAGATAGGGAGATCCTGGGTCATTCATGCGATCACAAATATAATCATTCCATTGTGTTACTCACTTGAAGAGAGTTATTTATACTGACAAGAGAACATCTGGAACAGCATCGTGGTCCTCCAGCTATTGAGATTTGTGGTACATGGACGATTTGTACAGTGAATATTTTCCCACCAAACTTGAAGGTAATAAAGAAAACAAACACTAATGCTCCATACCTTTTCAACCTATATGCAGAACAGAGGGGAGGCTGGGCTCTATGAGGAGAAGTGTGGCCTCAGGATTGGTGGAAGATCTATCAACAATCTGCGTTATGCAGAAGACACAACCGTGCTTGCTGAAACTGAGGAGGACCCGAAGTGCTTGCTGCAGAGGGTCAAGGACTGCAGCATTCGATATGGGTTGAGGCTCAATGTCAAGGAGACAAAGATTCTCACCACTGGACCAATTGGTAGCATCAGGATGAATGGTGAAAAGACTGAGATTGTTCACAGTTTTAGTTTGCTTGGCTCCACAGTCAACACTTTCAGCACGAGTAGCCAAGAAATTAAAAGACGTATTGAGATGGGAAAGTGTGATGTTAGGGACCTCTCCAAAGTACTGAAGAGAAATGATGGTGTCAGTCTGGAGACTAAGGTGCATCTGATACAGGCCACGGTCTTTGCAATCAGTTGTTACGCATCAGAGAGTTGGACAATGACTGAAGGAGAATTGATGCCTTTAAGCTGTGGTTCTGGAGAAGAGTACTGAATGCACCTTAGACTACCAAGAAAACAAACAGATTCATCCTGGAGAGGGTTAAACTGGGCTGCTTCTTGGAGGCAAGGATTCTGGGGCTTTGTCTGACATACTCTGGACATGTCCTTGGAGAGGGATGCCATGCTTGGTAGGGTGGAGGGACAGGACAGGAGAGGAAGACCCTCTCTGAGGTGGATTGATTCAGTGACTGGGGTAATTGGGATGGGTGTGTCAGAGGCAGTGCTATTGGCACAGGATAAAGCAGAGTTTAGGGCTGTTGTACATAGTGTCAATATGAATTGCAAGTGACTCAATAGCACACAACAACAACAGCAACAACAATTCCAAAACAATGAATTCTTACTCTTCATTGATCTGAAGCTAGAAATTTTGGCAGTTGCTTTGTTGACGTTGTGTTCTAGCCATTATTGAATAATCTTAAGCAAGATTTTGCTTGCATGAGATATTAATGATATCTTTCCGTAATTTTTTCCACACACTGTTGGATCACCTTTTGTTTTGGGAAATGAGAATAAATATGGACCTCCTCCAGTCATTTGGGGAGGTAGCTATCTTCCAAATTTCTTGGCCTAGGCTAGGAAACATGTCTAGAGCTCCATCTGTTCCTGAAACACTTCAATTGGTTTTCCATAAATTCCTGCTGCCTTAATTTTTTGCCAGTGTTTTCAGTGAATTTTGAACTTCTTTCTTCATTGCCATTGATCCTTAATCATATGCTACTTCCTGACATGGTTCAATGTCAGCCACTTTGATATAGTGATTCTATATATTCTCTCCACATTTTTATGTTTTCTGCATTATTCTCAATTTTTTCGTAGAATCCTTGAGTATTGCAACTTGAAGCATGAATTTGTTTATCACATCTTTCAACTTGAAAAATGTCAAAATGTTTTTTAATTTTGGTTTGTTGTTTTTTTAAATTTAATTTTATTTTTTTAAAATAATTTTAATGAACATTTACAGAGAATTCAGATTTCCATTCATTCATCGCTGCACTTATCTCTCCGCCCAGCCCTCGCCCCCCACCCCCAAGTTTGCTCCTCTCTTTCAAAAGTAAAAGAAAGAC
>NW_006399761.1:15238715-15260980 GCF_000299155.1 Elephantulus edwardii
TCCAGCTCTTTACACATTTCATGAGAATATATTTTCTTTGCCACCTTGAGCTGCCTTTTCTTTTTATGAAGTTTTCTTTTTCAATGTTTAATTGTTTTTATATGATAATTTATTTACATTGTGGTTCATTCATGTACATAGTGTTTGATACAGTCTTGAATTTACATTGTGCTTCATACAATAATTCATATACAGTGTATTTTATATAATGAATTACTATGGAGGGAGCTCTGGTGGCCTAGTGGTAAGAAGCTGCACTGCAATCCCAAAGGCACTAAGTTCGAATGCACCAGCTGCCCCTCAGGAGAAGGATGGGCAATCTCTTCCTGTGCGATTAACTGCTTCTGAAAACCTGCTGAAGGGTCAACTATGGATCATTTCTGACTCGTGGTGCTGAACAACAAATTACTATTGATTTACTTATGCCTATTATAATCCTGTCCTTTGGAGTTTCCACTGAGTCTTTCCTATTTCTTCACCACCACCACCCACAATCAGTCCACTAAACCCTGCTATCCTAGTGAATTCATCTTTCCCTTTTTCTGTTCTCTTCCATTTCTCCCTTTACCCTTTTGGACATTTATACACATCTTAATAGCTATCCTTCTATGTTTATATTAATGGTCTTCTGCAGTATTTGTCCTTATGAGACTGAGTTATTTCACTCCGCATAATGCTCTCTAGACTCTTTCATGTTATATAGTATTTTACAAAATCATTACTCCTTAGTGCTGCATGGTATTTCATTGTGTGAATGCGGCCCAATTTCTTAGTCCATTTGTTTGCTGGTGGATCTTTGAGTTGCTTCCGTATTCTTGCTATTGTGGATAATGCTGCTGTGAACATAGGTAAACATATCTGCATTGTGTCTCAGTTGGAATTTCTTGGGGATATATTCCTAGCAGTGCAATAGCTATGGCATAAATAGGCTTGCCAATGTAGCCAGAAATGCACAAGCAGAAGACAAAATTGGTAAATGGGGCCTTCTAAAAATTAAGTTCCTGTGTGCATACATTTGTTTCCCCCCAGTGAGATGAAAAGAAAAGATACAAACTGGGGGGAAATTTTTATCAATAATATTTCAGACAAGGATCTCATAATAAAAGCTTCAAGAATATTGCAGAGCTTCCACAAACAAAAGATTGATAACCCAATAACACAATGGGCAAAATACATGAAAAAAAAAAAAGACTTTTCACAAAGGAGGACATTTGGATGGGCCAGCAGACTCGTGAAGAATGCTCAGAATTACTAGAAATCAGAGAAACACAAATCAAACCAATGATGATAACATCTCACCTCAGAGGTAGTGGCAAAGTTTAATAGGACAGCAGGCAATACATGTTTTGAGTAGATGTGGGGCGATTGGAACTCTGAGGTACTTACTGCTCATGAGATTGTGAAATGGTACCATCACTCGGGAAGGCAGTTTGGTCGTTCCTCAAAAGAGCTCTCTTTTCAAATATTCTCTTCAGCTGTCTTCAGCATTACATCCCTTTGTTTTGGCTTCTTTACCTTCTAGTGCAAGTTTCAAAAGAGGCTGTAGAGTGAGAGAGATCTTTCTGATGTCAAATGGATCTTGGCTGGAAGCAGGTTATACCAGAAATAGGCTTATTTGGTGTTTTAATGATTAGACACAGGCATTTGATTGTGTGGATCATAACAAATACTGAGTAACATCGAACCTTAGTCACACAGATCAAGGAGCAGAACAAACATAACAAGGGGACACTGCAGTTTTTAAAATCTAGAAAGCTGTGCATCAGGGTTGTATCCTTTCTCCATACCTATTCAATACGTGTGCTGCACAAATCCTTTGAGAAACTGAACGTAAGAAAAAAAATGTGGCAACAGGACTGGAAGAAGACTCATCCACAAACCTGCATAATACACTTGATCGAGCCCTTCAGGGAGAAAGTGAAGAAGACCTCACAACAAGAACAACAACAACAAACATATTCACCCTCTTTTCCATGTAATTGCATTTTAAATAAAAATATGCAGCAACTGCTTTTTATTTGGCTCATAGTTTCCATTATTTTGTGAAAGTAATTGTATATTTTCACTTGCTTTTCTCTGCCATGGTACTATGTACTGTCAAGTCACCTGTGACTCATAGCGACAATATGTAGTAAACTCCGCCCTGTGCCAATCTCACTGTCTCGGACAAACCTACCCCCATTACCCCGGTCACTGAATCAATCCACCTCATAGACGGTCTTCCTCTCCTGCACTGCCCTCCAGCCTCCCAAGCATGATGTCCCTCTCCAAGGACTGGTTCCTCCTTGCAACATGTGCAAAGTATGTTAGTCAAAGTCTCAGAATTCTTGCCTCCAAGGAACAGCCTGGTTTAACCCTCTCCAGGTTGAACCTGTTCATTTTCTTAGCAGTATATCAATACTCTTTTCCAGCACCACAGCTCAAAGGCATCAATTCTACCTCTATCCTCCCTAGTCATTGTCCAGCTCTGTGACACAGAGCAAGTGATTACAACGACCATGGCCTGTATCAGACACACCTTAGTCTCCAGAAAGACACCATTGTTCTTCAGCACTTCAGAGAGGTCCCTAACAGCAGACTTTCCCATCGCAGTACGTCTTTTAATTTTCTGGCTGCTGATGCCAAGAGTGTTGACTGTGGAGCCAAGCAAACTAAAACTGTTAGTAGTCTCAATCTCTTTACCATCCATCCTGATACTGCCTATTGGTCCAGTGGTGAGAATCTTTGTCTTCTTGACATTGAGCCTGAATCCATATGGAAGGCGGCAGTCATTGACCATAATCATGACAAAAATGTGCCTGATAATGGAAACATGAGTTAGAGAATGCAAAGGTGCTCTTATTTTCCAGTAAAGATCATGTAGTCAAGATTCAAAGCGTTATGTATCTGCCTGGCAGCTGAATGCAGACAGATAGAATCTGATGACTTGAGTTTTGGGATAGATTAAATGCAACCTTGTCGACTCATGAAAGATGGCAAAACTTTGCCTTACATACTATGGGCATGAAGTCAGGAAGGGCTAGTCCTTGGAAAAAGACACCATGTTTGGAAAAATAGAAGGTCAGCGAAAAAGATGATGACCTTTAATCATCTGGATTGACACAGTGACTGTAACAACGGGCTCGAGCAGGTTAGAGATTGAGGACGACACAGGATGGGGTGTGGTTGGGTATATGTTGTTCATAGCCTTGTTATGAGTTGTAGTCTCCTCTGTGGAACCTAACAACACTCTACCTGACAGTCTTAACAGGTTCTTGGGAAAATGGCCTCTCAGAAGACAGTTCTATTTCCCTAGACTTTCCCCCCATCAATACTGCATAAATATAGAAGCATTTTCCCTTTAGGCTCTGTTTTAGGAAACTCTACACTGGAGACATCTCTCTCCATCTTATATCTGGCTTTTTGTTTTTTCACCCCTTATCAGATTATGAAAGCTCCTGATCACTCTTCAAGACCCAGCTCACTTGTTTTGTGGTGATAGAGCTAGTGTAAGTAATTGCTTCCTCCTTTGGGTCATTTTTGATGACCCCAGTGTGTGTGTCTCTAATTGCCTTCTCATGTTTTACAATGGTAACGTATTACTGACTAGACCATAAATTCCCTGGGAGCCACGTCTTATTCTTCTTTTGATTCCTACAAGTACGGATGGTCTCGGGGGCATAGGGTGTAGTAAAATATTTTTTTTAATGGAATGAATAAATAAGTGAACTGAAATTTAAAGTCAAACTGAGCTCTAGATTAGTGAGCTGTGTGAATGCAGAGAAAGAGTACAAGCTGGGGGCTTGCATTGCATAATAAGCACTGTAGTAGTATGGAATTACTATGCTATATAATTGAGGAGTCGTAGTTTTGCAGTTGTTAAAGTGCTCAAGTCTAACAAAAGATCAGTGGTCCACACCACCAGCTGCTCCATGGAAGAAAGATGGGATTTGTACTTGCCTCTGTTGCTGTTTATCATAGAGTCAGGACCAACTGATAGCTGACCCTACAGCAGGTTTTCCGGGGCAGTAAATTACATGCGAGTTGATTGCCCATCTTTCTCCCACTGACTAATGTATTTGAACTAGGAGCCTTTGAGTTGTCAGCACAATTCGTTACCCCTATGCCACTAGAGCAATCCATTTTTGTAAAGACGGTTGTTGTTATATACCCATGACTGACCATATGGTAGGTTTTCAGAGGCAGTTGAACCGCACAGGAGGAGATTGCCCAGCTCTCTCCTGCTGCGCGGCTGGTGGTTTTGAACCGCATGCCTTCGGTATTGCAGCTCAGCTTCTTACCACTAGGGTGCCTTAGAAACCCTAGAGGACACTTCTGCTCTGTTTTATGGTGTTGCTGTGAGTAATATTTGACTGGATAGCAGTGGGGTTAGATTTTCTGGCTTTATTATGTAATTTTATATAAATATATACCGAATATATGTAAGCCTATTTATCTCTAAGTTTTGTCTAAATATCTAGCTAGCCATCTACTTTTTGCTTGTGAATAACTAGCATGCCTTTCAGGATGAGAAACAGAACAGGTGAGGGTCATTGACGAAGCAACAGAACATCAAGTACCTTGTACAAACTCCAAGCAGTATATTCCTTGGAGAGATGGGTTTTATTGCTTTAGTGGAGAAGCAGCCTGCGCTGTTCCTTTGTTTGGGTCCAGCGTGTTTTGGTTCTGACAGATTTTGTTCTAATGGTCTCACTACAGTACTTAAGCCAGAAATAGCAACTGTGAGAAATTACATCATTCGCCCCAGTAACTGAGATGACAATAAAGACATTACATTTTGCAGCAGAAACACGTGGAGCTTTAAATCAGCACACAGTCCCGCACACATTTGAATGTATACACAGCTCCCTTTCTTACATACCTTTTCCCTCCCACCCCCACCCCCACTAACACAATAGGTATTGTTCTAATTTGTAGGATCCCCCCCTCCCCATTTCTATGCCACAAGCTGGCCCCTGAAGCCAGTCATTACGGGCCTCCCACACACCTCCCAGAGAGAAAAAGAATTGTCCACCCACATTCATAGCTTAATCACTATTGACATATCGTGTTTTACACTATTCAGCTTTCTTTCAAATTCCACTTTCAGGCTTTCACCTCCAAAATCACCAACAAAGATACCAACTTCTGGTAGGGAGAGGGTTTCCAATTTTGGATTCAGTGTTCTAGAAAACTTTATTATAGGTGCTCAAAAAAGCATACAATGATCGTTTTGCGTCCAATTGAATAGCCCTAATACACTATTAGCATCTAATTGTTCTCTACTGAATTCTTTTCTTATCAACATTTACTCTTTATGAGATGGGACTAGAGAGAGAGAATAATTTTATTTGTTCAATTTATTCCTTTATGATTTGTCTAAATGACTTAACAATTCAGTACATTATTTGAGTATAACACTGTGATAATACAACCCAGAAAATTCTTATAATCTGTCCAGAACATTTATTTGGAATGAATTCAAACTCTCAGAGTCTATATTATTTTCTTGCTTTACCATGCCTTTAAGACGTTTCACAGTTCTTGTCAAGGTATCTACTACCGCTTGCTCTAAGTTTGAGGTAAAACGATGGTGGAGATACATAATAAATGTAAACTATTCATTTAAACCATTTAAGAGAGATAACACAAATTTACTTTACATAAACATAACATCAAATTATTTAGGGGAGCTCTGCACCTAGAACGTAAGTAGTTGTGTTGTCAACTCAAAGACATGATTCAAATCCACCAGCTGCTCTGTGGGAGAAAGATGGGCAGACTCTGTGTCATTTACAGCCTCTGAAAACCTGCTAGAGTGTCATGTATGAGTAGGTTATGACTGGACAGTGCATAACTGGACAGTAATACCAATTTAAGAAAAGAAATTTCTAAGTTGTACAGAAAATTCGCCCTACAGATATTCTTCTTTTCTTTTCTTGATCTTCATTTCCCATGTTCTCAAATACTGAAACAATAGTAAAATGGTGATGGTAAATAAGAAAAGCTTATTATAGTTACCTACTCATCCAGTAGAAAGTAGTTCTATTATTCATGTTCTTTTTTGGCTACAGAGATACAAGGTTTTGGTGAACTTTTAGTAAAGACCCGGAAGGTCTTCATGCTTAAACAATGAGAAAACCTTTGGAACTGCCTGGATTGCTGCAGAGTTGTTCATTCTGATCATAACCCTCCTAACTCAAATCTGATTCTAGTGTTAAAATGAAAAGATGGAGACCTGGTTGGCATTCCCTCACTCATTCACATCCGATCAATTTCCGCTAACAGTGACTATCAGATTTCTGAGGTTGTGATTGCAACAGAAAAGGCAAATCTTCCTCTCTCAGAGCTGCTCCTGAATTTGAACCATCATAGACCCAAGACCTTTGAGTGAGCAGTGCAAGTGGTTATAGATGACTCCATCAGAGCTCCTTGGACTTGGTGGAAGTGGTAAAATTCAGTGGCAAAGAGGAGCAGAGGACACATAGGTTTTTAATAAGAGCCTTCTGATCTTAGATACCGTCTTGAAAATCTTCCCTATTTAACGGATAAGATGATAACTTTCCATAATTTTATTCATGGAGATTCTCTTACACTTCCCTCTTGTCTATAATCTTATGTTCTGTATTCTCAACTCACTCTTTAAAACAAAGTTTGTATGTAGTCGGAGGGTTGGTGTGTGGATTGGATTCAGTCTTTGTTAAGGAAGGAAAGCATGGGCTGCCTTGTGAATTCTAGGACACTGAGCACTTCACCTGGCCATAATCCAGAAGAATCCAGTAGTATATCTCTCTCCACTTGGTAACAAGCAAAATGTGGCAGACACCACCCAGTAATTCCAGGGGATAAATTTTGTCCTGGTTGAGAACCAGTGTCCTGAAGGAAGCATTTTAGAAATGCGATGCTGTCTGCTCTCCTCAATCAGCATTTGCTTAACACAGTAAAAGTTGAGATATTTTTCACAGTCAAATGTAAAAATTCTTGGGCAGATAGATGGCCTGCTGCATGACCATTAAAGAATCTAAATCCTTTAGATCTTTGATTTACAGATCAAATAAATAACCTTTGATTCCATATGTATGTAGGGTGAGTGGGTGGGTAGTCTTTGCCTAGAGATTCTGTTTACAAAATTGCAACCAATGTAAGTCATTGGGAAAGGGCTATGCATGTGTGGGGTGCCACTCTTCTTTGCTGCAGAAACTTTGAGTAGTTTATTCTTCTCCATGTGGCCTTGAATAGAAATTGCTGATAGAGTTTAGGAGAAAGACTATACTGAGTTCCATTAGACTTGAGATATTTTAAAATATTTACCTTGAGGAGAAGTAAAACAAAACACCAAACACAGAAACCAGCAGAGATTATGGGTCTGTAATTGGACCAATAATAAGCATGTCGTTTGGAGACATTTAAAAAGTTTAACATATGGCATCTCATTTGAACTTAATTTTAAACTTTTGCAGTGTGATTGATGATATTTTAAGCTGGTTGAAAAGAACCAGATTTGAAATGAAGATAAATCTTTGTAACTGGTAAGCATATTATGAGAAAATGAGTTAGTTGTGAATGAATACTTCTGCTGATGCTTGAAGTTTGTTATCTGGGCCAAGGATCCCAGCAGAGTCTGTAATTCTAACAGTGATATAATCACATGGGCCACTTCGGCACACATTGGATTACCTCATACGGCTTCACTACCATGTAAATGTCTTACTCTGAAAATAGAGGAAAGAATCGTATATCTGCTAGTGTGCTTTGATTCATTTTCCTTTGATAATTTAAGAATATAGAGCCTGTTATTTATGCTTGACACAAAAAACACATTACCCACACTCAGAACTGCATTTTGTAGGGTTGGTTCCTAATAAAGCATGAAGTTTAACAGCCCAGGGCACAAATAAACCAGCTGGAGAAGGAGAATCGATCAGGGAAGATTGTGACATTGGAGCAGACTGCAAAGCATACTTGAGTACTCAATTAGAAGCAAATTCAGCAACAAGCAAGCTTGGGGAAAACTCCACAAATACAAAACAATACACATGCAAGATTGAAAGAGATCTAAAACTCAACTCGTTGATGAAACAACCTCATAGTTGATGCATCAGAGCACTCTTCAGAAGGTATAAAGCACATGAGGAAATGGTTCACCTTTCTCCCTTGGAGTCTCTGGTGGATTTGAACCTCCAGAATGGTACCATCTTTTGATTGACAGTGCATCTCCCTACCAATTAGGCCTTCTCAAAGCTGTATTACTCTTGTTATAATTGTTGGTGGTGCAATTGAGTTGCCCCTCTTAGCAAGCCCATGAACACCAGATTGAAAGTCTTGCCTCTTCCTCTACCATCCTCTTGATTTCGGCCATGATCAAGTTTATTGTTACAGTCATTGTGTCAATTCATCTTGCTGAGAGTCTTTCTCTCTTTGACTGACTCTATGCCTTTCCAAGATCTGGTCCCTCCCAACAACATGTTCAAGTGCTAGAAGTAGTAAAGTTTGCTAGAGTAGAGCCAGGTGTATATTATTCCTTGCCAGATTTCCCTTGGGGTGTAAGAGACTAATGAACAACATGACTACTCAGCAGTTCGACACATGGCTCTTTTAAGTGCTTGTTCTTACATACTGTTGAGCTAATTTTGACTCAAAGTGAAGCTATAGGATTGAATAGAACTGCCCATAGGGGAGGTGATGTAGTCTTTAGCTATTTGTGTTGCTAGACCCAGGGCTGCTTGTTTCTGGTTTGAATCCCCAGGTAGCTCTGGAGGAGAAATGTGGACAGTCTCTTCCTGTTTTTTATTTACTGCCTGATAGGTCCTGTGGGGCTGACTCACTCCCAGGGAACAACCTGTCTTGCTAACAACTGCCACAGCCAATCGGCATGCTCCGCTCCACAACAGCTTCCTCTGCCATGAGACTGCGTATTTAACAGCATCACCACTAAGGCCAGCAGCTGCAGCCAATCCGTGAGCTGTAAGACTACTTCCTCTGCCAGAAGACGGTCCCTTCCTCCCCAAGTCTTTTAAAAGGCCACTTCTTCTTCATGCCGTGTGCAAATTTCTCTGATCCTGCCAGCCTGCCCCTCTCTCTTTCTCTGTTCTCTCTCTCTCTGTCTCTCTCTCTCTCTGTGTCTCTCTCTCTCCAGCCCTCTGGTGGTCTAGATAAAAGGAGTTGTGCCACCAACATAAAGATAGACAATTGGAATCCAATTCTCTATGGGAAAAAGATGGATGATGTCTATTTACAGCCTCTGAAAGCCTGCTGGAAGGTCATCTATGAGTCAGTTTTATCTCAACAGCACATAAGAACCACCACCCCCACCACAACACCAAGAGTTGATGTTTGAATGGATGAAATGGAAGCTCTGGTGGAGTCCATATGGAGCTGTGAGGCTAACCCTTCGAGGCTTAAAAGAAGAGCATTCTCCTCATACAATTTACAGCCTCTGAAGACCCATTAGAGGGTCCACTATGGAATGGTTCCAACTCAGTAGCAATGGACTTGAGTTTAATGACAATGTGTCAACGGATCTTGCCTCTGCTTCTATAGACATTGTTGTTGTATGTCTTCAAGTTAGAACTGACCCATAGCTGAACATCCAGTGGGGTTTCAGAGGCAATTAATCACATGGGAAGACATTGCCCATCCTTCTCCCACAGGGAGCTGGTGGGTTTGAACCACACAGCTTTGGGATGGCTTAACAGCTCCTTAATGGTATAAAACAGTCCTAGTCATGTAACACACTAGATAGTTGCTGGAATTTCCAGCAATGAGTTTGATTTTTGGCTTCGATCATAGACGATGATGTGAATGAGAATGACATATGCATCTGGTTAAAAAGCAGAATCTGACTGTAGGTCTTTAACATGGAATTCTGTATCTCTTACAAGCTCCAATGTGATGTCAGTGCTTCTGAATTGGCAAATTACTTCTCCATAAGGCACTACTTTGTTGGATCTTTCCATTCCATTATCTGCGTCTTGACAATTAGATAGAAAAGGCACAAGAGGAAGATTCCTGAGGAGGAATAGCTAGGTGCTCAACTGGTAACCAAAACATTGGCAGTTTGAACTCAACTAATGGCTCCAAGAACAACTGTGCCATAGGTGTGCCAAACACCATAATGGCTTCCCATCATGGGAAGTGTTTGGTGGCGCTCCAAGACTAATTAAGTTTTGGAAACAGGAGTGGCATCCACTTCCTAAGCCACATGGTGTTAATCACATCACTTCCCCCCCCAACATTCTTCTAAGTGGTAACGCACTGGTCTGTCCATTTGCTGTACAGCGGTAACTTGTGGTTACTGTAATAATAAACACTGTGACACTGATGTGTCTACTGTGTTAATGGTTACCGATGGTGAACAGTGTTCAGAGAAGCTCCCTGATTAAAACAAGCTTGGAAGCAGGAATGGCATCCACTTCTGAAATAGTTTGCCTCTGGAAACTCTATGAACCTGGAGAAATGATGAAAGTTATACAAGTGTTCAGCTCTTGGTTCATAGGGTTTCTATTAGTCACCTACGACTCTACAGCAATTAACAACAACAATGGCTCCAAGACAGGAAAACTTGGTGATTAGCAAACCCTTTGAGACAGTTCTACTCTGTCAGGTGGGGACACCGAGCGTTGAAAGCACCTGTAGGGCACCTAAAAAACAGGCACAGTAGGGATGAGACAGGATAAGAACTTGAGCTATGGTGTCACGTGATCTGAGTTTTCCTTCCAGCTTCTCCCTTTACTTAGTTGTGACTACGTTAAACTTTTCTAAGCCCAGTTTTTATTACATTAAAAAAATACATCATGTCAGCAGGTCTCATATCCCAGAACTGTGTGCATTACGTGAGATGCACCTGATGCATATAAAGGACTGGGCTTGGTTCTTGGCATGCAGCACGCGCTCTGAAATATTAAACTAGCTGTTTTGTACTTGGAATAGACTCATAGGTGATTCCTCACTGGGTTTTCAGAGGCTGCAAATGACCTGGAAAGAGATTGATTGTCTTGCTTCCACAGGGGTGCTGGTGAATTCGAGCCACAGCCAAGGTTAGTTACACAACTATCTACCGGCTCTGCAACCAGAGCTCCCTCATAGAATATTAACTCTCACTCTCTTTTTCACCAAGTCAGACCTGCCTCATAGCTGACCAGACAGTGCATTTTCAGAGGCGGTAAATTGCCAAGGGAACAAACAGATATGTCTTGGAGAGAGGGTGGAACCAGGGTGCTCCTTGGAGGCAAACATAACAAAGCTTCATCTTTCATGCTTTGGACATGTAGCTAGGCGAGACTATTCTTTGGAAGGGAACATTATGGTTGGAAAGACAGGGAGTCAGTGAAGGAGAGGAAGACCCCCAATGAGATGGATTTGCATGGTGACTTCAGCAAGAGGCTTGAGTGTTTTGGAGACGGTGAGGATGACACAGAATAGGGCAGAGTTCAGGCGGGCTGTTCCTGGGGTCACTAAGAGTCATGCTTGACTTGATGGCACCTAACAACAATAGCAACTTGCGTGGGAAAAGATTGCTCGTCTCTCTCACAGATAAGCTGGTGGACTTGAGTCACCTACTTTGAGGTTGACAGCACAAGTCCTTACCCATAAGGCTGCCGTAGCTCCTTCCTAAAATGCTGTTGTTTTGTACTTTCAAATCTGAACGGACTCATAGCTGACCCTCCGGCAGGTTTTCAGAGGCAGTAAATCACATGGGAGGAGAGTGCTCATTTTTCTCCCGTGGAGCCGCTAGTGGATTCAAAACATGTGCTTTTGGGTTCCTCCATATTTGGAAGCTCTGTCTCATTCCTGAGCCTCTTTTGTTATTGGGTCCACTAGTCGTTCTCTGAGAGAATATGGACAATCTTCTCCCCCTCACAGCTTCAGAAACTTAGTGGAGGGTCAACTATGAACTGTTGTCCTCTCAACAGCAAGAGAGAGAGATTGATTGATTGAGACTTCTATACTGATTAAGAAAGAAACTGAGTACATACACTACTAATCCTTTAAGCATATTTTTATAAGTACATTTCCATTTTTCCCAACTTTATATTTGCTGTTTTCAATAATTTATGATCCAGCTTATGCAATTTTCAGAGACCTCCTCAGTAGAGAAAATCTTGGAGTGTGAATAGGAGTTTATGACATACCTCTGTAACTGAATAATTGTTTGACAGCTGCTGTCAAATTCTTTTACACATAAAAGTCATCTCTTGTTCTTCTTGAATTGGGCGACTAGCACTCTCTGGTCCTGAGAATCAAGACCCTTGCATTTTACATGCAATTCTTTGGCTCGCTAGCAGTGGAAGCTTGGGTATGTCACGTAATTTATCTCTTGCTCATTTTCCTCCAATATAATAGATCTGTTTTCACCTCTGTAAATATAAAATGCAGTTCTGAGTGTTGAGCAAATATATGGGTTTTTTAAAATTATTATCAATATGATATCATTATTACAATTGCATATCTTCAGCACTTTTGCATATGAAATCCTGATGAAAAGTGAGGTCACATTTCTTTAAGTGTTAAAAACACTTAGAAAATTGCTCTGTGACTTCTGACATTACCCAGGCTCAGTTATTAACCATGTTATGTCCAAGCTTATGCATTTTCATAATGAAAAAAAGTATTCCAAATTATTGTGCAATAACTCGGCATTCACATTATCCCCAGTTGAATTTTTAACTTCAATACTATTGTTTCAATGCATATTCAGATTATCTTCAAGGCTCTCCAAAATATTTTCTCATGGTTCAAGAGAGCTGTGGTGGCCTAATGAGTAAGGAGCTGCACTTGTAACCCAAAGACATGTAGTTCAAATCTAATCCACTGCTTCAAGGAAGAAAGGTGAACTGAGGAATCTCATCCCTTGAGTTTTAAAGTCTCTGAGAGCCCTATGAGTCAGTTCCTGTTTGGCGGGATATTAACAACAACTGATAACTCAGACATTGGCAGTTACAGTCCTGCTCAATGCCACCTCACGAGAAAGACCTAGTGATTTGCTTCTTAAAAAAAAAATCTATGAAAACCATTAGGAAGCATATTTCTACTTCCACGTCCATCATAAGTCAAAATGAACCTAACAGAAACTGGTTGACCTGTAGGTGAGCTCTATTTGCCTGCTTGTTGTTGTTGTGTACGGTTGAGTCAGAACCGACCCATAGCTGACCCTCCAGTGGGTTTTCAGAGGCTGTTAATCACATGGGAGGAAATTGCCTACTTGGATGCCATCATGCCCACATTTGCCCTTTGATGGGGATGGCTCTGGGACTGGCATTCTCTGAAGGTCCATCCTTCTCATTACCTCTTGATCTTCTGATCATCATTCACAAACAACCACATGGCAGCCACTTCTAACTTTTCAAAGTCATTGGTGATATTTGAAAATACAGGACTGTAATGAATATCTTGAGAGGCAAATCTGATGCTGGAAGTAAAAAGCAGATCATCTCTGTAGCTCGTTTCCTAAGAGAATGCTCCTAGTTAGAATGCTGTAGTCTTTGAACTTCTGCAGTGAGTTGCAGAAAATGAATTGCTTCCTGAAAGTGAGGAGAATTTGAAGCACTTCTTGCAGAAGATCAAAGAACACAGCCTTCAAAATGGATTGCACTTCAATGTGAAGAAAACAAAAATTCTTACCACTGGACCTATAGGCAACATCATGATACGTGGAGAAAAGATTGAAGTTGTCAATGATTTCATCTTACTTGGATCTGCAGTCAACTCCCTTGGTATCAGCAGTCAGGAAATCAGGAGACGTATTACACTGGAAATATTTGCAACCAGGAATCTCTCCAAATTATTGAGGAACAATGCTGTCAGTTTGAGGGCTCAGGTGCACCTGACTCAGTCCATGGTCTTTCCAATCACTTGCTATGTATCTGAGAGCTGGACATTGAATGAAGATGACAGAAGACTAATTGATGCCTTTGAACTGTGGTGTTGGAGATGAATACTGAATATCCCATAGACTACCAAAAGAATAAGCACATACGTCCTACAGAAAGTGTAGCCAGCATGCTCCTTGAAGGCAAATTTGAGAACACTTACTTTCACATACTGCTGCTCGTAGAGGGTATTTCTTGGAGAGGGGTATGCTTGGGAAGGTTGGTAAAAGAGAGGGAGACCCTCCACCAGGTGGGCTGACACAGTGACTGCTGCAATGGGCTCTTGTGTGTCAGAAAGTGTGAGGATAGCACAGGACAGGACAGGGCTCATGTCTATTGTTCATTGGGTCTCTATGGGTTATACTGGACTTGATAGCACCTAAAAACAACAATAGCAAGTTTGGACTGTTTTAGTTAAAGCAATGGCTTGAAACATGCTTCAGTTCCCTTGGTCAGGGTCCCTTCTTAATTTAGGTTTCAATTTTTAAATACTCTTTATTAGAAGTACCAAGCTGAGATAAGAAGGCTTTCTGAGCCCATTAAAAAAAAAAAACAAAACAAACACAACAACAACCAAACTTTGAAAGAATATACAAGTGTTTTCTATGTGTGCAAATATTTCTTTTATTGTACTCGCAATCAACCTGGAGCCTGAATGCCTTAACCAACTTCATACCATAGAGTAAATTAAGTGAAGGGGTGTGTTTGTTTGTTTAAAATAAATTTTAAAAGCCCCTCAAATGAAACCAGTAGAAATATCTATCATCAAAGTTAAATAAAATCTAATTCATGACTACTGACCACTGGATTGATGAGGCTTCAAATATTCATGGGAGGAAACTCTGGAACTTTGTTCTACAAAGCAACTGGAAGATTCAAACTGCTAAGCTTTCTGTTAGCAATAGCACCCTAAAACTCACTAGTCCACTATTGTTTTGTGCCATTGAGTCAGGAATGACTCATAGTTACCCTCCAGACTAAGTAAATTGCACAGAAAGCAATTGCCCATCCTTCTTTCTCAGAGTTCAGGGCAGCAGAACTCCCTACCCTTGGGCCACCAGTACTCCCTACTCTGCAAGAGCTCCTTTCAAGTGAACAAGGTATCTTTCAGCTGTTTCAAACTCATACCGATTCCGTTTAACCAATCAGAATCCTGTTCAACCCTGTATCATTTTCACCACCTCTACTCTGCTGAAACTCGTCGCTGCTTGACTACTGCTGAAAATGTCAAGCTGTAGAAAAAATATTCAGCACAAATAGACAGTAGAATGGAGGGGGGGGAACCAACCCCACAACAAACCAACCCCTCTTTGAGGAAAAATGGGGCATGAAATGGTGGTGAAACAACTCATTTTACTGCCGAGGTGGATTAAGTCATAATCCTAGATGTTTTGAGGGAGTATCCAGAGCCGACTCACCAAGTACAGCCTGTAATTTAATAAAGTGAGACATAAAAAGATCTCAACTGACAAATCGCTTTCATTTGACACCTCAGCGGTGAGCCTTGAGATCTGACAGATTTGAAGTTCACACGTGAATGTGAAAAATAGCATTTTGGTGAGCTCATGGGGAAACACTGTTTTGTCACACGATACTGATCTATTGAGGTAAGTAACCACTGTACCAGAAAGACTTGCTTTCTCTGATGTATATATTCACTGGGGGGCAGAGCTTGACAGCTGTTTCATTTGGAAATTTAAAAAACCCCCACATAACACAACCTTCACCACTATTCAAACTGAAATTCTTAAACTATTGCTGCTTTTAGAGTCCAACATGGGCCCAATTTGAACTAATATTAGTACAAAGACCCTACAGCAAGCTCTCATTGCCAAACTGCTTTCCATAGTCCACGGGAACAGCTGTATAATTTGACTTTATTCTGGGAGCTGGCTTTGATCAGGAATAATTTCCGTCAAATGAAGAACGAGTCAGAGAGCTCACTATGCTCCCTGTTTGTGCAGTGATGATGGATCATCCCCTCGGAATTATCAGTGGGATGCCTGAGCCCTCAAGACTTACTCAATTAGTGTTCTCTTTTACAAGGCGCTCAATCCCCTGGAAAGCGAGAGTGTTTACCATTCAAAGCAGATCCCAGCACAAGGCATTAAACAATCATCACTTACAATAACAAATGCTGAAGCAAAACCACCCTTCTTCATTCTTCAAGGGCTGTGCCTCAAAGATGCTTCTCCCAGGGCTCTTCCTATGCCCTGGACAGAAAGTTTTGGCTGTACCATCCTGGGGGTAGGAGCATTGAAAGGAATGGCAGGTAGAGAGGATTGCCTAACCACCTTGAGTGACCGGAGCCTGTGAACTCTACACTTGCAACTGCTAGAAATGAGACAACTTTATGCAATGTAAAACAGGCACAGAACCTGAAAGTAAGCAAAGATGCTTTTTACTGGGAGCTTTTGGGTGAGGTTCATTGTCCTGGGCAAGAGAGGAGCAGCAAAGGGCAGGGAAGTTGCATGTGGGGTGCGGGTGAAGTGGCTTTTAACCACTTGGTGGGAAGGGGCTGTCTCCTGGGAGAGGAAGTGGTTGTGAAGCTCACTGATTGGTGGCTGCTGATGACACTGTTAGATGACATTTGCTGATGCTGTCGAGTGGGCCGTCTCGGCAGAGGTAGTGGTCGTGGAGCTCAGTGATTGGTTGTAGCTGTTGTGAGGTAAGTTGTTTACACAGGATTCATTGAGTTAGACCTGCTTGCCTGTCAGTTTTGTTTTGTTATTTTTACTGTTCTTTCCACAGTTGGGCTACAACTTGAGGTTCACAGATCCAACTATAGATGGCAACAACTACCAAGCTCTAGACATGAGCCTTTGCTTGAGGCTGCCCTTGTGGTGATGTCTACCTTTTACCTCTTCTGAATTCTTTGGTCAACTAACTGTTGCTGTTAGGTGCTCTCTGTATGATCATGACTCGCAGTGACATTATGAACACTCTATCTATAAACCCTGTCTGATCCTGTGACATCTTCATCATCATTGATAATCTTCAGCCCCTTGTTACAGTCACTGTGTTGACTTCTTGTTGAAGGTCTTCCTCTCTTTCTCTGACCCTCCACCTTTCTCCACATGATGTGTTTTTCCAAGGACTTGTTTGGAGGGCCAAACGACATGCCCACAATACGTGAGACAAAATTTCACCACCCTTGCCTCTAAGGAACACTGTGGTTGCACTTCCTCAAAGAAATATTTGTCCTTTTGGCAGTCCACGGTATATTTAGTACGCTTCTCCGACACCACAATTCAAAGCTATTGAGTTTTCATCTATCTAAGCAAGTTAAACCTAGGCTACTGTTGCTTACCTGCCAATCTGTAGTGAACAATTTTATATTTTTTTTCTCCTCTTTTATATTCAGTTTTCTAGCATGCTTTATTAGGATCACTATGAGTTGTAGACAACTCGACAGCACATAACAAAAACAATGCTGTGCTTTGAGTGAAAGTTTACAGAGCAAATTGGTTTTCCATTCAATCACACAAAGTGACCTGTTCTAAGACATTCATGACAGTCCCACACTGCAACAATAGTCCAGAAACTCCCCACACATACACATGTATGTAGAAACGTGGTCAGTAAAACCCATGTTTGGCCTGAGGAGGCTCCTCTTACCTGTTAGCATGTGTTTCTGTTGCCTGTCTACCTCTGTATCCATGTGTAGATGAATGCTTACTATGACTGCAAGTACAGGATGTTGTTATTGTTGTGGGCTGGTGAGGTGGAACCAACCAGTAGCTGACAGTTCAGTGAATTTTCAGATACTGTAAATCACACAGAAGGACACGGCCCATCTTTCTCCCATAGAAAGCTGGTGTTCTCAAACCTCAGGCCTTTGAGGTTGTAACTCAGAACGCCAGAGGTACTTGTAATAATGCTTCCCTTTGATGTTTGTGCTTCATGCACATTTTTCTCTGGCTAACCTTTCTCCATTGATATTGTGCTTTTAATCCACAAATTGTCTCTTCTATTCCCCCCAACCCAACATATTAAAAATTTTACTGCTAGGTATGGTGGGCATCTGTCTCTTTTCTAACTTCATAGCGCCTTTCGATAAAATCAAGTCTATAAAATAGACTCAGAATTGACTCATAGCTGACCCTCCAGTGGGTTTTCAGAGGCTGTAAATCACACAGAAGGTGACTGACCATCTTTTCACCTGCAGAGCAGCTGATGGATTTGAAATGCCTGCCTTTGTGCTAACAGCACAGCTCCTTAGCTGTTAAGCTACCAGAGCCCCCTTATAAAATATAATCTTTAAACTTACAGCTCAAAACATAAATACAGTATATGGTAGATGAGGTAAACACAGTCTTGCTTGCCCTCACTTAGTAATGTGTTCTGAACAGATGCACATCATTTTCATCACATCAAAAATGTGTGTGTGTGTTGGTAATGCTGGCTGGTTGGCATCCTTGAGGATGCAAGTGCCACCTATGAGACAAAGAACAAGACGGGCAAAGGGCAAGAGTGATGAAATCCATGGGTAGTAAAGGGAATGTACAAAATCAATATGAGAAGTCAAGTGCACCCACCTAGTGTCTCTCAAAGTATTATGAACGTTGCCAGAAAGTGGATCAAACCCCATGGGGCTGAGAACCTGCTTCACAAATGTATAAATTGATTTTTTAATCCACCCTAAAGTTTTGCAAACTAACAACACTTACCTATTCTAGCACCAGTCGATTAACTAGCTTGCTTCCTCCCCCTCATCAACAAGAACTTAATGTTGTTGTTGTTGTTAAGTGCTGTCGAGTCGCAGGCGACTCATAGCTATCCTATGAAGGAGAGTCCTCTACGTTTGGGTGACTTTCATCCTCTCTCCAGGTTCATAGGGTTTCCGGAGGCAAGCTATTACGGAAGTGGACGCCACTCCTCCTTCCACAACTTAATAGCTAGGATTTATTGAGAATTGACTCTGTGCTGGGTATAACAAGGCGCCTTACTTCTACTGTCATAACAATTTTATAAATTAGAATTCCACGACTTGTTATAAGTTAGGTTTAAAGAGTTGAGAAATTTTCCCAAGTTTGTAACAATTAGAATCTGATAAGAGTCAAGGTCTTACTTTTCTGCTGTTTTACTCTGTGGCCCGTTTTAAGAAAATCTTTGTACATATGTTTAATATATGTTGTTGTTGCTGTTAGGTGCTGTCGAGTCATAGATGACTCATAGCGACTCTACGAACGAAAGACCTGAGCGCTGTTCACAGTTTCCAGAGGAAGCCATTTCGGAAGTGGGTGCCACTCCTGCTTCCAAGCTTGATTTAATTGGGGAGCTCCATCAAACACTGTCCACCATGGGTAACCATTATCGCATTTGGCACATCAGTGTCATAGTGTTCAGCTTCACAGCAAACCCGAGTTACCTCTGTACAGCAATGCACGGACCAGCACTATACCACTTAGAAAACTGTCTGACAAAAAAACAATTTCAAACCAGGCCGGAGGCCCTGATGGATTTTTATCTAGAAGGCTGTATCCTCTCCCCTTGCTCCCCTTAAGGAATCAACTTTCCACCCTAATGCTCACAAATCTTGGCCACCAAGCTCCAGTAGAACCCAGCTCCTGTACATGACTTTCAATGGATTCTAGCCTCATTCTGCCGACCAAAAGGCTTTTTAACTAGCATATAATATATATTTTGTATATATTTACATCTGTTGTATACTTCATTTACATAAACCCCAAACAGACCTTCCACTGGGTTTTTAGAGGCAGTAAATCACATGGGAGAAGATTGCCCATCCTTCTCCCACAGAGCATCTGGTGGATTCAAACCACATGCCTCTGGGATTGTAGCCCAGCTTCTTACCACTAGACTACCCGAGCTCCTTGTGCTGTATACTTTACATATGTAAAAATATACTTTGTGCTCCCATATATTTACATCATTGATGTGTACCACTTACTTTGTATGCATAACATTTTTTATATATCACATACGTTGTATATATTATATACTTTGCACTTCGAGCTATTTTTCCACAGAGACTATAGCACAGGGAAAGGGTAGGACACACAGGGAATATTTCAGAAATCTATTTTTAAAAATACAGTTGACCCAAATACCTGAAAGGTGGTTCCGATAGATTCATCTCAACTGATTTGGAGCATTAACAGGAAAATGAAACTTAATCTCAAGTCATAAGAAAGGAGCAGACAAGTGTTGGAAGTGGGGTTAGCCCATGATATACTCAAAAGCCAGTGGCCATCGAGTCCAGGCCGACTCATGCAACCTTCTACTAGGTTTCCAGAACTATTGTAAATCTTTAAAAAAAGAAGACTGCCAACTTTTTCCTAAGGAGGAGCTAGTGGATTCAAACCAGTCTTTCAGCTAGTGATGCATCCTGTAACAGGCTATGTCACCAGGCTTCCTAAGTCCAGTTGAGGCTTTCCATCTATTTCCTTGGGAAAACCGGAATCTGCATACACAGATGCCAAATGTACAGCCGTGAACACTCTTCTGAGTGACTGTGAAAAATGCCTTTTTTTTCTGATGTTTTTAACAAACCAGTTTATTTTCTCACTATTTAAGAGGCTAGACATTCATGGTGTTGGCCACAGGGGAATCCTTTCTCTCTGTGTGCATCAGTCTTGACATCAATCTTCCCCTGGATCCAGGAGGCTCGCAGTGCAGGGAGCCTGAATCCAAAGGACATGCTCTGCTCCTGGGTCTTCTTTCTTGATGGCACCATGGTCAGTTTTTGAAAAATGCCTTTCACTGTACATTTAGAATTCCTCTCTTCTTCCACTCATTTTCTTCTTACATTCTCCTTCTTTAACTAAGAACGTTCACTGCGTGACTGCATCTCCAGCATTGTGCTCTCTCTGGCAGCCCATCTACTAAAACTGAAACGATACAGAAGAGATTAGCATGGCCCCTGTGCAAGGATGACACACAAATTCATGAAGTGTTCCATACTTTTACCTTGTGGAGGTCCTTTATATTTAAAAGTCGGTGGTTATATTTTGGAGGAACATTATTCTAAGTGGTACAGCACTCTTCTGACAATTTGTTGTACTGCAATAACCTGGAGTTATATGACGCTCAAGCTTGTGCCATTGGTTTGTCAAATGCCATAACAGTTATGCATAGTGAACAGCACTTGGTGGAGCTCCCAGATTAAGACAGGTATGGAAGCAAGAGTGGTAGCCACTTCCTAAACATGTCTCTGGAAACTCTATTAACTTTGAGAAATGACAGTAATTATAGAAAAGTTTCACGTCTTGTGTTCATAGGGTTGCTATGAGTTGCCCTCAACTCAATGGCAATTATCAGTAATAATGACAATATTTACATTATGATATAAAGTAACTGCACAGCCCTGAGATGATCAGTATAAAGGACAGGGAGGTGAGGAGGTTACAAATGGCTAAGGTTCCATAGGTTAATGTGAGCCCAGCTGCAGCTTAGACTTGTCTGTAGATCTTCCCTCCTGTTCAAGGACCTTCCACTCTTTCATGACCTAGGAACTTTTTGTGGCCTAGTGGTAAGTACTTGCACTGCCAACTCAAAGTCAGATGGTTTGAATCTACCAGCTGCTGTAAGAGAGAAAGTTGGGTAATGTCTGTTTTGTTAGCAGATTCTTGTTGTTGTGTTGTTATATGCTGTCAAGTTGCTTGCAACTTGTAGTGACCCGATGTACAACAGCTCTGAACCCCGCTCTATCCTGCGCCTTATTGTCTCTACCACACCTACCCTCCTTAGCCCCGTCACTGAGTCACTCCATCGCATTGAAGGTCTTCCCCTCCTGTGCTGTCCCTCTACCCTTCCAAGCAGTGTCCCTCTCTAAGGACTGGTTCCTCTTTGCAACATGCCCATAGTATGTCAGAAGGAGCCTCACCTTATTCACTTTAATAAAGCAAACCACAAGGCTGGGAGTTGTCCCAAGGGGTAACAAACAAAAGATAATGAGAGCAAGAAGCCTCCAGTCCTACAGCTCACAGGAAAATGAATTCTGCAACAACTTTGTGAACTTGTAAACAGATTTCTCCTCACTCAGGCCTTGAAATAAGATTACAAGACCGACCAAACCCTCCCCCATAGCCCCAGAAGCTGAGATCATGAAACTAAGTTGGGCATAGACCCCAGAATCACAAAAAAATAAGGAGGGGGGGGGAAGTCAATGTGTGAGACTGTAAAGTGTTCTGTGCTGGGATCAGCTAAAGTCACAAAGGTGAAATTCCGTAACAGTGAAGAAGGGTTCCAGTTTCTCCACAACCTCGCCAGCATTTGTTGGTTGCTGTTCTGTTAAATTTCGTAATTCTGACTGGGAGGAGATGATATCTCATAGTTGTTTTGATTCGCATCTCTCTTAGAGCTAGGAATTTTGAACATTTCTTCAGGTGCTTATTGGCCATCTGAATGTCTTCTCTGGTGAAGTGTCTGTTCACATCCTGTGTCCATTTCTCA
>NW_006399761.1:15261940-15266803 GCF_000299155.1 Elephantulus edwardii
AATGAATGGAAATCCAAAATCTCTAAATGTTCATTAAAATTAATAAAATAAAAAAAGAAGGAAGGGAAGGAGCAGAGCACTGTGCTGGGTACCCACAGAAACCCAGTTAATCCAGTGATAATGATATTTGTCTCCCCATTTTATCAGTAAAGAGTCTGACACCCTCCCCCCCCCCAAAAAAAAAGGGTGAAGTTTAGAATAACACACAGATAGAACTGGACAATGACTAGGGATGATAAAAGGAGACTCGATGCCTTTGAGCTGTGGTGTTGGAGAAGAGTGTTGACTATACTGTGGACTGCTAAGAGAACAAACAGATTCATCCTGGAGAGAGTGAAGCCAGGCTGCTCCTTGGAGTCAAGGATTCTGAAGCTTTATCTGACATACTTTGGACATGTTTCAAGGGGGGATCAGTCCTTGAAGAAAGGGACATCATGCTTCGAAGAGTGGAGGGACAGCACAGGAAAGGAAGACCCTCGATGAGATGGATTGATTCAGTGACTGGGGTAACGAGGGTAGGTGTGTCAGAGACAATAAGATTGATAGAGGATAGAGCAGGGTTTAGGGCTGTTGTACATAGGGTCGCTATGAGTCTCAGGTGACTTGATGGCACATAACAACAACAGCAATAATTTAAGAATTTGTTGCTCTTACTGTTTTTATGCCATCCAGTTGACCGCATATTATGATGATCTATGGAAAAAACAAATCTGAAACTTGCCCTGTCCCACCCCATTCTCACAGTCTGAGATGCTGAGTGAACTACATTAATCACTAGTGATCTTGCCTATATGAAATATCAGGAATCATCACATTATTGTTGCTGCTGTTTCCTGCCCTGGGGAAACTTACAGCTCATCACAAAACTATTAACAACATATCGGGTCCTTGTCCTGAACCATCCTCACGGTCTCTCTGACCTGCTCCAGTCCATTGTTACAATCACTGTGCCAGCCCATCCTGCTGAAGGTCTTCCTCTCTTTCACTGACCCTCCACCTTCCCCAGCATGCGGTCTTTTGCCAGAGACTGACCTCCTCCTGACAACATGCGCATTCTGGCCTCTAAGGAAAAAAAATATAGTTGCACTTCCTTCAAAACAGACTTGTTTGTTCTTTTTGTCAGTCTATAAAATATGCCATATTTTTTACTAACAGCACAGTTCAAAAGCAATATTTCTGTCATTTTTAGTCAATGTCTAACATTCAGATGCATAACATGTAAGGGAAAAGACCATGACTTGAAACAGGTGCACCTTAGTCTTTAAATGGACATCCTTGCTCTTTTGCACTCAGGAGAAGTCCTTGACAACAGATTCTCCTGAAACAGCATGTCTTTTGATTTCTTGACAGCTGTTAAACCTTGCTTTAATTTTCAATATTTTAGTATTGTTGTTACTGTGTACTGTAGAGTTGGAACTGACCCATAGCTGACCCTCTGGTGGGTTTTCAGAGGCAGTTAATTAAAGGAGAGGAGATTTCCCATCTTTCTTTGGTGGAGTAGGTGGTGGATTTGAACCACATGCCTTCAGGATTGCAGTGCAGCTTATTTTCATGTATGACCAGGAAATTTTATCTATCATCCTCATTTGTAAACTGCCAATGGAAATACTAACACAATTGTGGAGGAGGTGACCCAAAACAAATGTGTGGAAATGGAATGGATTGAGAAATTATGGTACATTCGCACAATAGAATACTACGCAGCACAGAGGAGCAGTGATTTTGTAAATTACTACCTAACTTGGGAGGGACTGGAGAGTAGTATGCTGAGAGAACTAGCTCAGTCCCATAAGGACAAATACTGTGTAAGACCATTATTGTAGAATAAGTATGAGGATCCAAGGAGAGGGAAGGTGGGAAGCAGAGGGGTAAGGATGGGTGGGAGGGTGTGTGTTGGGGGTGGGACATTAATCATAGGGTTGCATAATTTGATAGGTCAGAGGTGGGATGAAAGAAATGGCAAAGTTCCTTTGTGAAAAACAAAACATTGTAAGTGAACCAGTATAAAAACAAAACAAAACAACAAATGCATGGAATGTGTTCTGTGGAGAATGGTGCCAACTGAAAGATCAGTAATGCTGAATATTTCCATGTACTTTTAGACAGGCATCAGCTGTATTCATCCATTCTTGAACTCTGACAGAGCTCCACCTCTAAGCATTCTGTGAATTTGACTTTGAGGTCCCGTGGGTGTGTGTTCCACATATACTGTCTACAGGGACAAAATCATGAACGTTAGAAACACATGAAAACAGAGCCAGCTGATATTTTACCAAAGACAATAATATTTTCCTGTAGTGCGCGACACAGGATGTTATATTAGGTTCGGAATATAAGTTCTCTCTACATAATACTAAACATGCAGATGAAAAAATAAAACAAATTTAGCCAATCATTGCTGAATTTATAAACATCCAGATGCTTGGCACTGGAGAGAGAAAACATCTGGCTCATGAGCTGAAGTTTTTACTTTTCATCTGCAAGTTTACATGGCACTTCTTGGTACATGTTAAAAAAAAATAAAACTGACAGGGATGTGATTACTAGAGAGAGGGGAAAAAAGTTGAGAAAACCAGTAAGATGTTCTGAGTTTAGGTGAATTTTAAACTTACAGTGAGTTTTAGGATCAAAAGTCACATCTTACTGAGTGTATTCAGCAGAAATTTTGAGTCCTAATATTTATCAAATTCTCCATGAGGCAGCATAGATCTTAAAAGACCCTGAGTATGCACACCCATGTTTATCGCAGCTTTGTTCACAATAGCAAAGAGTTGGGAACAACCTAAGTGCCCATCAACAAACGAATGGCTAGAGAAGCTGTGGTATATTCACACAATGGAATACTATGCTGCATTGAAAAATAAGGAACTCATGCATTATTCAAAATTGTTGCTCTTGGAAGACATTATACTGAGTGAAATATCTCAGTCACAAAAGGACAAATACTGCATGGTGCCACTGTTGTAGAACGGGACTGACATCAGGGTTGGGGGGAAACTGACAAAGATGGGATAAATAATGCATACTGCCTTGAAACAGATGAGGGAGAAAACTGTTTAAAAGGGATATGCGATTGGGTTTTAGTGTCATGACAGGAGTCCAAAACAAAGGCTGCACAGTGAAGTGGACTTGAGGGAAGGGATTGTATAACAATGAAAGAATTTTTGTTTTACTTTTCAAAGAGAAGAGTGAACTGGACGGGAGGGGTGGGCAAGGAGAAAAGTGCAGCAATGAATGAATAGAAATCCAAAGTCTCTGTGAATTTTCAATAGTAATAATAATAATAATAAATATAATAAAAGTCACAAGGGAAAAAAGGACCTTGAGTGGAGATTGATCACAATGGGAAGAAGATCAAAGAATAAGAATTTAGTGTCAGCATTGACATGAAATCAGGGTGTCACGTATATACATTAAGGGGTTGTCTGTCTTTACCAAGAAGTGGGAAGATGAAAAAGCAACTAGGACACTTTAAGAAGCAGATGATACTGAAGGTGAGTGATGAAGGCAACGTGGCGTGAGGCAGATAGAGGAGGAAGTGATGGGAGGAAGGATCTCATGTGTTTTCATGCAGGACTTGGTGTCTATGTGTGGAATGTTGGGAGGACAGGCAATAGACACATTCTAACTGGCTTTCTCTTCTACGTAGACTTTGGGTTTTGACAAGCACACAATGCCATCCTTATTGAAGTTACTCCTCATTTCTACTGACTTTTTACTAAGCACTGTGTCTTTTTCTTGCAATTGGTCTTTCCTAACAACACGTCTAAAGTTAGGGAGTGTTTAGTCTCCCCATCTTTATTTCAAGGAGCAATCTGATTGATTATACTTCTTTTCAGACTGATTTATTGCGTATTTTGGCCATTCATGGTATTTTCAATTTTTTACTTTTTTTTTTTGCAAATACTCAGCTGAAAAGCCTTGATTCTTCGCCTACCTTCTGTTTGTTCTCAGCATGAACATTCTTTTAAGTGGTGCAGCAGTGGTATCTTTAACGTTCTGAAGTAACTTGGAGTTGCTTTAATGCTGAGCACTGTGTCATAGGTGTGTCAAATGCCATAATGATTACCCATCGTGGACGAGATTTGGTAGAGCTCCTAGACTGATTCAGGTTTGGAAGCAGGAGTGACACTCACTTGCTAAATCATATGCCTCTGGAAACTCCATGACCATCGAGAAATGATGAAAGTTTTAGATCAGGGTTCAGGTCTTTTGTTCATAGGGTCACTATGAGTCGTACTCAACTCAGTGATATTTAACAACAACAAATATTATTACTTTTGTTGTTATTGAGAAGTCACACAGCAAAATATACAGAGATTCTGTGGCTACCATGAGTGCAATTCATTGACACGAAGTACATTTTTCAAATTTTGCAACCATCTTTTCCAAGTTGTTCTTTCCTCATTAACATAAACTTACGGTCCCTAAGATTCATGTTTGGTCTTCTGATTTGTTATTGCCAATTTGATCCCATATAGATAGCTCTTAAAAGAGCATGATGTTCAAAGTAGGCTTTTAGAAATTGCTATGCTAAGATACTGTTCTATTCTAATGTATCTGTCTTCTTTTTTGTTATCCAGCTTTCTATACATGTAAAGTGATTAAAAAGTCCATGAATGCAGCTCAGATACAACTTAAGTATCAAAATTGTGTCTGTATGTTATCCAATTATGTTTC
Organism: Elephantulus edwardii; assembly: GCF_000299155.1. Taxonomy (NCBI): domain Eukaryota; kingdom Metazoa; phylum Chordata; class Mammalia; order Macroscelidea; family Macroscelididae; genus Elephantulus; species Elephantulus edwardii. The sequence goes on from NW_006399761.1 coordinate 15,266,621, forward strand.
ATATGGTGGTTGTTATGCACTGTGGATGTGAATCTGACTCATAGCTGGTCTTTCAGCTGGTTTTTTTTGGTTAAGAAATTGCATGAGATCTATCAACAATCTGCGTTATGCAGATGACACAACCCTGCTTGCTGAAACTGAGGAGGACCTGAAACGCTTGCTGCAGAGGGTCAAGGACTGCAG
>NW_006399761.1:15267453-15268491 GCF_000299155.1 Elephantulus edwardii
ATAACAACAACAACAACAACAAAAACGATGCATCCTTCTCCTATGGAGTAGCTGGTGGATTCAAGCTTTAAACCTTTGCATTGACAGTGTATCCCCTTATTCCTAAGTCACCAGAGTTAAATCTTCAAAAAGGTCTTTCCTGGTAGATCTGTCCAATCAAGAAACTATTTAATTTTTTTGACTGCTCCTTTGATGGGCATTGATTATTGGCCAAATAGAATAAACTCCTTGACAATTTCATATATTTCTACAAAGGCAACTTTAGATAAAGGTTACCTTCATTTTTTGTTTGCCTTGGAAAATATTTCTCCATTTTTGAAGAACAATTTTGCTTGGTACAGAAATATAGATAGGTGTCCTTTTTTAAAAAACAAAAATTTGGTTTCTACTCCCCTTTACAACACATTGTAATTTCCACTACTTTACTGTTTGACTACTTTCTGTAGAAAAAGCCAACGTAATTGCTATTCCTATTCTCCACTTTCTTTCAAGAATTTGTCTTTGATTTTCTGCGACTGGAATATAATATGCCTAGGTGCACATTGTTTTTGGAATTTATCCTGCTGCGTGTTCTTTGTACTTCCTGGCTGTGTAGCATGCTGTGAACTGTTTTGCAAACTTTTTACCTATTATTACTTCAACTCTCTGTTTCTTCCCTCTTTCCCTCATATCTTTGTTACATGTATGTTGCATTTATTTTCCTTTCCGCACAGTTCTTGAATTTTAGTTTTTTTTCCCAGTCTCTTTTTTAAATTCCTTTTTAGTTTATAGACTTTCTACAGACATATCTTTGAAATCACAGACTTTTTCCTTAGCTTTGTCCAGTATCCTAATGAACCCATTAAAAGTATTTCTTACGTATAAATTGCCTTTGGTAGTATTGCCATTTTCACAATATTGAGTCTTCCTATCCATCAGCAAGGGATATTCTTCCACTTCTCCAGATCTCTTTTTGTTTCTTGCAGTAAAGTTTTGTAATTTTCTATGAATAGGTCCTTTGTGCTTCTGGTTATATTTACTCCCAAGTATTTAATCTTG
>NW_006399761.1:15270181-15273183 GCF_000299155.1 Elephantulus edwardii
ATGTTGCCAGGAGGAAACAGTCTTTGGAGAGAGACGTCATGCTTGGAAGGGTAGAGGGACAGTGCAAAACAGGGAGACCCTGGGTGAGATGGACTGACTCAGTAACTGGGGTAATAGGGGTAGGTGTGTCAAAGACAAAGAAATTGGCTTACGATAGAGCAGGGTTCAGAGCTGATGTACATGGGGTTGTTATGATTTAGAGTCCACTTGATGGCACTTAACAACACCACCGCCACCATCACCACCATCATCACCACCACCACCACCACCACCACCCACCACTTTATTATCTTTAACATGTCATTTTAATTATTTTTTACCGTTTCAAGCTCAGTTTGGATTACTTACGTGCTTTTACTTTTTCCAGTTGAAGGTGTGAGCAGTAATAGTAGCTATTTTGATTTTGTGGTTTGATAGCTTACCAAATCTCTCACCACTGAGTCTGGAACATATGGCTATTTCTTATTTCTTGGGGTGATTTTGTTGGTTGTTTTGCTTTCCATTTTTTGCCTATAGTGTAGCTAATAATTTTTGTTGGAAGCCAGACATATTGCCTTAGATAAAAATTAAAAGTCTTCTCATTATAATCATCTGTAAAACCCAGTTAATATTGATACATCATATTGGAGAAGAAGGAACAGTATGTGTTTCTTGACTAATTTCTATCGTTACTCTGGTGGTGTAGTGAGTAAGGAGTTGGGTTGTCAACCAAAAGACAGGTGGTTTGAATCCACCATATCCTCTGCAGGACAAAGATGGACAGTCTCCTTTGTGCATTTTACAAACTCTGAAAACCTACTGGAGGGTCATCTAGGAAGTGAGTGTGACTCGAAGGCACAAAACCACTGCCACCAACACAGTGAGCTTCAGCGAAAGGTAGTTTTGTGGGTATTTTCCTTGTGGTATGATCTATAGTTGTTGTTGTTAAGTGTTGTCAAGTTGTAGATGACTCATAGGGAGTCTATGAACAAAACACCTGAACACTTGTACACCTTTCATCATTTCTCCAAGTTCATAGAGTTTCCGGAGGCAAGCTATTTCAGAAGTGGATGCCACTCCTGCTTCCAAGCTTGTTTTAATTGGAGAGCTCCACAACATTGTCCACCGTGGGTAACCATTATTGCATTTGATACATCATTGTCACAGTGTTTAGCATCACAGCAACCACGAATTACCCCTGTACAGCAAATGGACAGACCAGTGCTGTACCACTTAGAAGAATGTTTGACCAAAACATTAAAAGCAGGCTTGGGGGCCACAGGTTAAAATCACCCACCTTTGGCTTGGTAGCATAACTTTCTATCCACCAGGCCCACAGAGCGCTCTCTATATTGTTGGTGGTGGTGGTGTTAAGTCCCGTCGAGTCATAGATGACTCATAGTGACCCTATGAACAAAAGATGGTCTATAGTAGAAAGTAGAAAATTTTAAAGCAAAAGATGATGTTACTCTATTGCTAACAGAGTGGAAAGCTGCACTTAAAAATTTGAAAGAAATATTGTTGTATTAATTTATCTCAGGTACTTTAATTGATGTGTGTGACTTTCATTCTTTCTCACCTACTGACTGGACAAACTTAACAACAACAACAATTTTAGTTGAATGATCTTTAAATAATATATTTTCCTATAATATTTAAAAATTATAATCAAGGTGCCTATGGTGGTGTTCAGCAAGAAAAGGCCATGTTCAGTTTAAGAACAAAGGCTGTGAAACTCAATGGCAGACAGACAGACAGATGAACTCAAGCCAGCCTTTTATCAGAAATGAACTGCTCCATTAAGTGCTTGAATAAAACAGCATTCATGAACGGAGAAGTTGGTGGGGGTTGGAAAAGTGTTTGGGTCGTTATCCCTGACCTCAATGCCTCAGCTTAATTGTTTCCAGACAATCCAAACCCAGTTAGTATGTGAACACGAGACAAAGTTCAGTGGAAAGAAAATGAACCTTGTTATTCGGAGAACTTTGCCTAAATGAATTTAAAAAAACTAACACCCTGTTACCAAAATTAAGCCAAATTATTCAGAAAGCTTCATTTTGACTGTTGTGCATGATGCTATTCTTGAGAGCATGGCCACAGACAGTGAAATCATAGGCAAGAAATCCACACCAAATTAGATAGACACAGGCTTGTAAAAGTTTGTTTGGACAAACCACAGCTGAAGAATGTTGAATACAAATATAAAATATTTATTGGTGTATATAAAAAGCTCATGGGCAAGGATGTTAATTTTTAATTCCATTAGTTCCTTCCAGTTGTAAACAAAAATTACAAAAGTGGCATTAACACACACAAAGTCACATATGTATTAGAATGACTGACTTTTTTTAGCATAGTATTGTGGTAATTATTAGTTGCTATTACTTGGTCTGCCTTTCGTATTTCCTAAAATCATTGGCTCTTAGCCACTGTAGGCTAAGTCAGAGGTAAGAAATTTGTCTTTGTAACAAAAACATGAAGGATCAATCAATAATTCTATGAATGATTTAATATTTGTTTATATACCACAGAGCATTACATTGAATAAAATACAGATCCAGGTCATTGCCAGATGGGAGATTTAGATACTAGAATTCCTTGGGTGATTATGAAATCATGCACGGTGAAGAATCTGCCAAGTTTTGGGATACCTATTTCTTTATTTACACACCTGTTAACTCTGAGTTAAAATAGGAATATGCTTTGATTGTTGTTGTTTTAATTTTTATTGAATTTATTAATTTTAATGAACATTTACAGAGATTTTGGATTTTGAGTCATTCATTGTTGCACTTTCTTCTCTACCTCCCCAGTTCTTTCCTCTTCCCCCCCCCCTTGAAAGTCTGTTTTAATTGTCCCATTGCCACAGTGCTTGTCAAAGCCAATTCTGATTAATCTCCTTTGTCAGCGTGTCCTTCACCATTCCCTATCACTCCTCCCTGAGAGAGAATTCACCCTGATTCATAAGGAAAAGGGGACGGCATATTCTCTTGGCTACTTCCTGCTGAAAAGGGACACTGTAG
>NW_006399761.1:15274018-15278787 GCF_000299155.1 Elephantulus edwardii
TATGACTTCCTTTTCCTGACACAGGCCCTAAACTGGCAGCAATAGCTGCCCCAATAATTTTGGCCATTCTCTGGTCTTTTCTCTTCCCTCTAGATCCCAGTTGTTAAAAGAGGGAAAAATTTAAACAACTATATAACAAATAATTTTGAACAGTATAATATTTTAAGTTTGAGGCTAGAAATATTAACAATATGATCATTTCCATTCCAGAAATACATGTTCCACTGCAGTTCCTATTTTCCAGAAATGGTTTTGGTAAGAAGAATATTATAAATGTGGATACAGTTCCATTATTCCTCCTCCATTGCATGATATAGTGTTATTAGCATGAGCAGTTATAAATCTTCCTTACTCTAACTTAATTTTTTTAAATTTACATTTATTACTAATTTCAGGAAAAATTTACAGAGGCTTTGGATTTCCATTCATTCATTATTCCACATTTCTCCCCTCCCAAGCTTCCCCCCAGAACACTACCCTGTTGGAAAAGTAAAAGAAAAATTCTTTCATTGTTTTACAAACCCTCACCCAGGTCCACTCCACCATGTAGCCTTTTCTCTAGACTCCTGTCATGACAGAAATACCTAATCACATATCCCTTTTAAACAGTTTTCTCCCTCATCTGTTTCAGTGTAGTATACACTATTCAACCCATCTTTCTTAGTCTCTTCCCCCACCCCAAGGTCAGTCCTCTTTTACAACAATGGCACCATGCAATATTTGTCCTTTTGTGACTGGGATACTTCACCCAGCATAATGTTCTACAAACTCAACCATTTTGAAGAATACTGCATGAGTTCCTTGTTTTTCAATGCAGCATAGTGTTCCATTGTGTGACTATACCACAGCTTCTCTATCTATTTGTTTGTTGATGGGTGGTGTTAAGTGCTGTCAAGTCGTAGGCGACTCATAGAGACCCTATGAGCAAAAGTCCTGGACACCTCCTGTATAACCTTCATCCTTTCTCCAGGTTCATAGGGCTTCCAGAGGCAAGCTATTACAGAAGTGGATGCTACTCCTGCTTCTGAGCTTGTTTTAATCGGGGAGCTCCACCAAACACTGCCCACCATGGGTAACCATTATCACATCTGACATATCAGTGTCACAGTGTTCAGCTTCCCAGCAACCACAAGTTACCTCTGTAGGGCAAGTGGACACACCAGGGCTATACAATCTAGAAAGCAAAAGCTAATTTTCATTCTAGTCTACTGTCAATGTTTAGCTAAACCAATTCTGGTAAGTGCACCGACTCTCTTAATCAGCAGTCTTGTTTTCTATGTCAGTACATTCACTCATTTGTGTTTCCATGAGGAAAATTGCCAGACATTTAATCAACTCTCTGGTTGTTCAGCTTTCATTCTTTTTTCTAATTTGTTCTCTAAAATCAAGGTCAATTCTATCTCCCTTGCTTTAAGTCTTTCAATGGGCTCCCATTGCAGCAAGCATAGCATCTAAACTTGTCTTGTTCTACAAAGTCGTAGCTGGCTACATCCTTCTTTGACTTACTCTGCTCCACTCAAAGTCCTTATCATTCTGTTTTTCCCACCATTTCATTCTCTTTTGAGCTTGAGCAGCATTGAATACTCTACTTCCTTTACCTTGTAAGTTCTTTTTCCTTACAGATATTTGCAGGAATCCATGTAGTGATACCGACTTCAGTTATTACCTTAAATAGGGACTATTTAAATAGGGACTCTTTCTCTGCAGCCTATATAAAACAACCCATTCTCCACTGCCTGGGTTTCCTTTTGTATCATGCCTATTTACTTTCTTTTTATCAGTTGTTACATGTGTGGCTTCAACAGAGCAGCGACATATACTGATCATTTCCGTGTGCTCGTCACCTGGAACACTATTTAGCACACACCAGTCGTAACATATAAAATCCTCCTTGACATTTTCTCCAAACAAAGTCACATTTGCAACGCATAACTAAAATCTATACCTACGGTACACAGCTTCTTTTTATTTTTATTTTAAGATTTATTTTGATGAACGTTTACAGAGACTTTGGATTAGTAGACAGCTTTTTAAAATTTCAGTGGAGAGAGATCCTGTATGGTATACATCCCATTTTGGTCCTTGTACACATTATTGTTGCCCTATATTATTTATCATTGTACCAGAAAAGGCGTCAGTGGGTATTTGTGTGTATGATTTACAGGTACAGTCTGGAGGTATTTACTAAAGGTTTTTGACTGTTATGAAATATGTGACTTTAGTGTTCTCTCCAGGTTGCAAGTTACAGCTGACCCAAATAGGAATGTTGACCTACTTGCATGGTACATTTAACAGAACCAATCTTATCACCCTGGTATATTTTTGATTTGAGCAAAGGAATCACACATGATTGGAGAGTTTTGATTATTTTGATTTTTACCCGAGTCACACTCCATTTCTAAATTAATCTATGTAATAGCAACTGACTTGGTGTGACAGTGTCTGAAACCTTTTACTCTTACTCCGCTCTTACCTTCTCACAGCCGCTTTGGCTGAGGTCATTTATATACAACTCGGTTTTAATAGAAGGATGATGTTCTCAGGAGATCACTAGGAGGGATAAATTAGAAATGTTCATTGAGTCGTGTTTATTTTCAAAACCATCTATCTATAACACAATGGTTTAACTTGTGCTATTTGTGAGGGCAAAGTGTGGTGTGAGAATAGGAGATAGGAAAGAAAGTGTGAAGAATCGTATTAAATGAGAAGTCCATTGTTTATCTCAAGTTACATTTATGAAATAAAATTTAGAGTCAAGGAATTATATAACAAATTGCATTCTATACTCATTGCTATAATTCACTCACTCAAAATTACTTTTACATTTTCTATATATAAAAATTCACTCACCCACCCTTTAAATACATTGAACTTGAAATTATAATAAGTATAGAATTGAATATTTTCTTTTCATGATATAAATTTGGTTAAGGAGAAATACATAAACAGAGAATGGAGAAAATAATAATCTTCAAATTGAATTTGACCCCTTGTTTGCTTTAACTTTATGTTCAAACTTCCAGAAGAAAACTATACAGTAATAGAACATTTAAAAGGAAATCTGGTACTTTTTGCCTTAAATTTAAAATAGAAATTTGAAAGAGTGAAAGAGAAATTATATCACTAACAATGGTTACTGTTAGCTTTCTGGATATTGCATCTAATGTTACAAACAAAAATGTGTGTGAATGACTAAATGGAAAACCATTTTGTTTAACTTGCACTTTAATGACAATATTTTAAAAAAGAAATGAGAACAATTCATTTTGATCCATGTTAAAGGACAAGGTTTGAGTTGCAGTGTCTCTCCTATCAGATAAGATAAATGGAAGGCAATATTGATCATTTATAAATCACCAATATGTGTGATAGATTAACATGATAGCCACCCAGTGGAGAAACTAAAGAGGAAGGAAGAAACAATGAAGCAAAGAATTCTGAGCAGAAAATTCCAATGGACAGCAGGAACAAATAGAACAAATTATTATAAAGAAATTCACAAAGACCTGGGGTTCGAAATCTAAAAAAGAAGAACATGCCTGGTATTTCTCAAGCTGATAGAAATAAAGGGGGGGAAAAAATAAAGCCTCAGGTTATAATACTGAAGGATTCTGTGGGAAAAATACTGAATAATACAAGAAATATTTAAAAAAAAAGGAATAAAAAATCAGTGCACCAGAAAGGATTCCTACAGCCTTAATCATTTTCATTGCAACAAAAAGGATTGCAGTTATTGTTGATTTTGATTAAGTCAGAGGTGAACCATAGGTGACCCTCCAGCAGGTTTTCAGAGGCAGTTAATTTCATGAAAGAAGACTGCCTACCCCCTCACAGAGTCGCTGGTGGATTGGAACTGCATGTCTTTGTGATTCTTACCACCAGGCCACCAGAGTTACTGAAAAGGTTTGTTGTTTTTGCTGTTAGGTGCCTTTGAGTCGAGTACGATTCATAGGGACCCTATGAACAAAAGATCTGAACCCTGTTCTATCCTGTGCCATCCTCTCACTTCCAGACACACAAGAGCCCATTTCAGGAGTCACTGTGCCAGTCCACCTGGTTGTGGTGATGCTTAATCATTTCAGAAAGTAGTATATTATCAAGAGCTAGTGTTAATGGAGGAAGATATACAGGCTGCCCTGAAGGTATGGGCAAAAAAATAAAAGACTCCAGGAATTAGCAGAGTCGAAATGTAAGTGTTCTGACAAACAGAAGCAGCCCTGGGTGCACTCCTGTATCTATCCAAGAAACTTAGAAGACAGCTATTTGGCAACTGACCGGAAGATCCATATTTGTGCCTATTTCTCCATTCCCTACCTCCCACCCCACAAATAAAGCAACAAAAATGTTACCCAACAGAAAATGGAAATGATTTAAAAAACACACATTGTGTACTGTATACAAGTAAAAAGATTGTGGAAGATACTGCACAAATGATCCTCCATTATATTGCTGGTGCAGTATATTAACAGGCAACTACCAAAAATTCAAGCTGGATTCAGAGGAGACCATGGGATGAGAGGAACGGTTGCTGATATCAGAAAGTGTTGATGATGGAGCCGAGCAAGGTCTAACTGTAAACAACCTCAATCTCTTCTCCATCCAATCATGGTGCTTCCAGATGCCCCAGTGGTGAGAATCTTGGTCTTCTTCTTTTTTTTCTTTCTTTTTTATTTTATTAAATTTTATTAGTTTTAATGAACATTTACAGGGATTTGGGGTTTTCATTCCTTCATTGCTGCACCATTCTCTCTACCCTCCTCCCCAGTTTG
>NW_006399761.1:15279562-15287627 GCF_000299155.1 Elephantulus edwardii
AACAACCTAAGTGCCCATCAACAAACGAATGGCTAGAGAAGCTGTGGTATATTCGCACAATGGAATACTATGCTGCATTAAAAAACAAGGAACTCATGCAGTATTATTCAAAATGGTTGACTCTGAAGAATCTTGGTCTTCTTGATGGTGAGCTTCAATCCGTATTGAAGATGTCAAGAAAACAAATAGGTCTGTCTTGGAGAGGGTGAAACCAAGTTTCTCCCTGGAGACTAGGATTTTGCAGTTCTGTCTCACATACTTAGGGCTTGTTGCCAAGAGAAACGGGTCCCTGTAGAAGAACTTCATGCTTGAAAGGGTGGAGGCACAGCCTAGAAGAGGAAGACTCTAGATGAGATGGATTGATAGAGTGACTAGGGCATTGGGAGTAGGTGTATTGGAGTCAGTGAGACCAGCTCAGAACAGCGCAGGTTTCCAAACTATTGTATGTGGAGTCGCTATGAGTCGCAGGCAGCTTGACAGCACATAACAACAATGACATTTGGAGGTAGGAGGTGGGGGGAGCAGTGACAGGAGAGGGATCTCATGCTTAGAAAAACAGAGGGTCGGCGGAAGAGAGAAAGACGTTTCACAAGGTGACTGCATCAATGGGCTTAAGCCAAGCAGAGCTTGTGAGAGTGATGCAGAATTGGGCAGAGCTTTGTTCTGTGGACGTAGGATTGTTCGGAGTTAGAACAAACTCAGCAGCATCCACCAACAACACATTCACACTCTTAGCTGTATAACTTTGCTGTTTCTGTGGAAAGGCAGAGAAACGACAGTGGGAGAGGAAGCCTCTCAGCCACATGGATCAACACAGTGACGGCAGCGACTGGCTCGAGTGTGTCAGGAAATGTGAGGACGACACAGGATAGGATAGGGTTCAGGTCTGTTGTTCAGAGGGTCGCTATGAGCCTCATTGGACTCAACAACACCTAACAACAGCAACGGTAAAATGTGCAGCAACTCTTTTTCTTTTAGCTCAACCATCAAATCAGTTTGTGTATTTCCACTTGCTTGCCTCTGCCATTACTAGGATAAAATATGCATGATAGATGGGAGAGACATGTAGGGCATTGCGATGGCCCGTTTTTCCAGAAAGGACCATCTAGTCAGAACCAAAAGTCACACAACTGCCTTGCTGCTGATTACAGACTGGTGCGATCAGATCAACTGAACTTTCAGATAAATAAATGCTCCATATTGTAGAGCAATGAGTTTGTGGTAGTTATTTGGTAAATGGGTGTTACACAGCAACATTTAATTTGAAAACAATTCTGAATTTGTACTGGATTTGAAAAGAATGTGTTCATACACTTTTCACTTACCTTCACTCAGTGCTGCCATTGCAAATATATCTGGTGCATCTATCAAAACAACTGTAGGACCATTGATTTAACAATCGGATGGATACGAGGTAGGGGGAGAGCAGGAAAAGAATGGATAGATAATGTATAGGTGAAGGGAAGGTCAATCTGAAAGAAAAAGGAAGATTAGAAGTGGAAGATTAGATGGTGGGTATGCCAATTAACAATCCGATATATGACAAGCATTACAAAGTGAATTGGAACAGGGGTAGGGAGGAAAACACGTATGAAAGAATGAATAAGCCAATCTCTTTGTAAACTTTCACTAAAATCACAATAGAAAAAGTAAAAATAATCCAACTAGAAAGCTAAGTAATTAACATTGGTGTGCCAGAAACATCAAACTAAATGAAGACTTGGCCATTTCTCACTAATGTCCTCTTTCTGTTCCAGATTCTATCTCAAATACACTCATTCCCACCACTCCATTCACAGAATAGATCCATCTCATCCAAGGTCTTCCCCTCCTGCGCCGTCCCTGCACTCTCCCAAACATGATATCCCTCTCCAAGGACCAGTCCCTCCTTGCAACATGCCCAAAGTATGTCAGACGAAGCTTCAGAATCCTTGACTCCAAGGAGCATTCCGGCTTCACCCTCTCCAGGACAAACCTGTTTGTTCTCCTAACAGTCCATGGTATATTCAACATTCTTCTCCAGCACCACATCTCAGAGGCATCAATTCTCTTTCTGTCATCCCTATTCACTGTCCAACTCTCCGATGCATAGCACGTAATTGCAAAGACCATAGCCTGGATCAGGCACACCTTAGTCTCCAGCCTGACGTCATTGCTCCCAGCTGATAATAGCCGCCCAAACTATAATGTGCTATACACCAGACCTTTTATATGTATGTGAATGCACAGATACTTATATTAAATACACATGGAGTTATTTGATCTGTGCACACATGTATAGACCTCTACAGTACACTAGTAAGCCTATACAGTACATATGTGACCAGAGACTCGCAGGGAGCTCTGATGGCCTAGTGATGAGAATCTGTGTTGCAGTCCCAAAGGCACACAGTTTGAATCTGCCACAGGAGAAGGATTGACAGTCTCCTTCTGTGTGATTTCAGGCTCTGAAAATCCACTGGAGGGTCAGCTATGGGGTCAGTTCTGACTCAGTGGTACACAATAACAACTCACAGTTTTATTATTGTTGTTGTTACCAAATTACATCCATCAAATCCTTTTGCATGAATATTCTTTCTCTTAAGGACTCTTAGCTTCATTTTTTGCTTTGGTCAAGCTATGCTCACTACACGCATTTCAATGTTACTTTTCTCATTTCCAAAATTATCAAGTGTCTCCCAGGTAAGGTGTAACTTCCCCCTCACGTACCCCTTCACTTTCGTTCTGTGTTCATTTTGCAGCTTGAATAAGAGTGTGTTAAATAAGTCTTGTTTTCATATTTTCTCATACACACACTTGGAAGTGGTATGTATACTATCCATATTGCTTTTAAAAAATAATTTTAAAAATTTCTTATTTTCTTGCAAGAATAAGATAAAAACATTTTTCCAGAATGTATATGTACAACTTAAAGCTTGGCCCAGAGGACTCAGGTGATAATCTTATCTGACTTCTAAAGGGTAGACTCGTCATGAGTGTGTTTAGTTCCCTTCTGCTTTTTCCTGTACATTTTTTTTGGTGAAATACAGAATCAAGCCAGAAGGCATTTCCCCCCCTAGTTTGTACTGTCTCAAGTTGAAGGGAGGTTTAATATATTCACCTGCTAATACCTGGAAGGAAAAACATTTCTTTCTTATCAAATCTTGGTCATGATTCTGTGTTGAACTCACTACTGATGTTGTATCTGGATATGCAAATGCTAAGTCAATGTGTCACATAGACTCATCTTTGCAGCCCCTGGGTCACATTGACATAAATAAGTTTAACAGCTGCATTGTGAGAAGTCAGAGCTCCAAAATGGAAAGATGAGAATAGATGCTGTTTAAAATGAGGTCAGGAAATATCAATTTAGAATGCTCTGTCAGACAGGTGAGTCTGTCTCTCTGCGTTCTGTCAGAGGGAAGCATATTGATAATATTCCTCATTTGCCACAGATGTTTTTCAAATCTAAGAGTCCTCGTCAAAGTCTTATAAGACATTTCCCCAGATTTTAGTAATTTCACCGCCCAGCTCTTTGAAAAATGGCACCAGTCAACTTTCATTGCACACATTTATTCCAAAGCATATTCGATCGGATTGAATCATGTTTTGAATAAATAAAGCACTTTATTTATTCTGTAGCATACCCATTAATCTTTCTCCACAAGGGTAAGGTCATAGTGTAAGACTTTGTAAGATTTTCTGAAAATATGAAAGGCAATTGTTGGAGCCATATGCAAATTCTATCATAATGCAACCTTTGCCATGTTTAGCTATTCAAATTCACCAGAGGTGTCACAGTCTTGCAGAAAGGTGGTGTGGCTTTATTAATGGGACTTCTGTACTCTTTCGTGTGATCTGAACACTCCTTTGATCCCTAGTAAATGTTCTCACTGCCTAAAATTTTCTGACTCCTTGACAGTTTATTTACTGGTACGTTTATCTTGATCGACTAAAAATAAACCACCTGAATAAAACAATAATTTCCAAATGGTCAGCTCTAGTGAAAAGTTCGTGGCTGAACAACTCTGGAATATCCAGTTTAAACAGAAGGATTTATGAGTAGTAAAACTTAATGAGTAAGAAACCCTACAGTGAGAGTGCTCTGGTGGCCTACTCGGGAAAGAATTGTGCTGCCAACCCAGCGATGGGTGGTTCGAATCCAGCAGTTGCTCCATGTGAGAAAGATAAGCTGTGTGATTTACAGCCTCTGGAAACAAACACTGGGGACTCTGCTCCGTATAACAGTGTCCATATAACAAGAGGAAGAAGCAATACAGGGAGATCAGTGGCTTAGTGGATCAGGGATTTTGTTGCCAACCAAAAGGCAAGTGGTTCAAATCCACAAGCTGCTTTGCGGGAGAGAGATGAGCAAACTTTTCTCTTATTTTATAACCTCTAAAAGCCCTCTGGATGGTCTATTATGAGTCAGTTCTGATTTGATGGTACACAACCACAAAAACAACATCATTCACTAATTTAACTTTGAGAGTAATTTGGTTTAGTAAATTTGGTTTGATGATGACCTTGGATACAAGCACTAGCCTGCTCTTAGTGGAAGTTTGAGTGTCATGATGAAATTGAATACATGTCAGCCGACCTTCTAGATGAAGGTAGAAGGAATAAAGATCTGGTAAAGATCTACTCTGAGTATCAACCAATTAAAACTATGGGTCAGGGTGCTTTGACGCCACTGTATTTGGGATGGTTATGAGTCTGGGGTGGACTGAACAGTCGTTAATAAGAACAATCATTTTGGTTCTAGTAAAGATGTCTTCTTAGTGATGGTCACATCTGTATACCTGGCTAATTCTGAAACAGACAAACATTACTCAGAAGAACTCTTCTCAGTGAAGTGGAACGTGAGAAGATTTGTTCTGGTCTCCCATAGTCTTCCAGGTCTGTCTACTTCTTAGCTCAACTCAACATACATACCTTTGGACAGCTCAACATGAATACCTTATGCTGTCAAGTGTAGCTAGTTCATGGAGAGGAACATCAAGCTTAGTTAGCATAGTGTGAGGGACAGTGAAAAAGACGAAGACAAACATACTTATGGACCAGTCCATGTTTTGTTCTGTTTTATGTGGGGTTACAATTAGAGAGGGACATCCTGCTTGGGAGGGTGGAGGGATGGTGCAGGAGAGGAAGGCCCTCTAGGAGGTGGATTGATTCAGTGACTGGGATAATCAGGATGGGTGTGTCAGAGACAGTGTGATTGGCACAGGACAGAGCGGAGTTTAGGGCTGTTGTACATAGGGTCGCTATGAGTCGCAAGCAACTCGACGGCACATCACACACACACACACACACACACACAATTAAGTGAAAATGAACTTGACAGTAACAAATGACAACAACTACATACAGCCAGAGTACTCTTTAGAAGCAATGGTAGTGAAGCTTCATCTCAAATATTTTAAGCATGTTGTTGAGGGGGCCAGACCTTGGAAGAACTTGTTGTTATTGATGCCATTAAGTCAACTACAGCTCAGGACAGCCCTCTAAACAACAGATCTGAACCTTACCCATCCTCACCACCCTCTTCGTCTCGGATATACCCGAGCCCACTGTTACTGTTACATTCACTGTGTCAGACCATCCTGTTTTAGGGTCTTCCTCTCTGTCTCCGATCCTCAGCCTCACCCAGTCTGATGCCTTTCCCAAGGACTGGCCCGTCTTGATAACATGTCCATAGTATGGGAGGTAAGTTTCCCAATCATTGCCTCTAAGAAACACCCTGGCTGCCCTTTATTCCAGACAGGCTTACCTGGCAGAGGGGAAATGTTGAGCCATCACAAAGAGGAAGACTCTTGAGGAGTTTGGATTGATCCGGTGACTTCAGCGGTGAGAGTGAGCGTGACAGAGCTTATGAAGATGGTGCGGGGCAGAACAATCAGACTGTTGTTTAGTGTCACTGTGAGTCAAGTCAGTACTACGTCACCCAGCACACAGACACAGTGAAGTGTTAGAACTACGTATCTCATTTAACCCTCATGGAACCAGAGGGATCACTCAAGTTGTCTTTTTCCTTTTTTAAACATTTTTATTAATTTTAATGAAAGTTTTCAGAGACTTAGGGTTTCCATTCATTCATTGTTGCACTTTTCTCCCTGCCTAACCCCTCGCCCCCAGTTCGCTCTACTCTTTGAAAAGTAAAATTCTTTCATTGTTATACAATACCTCCCCCCCAGGTCCACTCCACTATGCAGCCTTCATTCTGGACTCCTGTCATGACAATAATACCTAATCATAGATCCCTTTTACAGTTCTCTCCCTCATCTGTTTCAATGCAGTATGCATTATTTATGCCCTCTTTCCTCAGTCTTACTGGGAATATACCTTATAGAAACCATGACCACCACCCAAGCAGATATATGCACACCCATGTTTATCACGGCTTTGTTCACAATAGCATAGAGCTGGAAACAACCCAAGTGCCCATCAACAAATGAATGGATAAGAGAAGCTCTGATATATTCACACAATGGAATACTATGCAGCATTGAAAAACAAGGAACTCATGAAATATTATACAAAATGGGTGACCCTGGAGGACATTATGCTAAGTGAAATATCTCAGTCAGAAAAGGACAAATATTGCATAGGGCCACTGTTTTAAATCAAGCTGTCTTTTCCAACACAATCTCTGCTTACCATGCCACGTCCTTGATGTGGCCAGTTGAATTGCTTAAGACTCAGACATCTTTTTCTCTCCCTGAGCCGAACTCACCATGATTACTGACTGAAGATTCTTAGCTTTAATCCCCCCTCTTTGAAAATGACTTCCTGCCGTGCATGATTCACAAGAGTGTATGCCCTTATTTAAATGATGAAGCATTTGTTTGTGACAAACACCATATGCCCGAAATTCTTGTACCTGTCACAGAGAGGAGCCTTTTTCTGACCTGACATGTGGCATGTCTACAGATGGGTTGTCTGGATATGATCATTCATAATGATTCTCCAAGGGAGTGTGAATAATTGACATATCAAAGGCTGGCCTTTCATCGAGCGTGAGTGTGAAATAAAAAAGTTCCAAGTTATTAAACCTTTGAATCAAGAGACTTCTTCACTGTATCATAATTTTTAAGGAATTTCTTAGTAAAGCCAACGAACTGTTTTGGGTGACAGTATCATCTTTACTATTTGAAAATGTTATGTGTGTCTCAGATTCACGTGTTAGTTAATCATTATTAGAGCCGTGAATCGATTATGACGATCAGTATGTTATTAGTATCCATACTTTGTACATTGTGCCACTTAATTAGTATTCTCTTGTGCCACACTGTCTCAAATATTCCTCTCCCTTTAATATTAAATTCTACAAATTCTCACTGTTAAATAAGAACTACTGTCCCACCCAAGGAAATTTAGACAAGTATGAGTAAATAAGAAACCCTGAAGGGCCCAAGTGATTTGCAATTTACTGCTAACCCGTAAGTCATAAACTGGCGGTTCAAAACCACCCAGAGACTCTGTGGAAGGCAGGAATGGGGAACTGTTTCCATGATTACACTTACAAATCCCCTATGGAGCAGTTGTACCCTGTAATACGTCGGACTGCCAATGAGTGAGAGGATAATTGAATAAGAGGAAGTTGTTTAGTGCTTGAGAAACGCTTGCCTGCGGTCCTGAAATGTCATGGAAGATGACATATATATTCAGGTAGGGTTGGTCCCATGGACACTTTTCTATTTATGTCTTCAGCTCAGCACTTTCCAGTGTATTTTCCAGAGAGCAAAATTGGCATTTTATTGTTTGTTACCTCTGAAAAGTCACTGCCGCAATGCACATTTTTTATTTATCCAAGAGGAAGACGTAATTTTCAATATTGTCCAACTATATTTAACCACAGAGTATTTTTCCCCTCCAAAATATACAGAAGCTAAAAAAAAGAAAAAAAAATATACAGAAGCTAACTATGGTGCTAAGGCTTTTTGGAGAAAACCACTAGGCTATGTTAAACTCTGTAATAAAAATCATCATTAAATAGAGACAAAAGGTAATGGAGTTTCACACAAGGGCCAGGGTGTACTTGCCAAAACCTCTGGGAAGCAGCCAAAGCAGTAATCAGAGGTCAACT
>NW_006399761.1:15288149-15294060 GCF_000299155.1 Elephantulus edwardii
CTCTGTAAATGTTTATGAAAATTAATAAAATATAATTATAGAAAAAAAAAAGGGCCAGGGTGTGTGTACAGATTCTAGTCTCACTTAAGATGAATATCAACAAACTATCATTACACCAGTTCTTTCCTACCACCATAATTGTTTCAGGAAAATAGGGGTGGTTAGCAGTATTAGTAGTTTTTTAGTATTTGATTTTTGTTCACTTTGTTTTCACCATATTGTTTACGGATCCAGAGTCAGATATTGAACATCTTCCCTTCTTTCCAAACCTGTTCTCTCTTTATCTCTTAGCTCTTTATCTCCACTTTTCACAGATTGATTTATCAGAGTCCCAGTTCCTTAGAGAACATGCTCGTATTAATAGGTGAGCTGTCTTGTTTTCTTCTTTTCCTCTGTAGAAAGGACCTTTTCCCATTGATATTTAAGAACTCTTTCATGTGAACTTCAAACTGTCCTGTTTGTTTAACTATCAAGAATAAAAGGTAGAATAGAGAAGGAACTCTGCTGGCCTAGTGACAAGAAGCTGTGCTGTGATCCCAAAGGCACATGGTTCGAGGCCACCAGCTTCTCCATGGGAAAAGGATGGGTAACACAATTAACTGCCTCTGAAAACCTGCTGGGGGGGTCAGCTATGGGTTGGTTCTGACTAGGGTACACAACAACTCCATTTCATCCTGGGCATAAAACATAGACGTTAGGAAAAACCCACTTAATTTAGGATTGAAATTTCCTTTGTTAAACGACCAAAAACCCTTCTTTAGTAAACTCACAAACTCTGTGGATTTAGTTTAGGGCCAGGAACAAGGAGATAAAGGACGGGGTTTACCTTCCCGTCATCTTTATAAAGTCAGATTCCCAGGCATTTCTTACACGGTGCCAACTGTTAAATATAAAAGAGCAGTGTTTAGATTAGTTGTTGTTAGGTGCTGTTGAGTCCGTCATGACTCATAGTGACAATAATAATAATAATAATAATAATAATAATAATAATAATAATAATATAATCATCATCATCATCTTATCAACAGCAGATCAGGACCCTGCTCCATTCTGTGCCATTCTCGGCCTCTCTGATATGCCTGAGCCCATGGCTACAGTCACTGTGACAAACCATCTTGTTGAGGTGTGTAGTGGAATGCATTTTTTCCTCAGTTGCAGTTGTAGGATTGACTATGGATGGAGTCTTATTATTTTAAGTATTCTGGAGTATTGAATATCCCATGGCTTGGCAAAAGGGAAAACGTGTATGCCTTGGAAGAAGTGCAACCATAATGCTCTTTAGAGTCAAAGCTGGTGAAACCCCATCTCATATAATTTGAGTGTGTTGTCAGGAGGGATCAGCCCTTGGGAAAAAACATCATGCTTGAAAAGGCAGAGGGTCGGTGAAAGAGAGGAAGACCCTCAATGAGATGGATAAACACAGTGACTTCTCCAATGGGCTCAAGCATTGCAGAGGCTGTGAACATGGTGCATGGTATGGTAAACTTCTAATCTGTTATTCATAGGGTGTCTGTGAATTATAGAGGTGTTGGTGACACTTGAGAATAGCAATTGATTCCTATGGGGTTGCTAATGTGTTTAAACCAACTTGATGGTGCAGAAAAAGCTCAATGAAAGTGCAGTCACAGGATGCTTAGAACAGGGTCCGTTCAGTGGCAGAATTCTTCCCTTCCTACAAAAGACTCTACTAAGATTCATAGCCAACACAGATCTCGTACTAAGACGCCACCATCTCTTGTTGTTAGTTGTTGTTAAGTGCCATCGAGTCGCAGGCAACTCATAGCGACCCTATGAAGGAGAGTCCTCGACTCTTGGGTGCCTTTCATCCTCTCTCCAGGTTCATAGGGTTTCGGGAGGCAAGCTGTTATGGAAGTGGATGCCACTCCTCTTTGCAACCACCATCTCTTAGTGGATGTTTATTTGCTCAGTGAAGCTTCCAGACTAAGATTAGGAAGAATGGCCTGGTGACCCACTGATGAAACTCAGGCAATGACAACCTTACAGGTCATAATGGCTTCATCTGCCGCCCATTGTTGGCATGGACTGAGGGTTGGCATGAGTTGTGTGTGGCTTAACAGCCACCACCAACAACAACGTTAACACTGGCCTTCAGATGGCTTGTAAACTGTGCAGAAGTTTAAAACTGACATAAGAACTTTATCATAATTTCCAGCTTCTTTTCCATGAGAAGAATTATCCAGTCTTATCACAGGCAACTTATAAAACGTTGGTGTTGAAGCAAGTCCCTCAAAAAAATACTTTGGATTTGAAATGAAACAAGCAAGGTTGGAAATTGCAGTTTGACTTTCTTTGTTATTAATGTATTCCACGCTGACTGCTTTTTTAGGGCCTCATTTCCAGAACATCAATTTATTTTCATAGCTTCAATTAAACGCAGAATGCTCTTTTATCATCAGTGTGCGAGGCAACAACTTCAGGTTTATGGACATGTTGATGACCACGCTCTATCCTACTTCGTGGCACATATTTAATCCAAAGCCAGCTTCTCAGCCTCTGGGAAGAAATAACCCATAAATATTTCCAAGGATTTGTAAGCTTTAGAAACGCTCATTTATAGTAATGTCATTTGAAGTCTCAACTTAAGAATTTTTTTATTACCCAAAGAAATACTACCCGTTCCCAAATTCAGTATTAATGATATTTTCTGTGTGGATGGGACTGCTGTTTGAATTCACCATCCTTATCTCACTCAAAAGCTCATTTGATTATAAAGATTGGGAAGGACTGATTAGGGTGTCATGTAGGCATATATCAGGGTGCCACACCAATACCTGATTCTCAGCTATCACTTAGAAGAAACAAAAATTGTGATTCTCTCTCCCTCTCTCCTCTCCCCTCACCCCTCTCTCCCTTCTTCACTCCCCTCCTTCTCCATCCCTCTCCCCCTCCACTCCCCTACTCCTGTCCCTCTTTTCCTCTCACCTTCCCAGTCCCCCTCCCCTCCCCTTCCCTTTCTCTCTCTTTTTCCCTCCTTCCCTCTTGCTCTCCTTCATCCCTGACCCCTCTCCTCTCCCTCTCTGCTTCTCTCCCTTCCTGCCTCCCTCCTTCCCTCCCTCTCTCTCTCTTCCTCTTCTCCCTCTCTCCCTCCTCCTCTCCCTCTCTCTCTTCTCCACTCTCTCTCCTCTTCTCCCTCTCCTGAATAAGAACATCTCCAATTTCAAAAGGGACAATTAGTTGTCTCTCCAGTCACTATTTTTCACCTAGCTTGGTGCTCTAGCAAGTGGCAGTGGCAACCATCTAGCTTCTTGGGGACTTGATACAAACCGTGGAAAGAAGTGAAAGTAGTGTTCACTTAAGGTCAGACACAAAAAAAGGATGAAGTGGGTTTTCTGTGTTGATGTTTATATGAAGAGTTTTAAGAAAATATCTCTACTAGACATTTAGTCTAAAAAACAATAGTAGTATGCTCTTGCACAAAAATCACTGCAGGCTGTAGAATAATTTTAAAATTACAAAGATGAAAAGGCAGTTGTGATAGAACAATGCAAAATAGTTACATTGTCTTAGTTTTATAAATAGGATTTATGCACGGTTTTGTATTCTCCAAATTAAAAAGTTGAAACCTATGAGCATTAAATAATAATGATGATCTAATAATTAGACGATTATCGTTTATTTGCATTTTTTCCATAGCTTTTAAATTTCTATAATATAGCTCTGGTGAAGTTGTACCTATGGGGTTGTACTGCTAACCCAATGATGATAAATTCCCCCGCGCTCCGTGAAAGATAGTCTTCTCTTGTGCAGTTTCTAGCTTAGCTTCCAAAATCCCACTGAAGGGTCAGCTATGAGTCGATTCCAACTCCACGACAATGAGTTGTATTTTACTGAGTCTTCAGTCTTCTTTGTAGTTTTCAAATTTCTTTGAGCAAATAAGCCTTATTTTTAATAGAGTTAATTATTACCTAACTTGGAAGGGACTGGAGAGGATTACAGTGAGTGAACTAACTCAGTCCCACAAGGACAAGTATTGCATAAAATCATTATTGTAGAATGAGGATTAAGGATTCAAGGCAAGGATGTGGAAGCAGAGGGATGAGGGGTGGGGTTAATCCTGGGGTTGTGCAATTTAACGGGTGGGAAGGTGAGGGAAACTAGAAGAATCTGGTCTGAAAAACAATGTGTTCCAATTTTGTAAATAAACTAGTATAATAATTTTTTTTAAAAATTGTTAGAACAAAAAAATAGAAATTGACAAAAACTAAACTAACTCATCATTTCCACCTCCTTTGGGAACATTTTCTCTATAAGAGAATGAGTATAATGACCCGGGGAGGGGAGGGAAGGAGCAGAGGGGTCAGAATCGGTGGGTTTAGCTTGACTTAGGTGTGCTGTTTTATTCTTCCAAGTGATGATATGTTTGCTTTTTAACCCTTTAAAGAGGTCTTTCACAGCATGTTTGACCAAAGCAGTAAGCCATTTGACTTCTTGTCTACCACATCCATGAGCACAGGTACCAGGTGATTAGAGTCGTAGCGACCTTCGCCTTACGAGGCAGAACACGATTTATAAACCCTTAGTCTCTCATTCCTCTCTTCTCTTCTGTGCAATCAGCCTAATGTGTGCAACTGACATTATAGCATTCTTTTTGCACACAATCAGCCTATTGTGTGCATTTGACACTATAGCGTTCTTTTTCTAGGTCAACATACTTACATAACTATAACGTTTTCAAGTCAAGGAATCATTCCTCCTTGCTTTGCTTCTTGGTTCAACAATCTTGTGTGCACTCAAAGTGGTACGGTAATCTCATCAACCAGGTCTCTTTAAATCACTGTAAGATAATGACCGTTCATGCCACCTGAGGTTTGTAAGGTCATGCCAAGCTAGATCTCAGGACTCGTCTATAAAGTAGGATGGGATTTTTTAAACACTTTTTTAGGGGAGGGTGCCAAACATTTGTGCAGCTGACCACATTGTCCACATCCAACACAAAGTTGGATACAACATGAGTGCTGTAGTTAGGGTGCTATGGAGTTGAGTCCCACTCATAGCGACCCTATGAACAACAGACCTGAACCCTGTCCTGTCCTATGACATTCTTCTAATCCCTGATACACGTAAGCCCATTGCTGCAGTCACTGTGTCAGTCCACCTTGCTAGGGTTCTTCTCCTTTGCTAACCTTCCATCTTCCCAAGCACGAGATCCCTTTTTGAGGAATAGCCCCGCCTAGTGACGTGTCCAAAGGTTGCAGAGTGGATAATATTTGGGGGTAGGGGGTGGGGTTTGGGGAGGTGCGGGGGGATTGTGTACCAATGAGGGAGTTTTTCTTTTGCTTTTCAAGGAGAGGAGAAAACGGGGGGCGGGGGGGGGGGGGGGGGGGGTTTGTGCGGGGAGAAGGGTGCAACAATGAATGAATGGAATTCCAAAATCTCTGTAGATGTTCATTTAAATGAAAAATAAACGAAATTAGTTTAAAAAAAAGGCAAAAAAAAAAAAAAAAGAAATGAACCTTCACCATCTTTACCTCCAAGGAGCACTCTTGCTGCATTATTTCCAAGACAGTTCTGTTTGTGATGTTGGAAAAGAACATTTAATACCCATGGACTGGCAAAAACATGAATTGTTGTTGTTATGTGCCATCGAGTCCCTTGTGACTCATAGCGACCCTGTATACAACAGCCCTAAACTGTTCTGTCCTGTGCCAATCACACTCTCTCCAATACACCCATCGCGATTACCCCAGTCACTGAGTCAGTCCACCTCATAGAGGGTCTTCCCTTCCTGCGCTGTCCCTGCACCCTACCAAGCACCTGTCCAACGACCAGTCCCTCCTTACAACATGTCCAAAGTATGTAAGATGAAGCCCCAGAATTCTTGCCTCCAAGGAGCCACCCGATTTAACCCTCTCCAGGATGAATCTGTTTGTTTTCTTGGCAGTCCATGGTA
>NW_006399761.1:15294425-15305020 GCF_000299155.1 Elephantulus edwardii
ATATTGAGCCTCAATCCATACTGAAGGCTGCAGTCCTTGACCCTCTGCAGCAAGTGCTTCAGGTCCTCCTCAGTTTCAGCAAGCAGCATTGTGTCATCTGCATAACGCAGATTGTTGGTAGATCTTCCACCAATCCTGACACCACACTTCTCCTCATAGAGCCCAGCCTCTCGGATAATCTGTTCTGCATACAGGTTGAAAAGGTATGGAGATAGGACACATCCTTGGTGTACAATCTTTATTTGTGACGTTCTGTTTTATATGCTACTGAGAGACTTAGAGATTTGAGTGACTTCTTTTTACAAACAATCTTGAGATAAGAGACAGTTTCTCATTTCTCCAAATAGCAGTCAGCTTCATCACTTCTCACTGGCTCTGACAATGTCTGGCAGTCGTGTTCCCACTCTAACCCCACCAAGGACCAAATGTCTTGCTGTTAAGTAAATCCAAAGTGATAAGGACCCTTTAAGACAGAATACAACTTCCCTATGCTGTTTCCACAGCTGTTATATTTATGGAAGCAGATTTGCTACATCTTTGTCCCATGGTGCGGCTCACGGTTTTGAACCATCCACCTTTAAGTTAGCATGCCATCAAGCATTTAGCCACTGCCCAATATGTCTCTTTATCTCTGTTCCAGTGTGTCAAAAAGAAATATTCCATGTTTACAGCAGGACTTCAAAAACAATAGCAATTTATTGAGTGCAGCAATTTCTCCTTGCAGATGGGCTGGCTGTTGGTGTAATCGGATAGGACAGCCTTCTACAAAAGAATTGGGAAGTGGTTTTACGCACTTGGAAATGTAATATTGACTCCCCTAAATCAAAATGATGTCGTGTGTCCTTCTGGTGCAGTGAGCAGAGGCCCTGACTAAAGAGATACTGTGGAATCAGGACACATTGCTCACTCAGGCAGGATTTAAAAGTCATGACTGGCTTTTAGAAAATAAGGCTGCTAACTTCTACATGTTTTCAGTCTTTCAGTAGATAGTAAGACAGTAAGAGGACTTAACAGCCTTGACCGATAACTCACAGGTTCCATGTCTGAGTCCAGACAGGTTTTGGTGGAAGAATGGTTTGAGGTTCTTTATCCAAAAATTCAAACACTGAAAACTCTATAGATCACAATTCTACTCTGATAGTCTTTGGGTTGCCAAAAGCCGGTATCAACTTGATGACAAACCGTGATGCTAGCTGGTACAAATGATGCCATCATAATTCATACTATAAAAATTGCTTGATTAAGAAAGAAAAACACACACACACAAAAAAAGAAAAACACGGTATTGTTAACTCTCACTCATTGCCGTTGAGTTGAAATTAATTCCCAGTTACTCCTCTAGTTGGTTCCCAACGCTGTAGCCTCCTGGGTAAGGAGCTGTGCTGCCAACATGCAGGCTGGTGGTTCCAATCCACCAGCTGCCTGGAAAGCGAGCAAGATGGGTCATTTCCTCCCATATGTTTTACAGCCTCTGCAAACCTGCTGGAGGGTCCACTATGAGTCATTTCTGACTTGATGGCAAAGAGTTCGAGTGTGAGTTTAAATCACATGAGAGACAACTGTCTCTTGGAGCCTCTATTGTTGTTATGTGCCTCAAGTCAGCTCCGACTCATAGTGATCTCATGCACAACAGCTCTGAACTCTGTTCTTTCTTGAGCCAATTTCATTGTCTTGGACACACCTACTGCCATTACCCCAGTCACTGAGTCAATCCAAGGAGCCTCTACGGGATTTGAAATGCCAAAGGGTCTTTGAGTTAGCGGTACAGCTCTCTACAGATTGTGCTACCAGAACTCTACGAACACTGATATTCACGAATTTTCCTTTGTATCATAAAGCATATGCCGCTCTTGAACTGATGGGGAACCCCAAATCTTTTTCTATCACTTTTTTTTTGGTAAATAAGCTAGTAATTTTTTTCTTCATTTTTATTATTATCAATTTAAATGAACGTTTACAGAGACTTTGGATTTCCATTCATTCATTGTTACACTTTTCTCCCTGCCCACTCCTTGCCCCCCCCCACCCCACCCCAGTCACTCTTCTCCTTGAAAAGTAAAAGAAAAAATTGTTTTATTGTTCTATAATCCCTTCCCCCAAGTCCACTCCACTATGCAGCCTTCACTCAGGACTCCTGTCAGGATAATAATACCTAATCACATATCCCTTTTAAACAGTTCTCTCCCTCATCTGTTTCAATGCAGTTTACATAATTTATCCCCTTTTTCTCAGTCTCCCGATCAACCCCAGGGTCAGTCCTGTTTTACAACAGTGGCACTATGCAGTATTTGTCCTTTTGTGACTGAGATATTTCACTCAGCATAATATTCTCCAGGGTACCACCCATTTTGTATAATATTTCATGAGTTCCTTGCTTTTTAAAGCAGCATAGTATTCCATTGTGTGAATATATCACAGCTTCTCTATCCATTCGTTTGCTGATGGGCACTTAGGTTGTTTCCAACTCTTTTGCTATTGTGAACAAAGCTGCAATAAACATGGGTGTGCATATATCTATTTGGGTGTCAGTTATGGTCTCTTTGGGGTATAGTCCCAGTAGTGGAATTGCTGGGGCAAATGGTATTTCTATTTGCAACTTTGTGAGAAAGCGCCTTACCGCCTTCCACAGTGGTTGCATCATTTTACACTCCCACTGACAGTGAATAAGGGTTCCACTTTCTCCACAACCTCACCAGCATTTGTTGTCTACTGTTCTATTAAATCTTGCAATTCTTACTGGGGTGAGATGATATCTCATAGTTGTTTTGTACTCTTATTCCTGATTGTACCACATGACAAAGGTGAGGATTTTAAAAATAGAAATTCAAAATACTATCCTAGCCAGGCATTCTCTCAGATGTTCAGAGTCGACTAACTGATTTTTAAGTTTTCCCTTTTAAGCTCCATTATGTTTTACACTTCAGTGTATTTTTATATCCCTTCAATTTTTAGAGACAAGCAATCGTATTTCTGGTTTTCAGCAGAACACTTCAGTATAGCGATTCCTGTTAACACAGCTGTTAAATATTGAAATCATGCTGCATGCTAAATGAAATTGATTTACAAAGTAAATTCAATTCCAGAATGAAGGTAGGTGTATCTTTTCACATGGAGAAAGAAATGTTAAGAGGGCTGTACGGATAAGCAGCTCTTAGGGAAATACTAAGTTGTCTGTGGAGCGATTGGCTTATGATACAGCGATCCTTTCTCAAGGGCTCTAAAATGTAAAATGTAGTCAGTCCCAAGTTCAGATGCAGAAGACAAAGATAGATTTTGAAAATATGGCTTTTGTCTGATAGTCACTTATTTGGTCCAATTTAAGTGAATATTAGAATAATTTAATAATAATATATATATAATATTAGAATAATTTAATAATAATTTAAGTGAATATTAGAATAAAGTGAGATATAGACAGATTTTCTCTTCTAGCTAGGATTTATGTCTTTGAGGTAGGATTGGAAAATGAGATTGAAGTGATATCATGACATCTAAAAGCATTTAACTCCACAGCACTGCATTGTTGTGGGGTGTTTTTGTTTTGCTTTTTTTTTTAAAGCAAGGAATACACTTTAATCAGCTGACTTACTACAGTTGATTGATCTATAACCTTTACATGTTGTTGTTAAGTGCCATAGGGTCATAGATGACTCATGTGAGCAAAAGACCTGAACACTGGTATAACTTTCCTTGTTTCTCCAAGTTCTTACAGTTCCCAGAGACAAGCTATTATGGAAGTTGATGCCACTCCTGCTTCCAAGCTTGTTTTAACTGGGGAGCTCCACCAAACACTGTCCACCATGGGTAACCATTACCTCTTTGGACATGTCAAAGTGTTTAGCATCACAGCAACCATGAGTTACCTCTGTACAGCAAATGAACAGACCAGTGCTGCACCACTTAGAAGAATGTTTGACGAAAAACAATTACAACCAGGCCTGAGGGCCACACATACAACATTTTTAAACACTGAATAGTCTGTTGTTTTGTTGAACCTGTGTTGTTAATTGCGTTCACAATTAGTAAGTGTTAAACTGATACGTTCTGCTTCTCAAATTAACCTTTCTATGTAGAGAAAACACAGTTCAGCAAACACTTAATCGAGCTGAGATGATGAAATACTCTCTCGCCAGTTTTTATTGCTTTCCTTTAATGTGGCAAGAACAGTACCCGTTAGCACAGAGCTGGTTATGACTCTGTAGGAGTAGAGTTGTGTTCCATGTTCTTGTTGCTGGTTTTTTTGGTGCCATTGAATCAACTATGACTCATAGCAACCCTAGTAACAACAGCTGGTTCTGAACCTGACCTTGTCCTGTGCCTTCCCTCACAATCTCAGTTACCCTCAAGCACATTGGTGCAGTCACTGTGTCAATCCATCTTATTGAAGGTCTTTCTCTCTTATTCTGACCTTTCCCTTCTTGATATCTTCTTCCAAGGACTTATCCATTCTGACAACATGCCTGAGATATGAGAGACTGTATCCGTGTCCTACCTCTAAGGAGCACCCTGGTTGCAGTTCCTGTTTAATAGGCCTTTTTATAGATGATTTTCAAGAAATTGATCATGACTCCTTTCTTCTGAGACACTCCAACTGATAGGATAACAACTGAGTTTATAAACAGTTCCCTTCAATGACTCCAATGACTACCAATGACTCAAGACTTCTAATGACTGTCTTACACATAGTCATTAGAGTAAAGGTGGAGGCCTGCTCGAGGGTGTGACTTTAAAGTCGTTGATGAGGCGATGGGTCTATGGGCTGGCCTGAGGCCTGGGGCCTTGGAATCTCCCTCCACTCTGGCAGTTGGCTGGCTGGCTGGCTGACGTCTTGGTGGCAGTCTCATTTTGGTGGCAGTCAGGCAAGGGACGTTTCTGGGGTCCTTTTTGTTATATATTACTGTTTGCCCTCGGGTCAAATTTATTAATTTTAGAAGGATATTCTTTTAAAGACACAGTAATCATTTGTCTATTTGCTGTACTGAATAACTTGGAATTGCTGGGATGCTAAACACTATCCCATATTCGTGTGAAATACCATAATGGTTACCCATTACGTACAATGGTCGGATGAGCCTCCAGATTGATTCATGTTGGGAAGCAGGAGTGGCGTCCACTTCCTAAACTAGATGTCTCTGGAAACTCTACAAACTCTCTTACAGAAATGGTGTTAATTATAGAACAGAGTTCAGGTCTTTTGTGCAAAACTTACTCTGAGTCATATTTGACTCGACAACACTTAACCACTGCTAAATGAGACTAGTGCTGTTATATCTGGAGGAACAGTCTTCCACTTTGCACATCACTCTCTGTCATTGTCCTGTATGAGGTAACCTGGGCTTGCTGTGATGCTGAACCTTGTGCCATGGGGATATCAAATACCGGAATGGTTTCCCATTGTGGACAGTGTCTGGTGGAGCTCCCAGTTGTGAAACAGGTTGGGAAGCAGGAGTGACATCCACTTCCTAAAACCCACACCCCTCGAAAAACTATAAAAACGGAGAAAAAAAAAAAGAGATAGAAAAACACAAGAGATATTGTGCACAGAGACACAATATGAGTTGACCTCGACTTGACAGCAATCAACAACATGTCTTAAACAGATCATAGAATACATGAAAAATAACAATTAATTCATTCTCCCTTTACCAAACTGCTCAGAAAGTGCACGATGAGCTTTTTTGTTTCATCTCCTTCGAAGACATTATGAAATGTGAGATGAATTCAGGTGTCTAGCCAGCATTTTACCACACATGCTCAGCAGAGTCAGCCAGAGCATAGAAGTGAATGAATCTCTTGTAATTCTTAAACTAGAAAATAGTTTTATTTTAAATGTAAAAAGTAATTTTTAAATATTTTTTCCACAAGAGGGGAAGTTACATGGAAAGATGAAGAGTATGAAGATTTCCATGAACTCTAAATGTTGATGATTATAATAAGGGTTGAAGCAAACTTGGCATTGAAGGCGGAGTGAGTCGAATCAGATGGCACAGAGGATTTATCAAGGAGATAAGCTTGATGACAGAAATGCAAAAAGGAACCTGGGCACAGTGCCTATACCAATGCAAAGAATTAGTCTAAGAAAATTAGGCAAAGGATGGGTTTTGGTGTGAGCTCTGGCGGCCTGGTAGTAAGAAGCTATGCTGCAATCCTGAAGGCACATGGTTTGAATCCACAAGCTACTCTGTGGGAGAAGGATGGGCAGTCTTCTCCTGTGCAATTAACTGCCTCTGAAAACCCACTGGAGGGCCAGCTAGGAGTCAGTTGCGTCTTGCCAGCACACACCACCACCATCACTAGTTAAGGGGAGTTCTGTTGGAGTATTCTATGAGAATTTGTGCTAGTACAAAGATGGTACCTCTCTGATGGCTGCTTGAGAGTAAGCTGGTTGATTTCTTCCTTTGTGAGGTGCAGCCTTGGAAACCCAAAAGAGGATCTGCTATGACCTGGGCACGGTTTGGCAGTGAGAGTTTCACTAGCTAATAATTCTTTTTAAGATGGAAATATCCAGCTGTTTCATAGGAGAAAGATGATCTGTCTCCTCTCAGGTGATTTACTGCCTCTGAAAACCCAACGGAGGGTCAGCTATAGGTTGATTATGAATCTGTGTTGCAGCAATAAAACAAAGTAGGACTCCAGGTGGTGAAAGGATGAATCAGCTTCTTAGAGAAAAGTTAGCAGTTCAGATTCACCCGGGAGATCTATGGGAAAAGAACAGGCAACCTGTTCCTATAAAGATAACTCCCAAGACACAATTATGGGGCATTTCTACTCTGTCACAGGTAGCTGCTATGGATTGAACTAAAATCCATGACATAAACCAACAACAAGAAGAAAGAATATATGATAGAGAAAATAGGGTCCTCAGACTCCAAAGTAGCTACTATCTGACTCCATAAATAAAGTTTGGCATGTCATTCCTCCGAGTCAACTACAACTCATAACAACCCTATGAACAGGGATCTGATTCCTGCCCTATCCAACGCCATGCCATCCTCTTCATCTCTGATATAGTTGACCTCAATGTTAGTGAGTCAAACCATCTTGTTGAGCATCTTCCATTCCTTTTGATTCTCTACTTTGTCAAGCATAATGTCTTAAACAAGTAAGGCCTCTCTTAACAACATGCCCAAAGTGTGTGAGACAAAGTTTCATTATCCATTGTCCAAGGAACGCCCAAGTTGCAGCTTCTTCAAGACAAAATTGTTTGTTGTTCAGGCAGCCCGCTAGACCTTCGGTACTCTTCTATAACACTACAACTCAAAGGTATTGATTTTTCTGTTATCCTTATTTATTGTCCAACTTTCAGATGCATAGCAAGTAATGGAAAAGATGATGGCTTGGATTTTGTACACCTTCGTCTTTAAACAGACTGTGTTGCTCTTTAGTGCTTTGGAAAGCTCACTGTGTAGAGCAAACTGTTCAATTTTTCTATGATGATATGAAGGGACTATTCTATAGCTGTCCTGGTCATCACATAGGTGTAGCTGCTAAGATCTTCAGTATGGTGAGAATGACTGCAGAACTGAAGTTTAAATGTTTACTGTTCATTAGATTCACTTTAAATAGTCACAGCTGGGTGTTGAATACCATCTTGGAGAGCATAGTTTAACCAACTGTGAATGTGTAGAAAGTTTATGAAAGAGTAAGGATTCTGAATTCTTATTCTGCATGCCAGAATTCATTTTTTTCCGGATACTTTTAGCTTTGGGCTATGCTGTCAGGAGGGGCCAGTCCTAAGAGAAGACATCATGTTTAGAAAGGTGAAGAAGGTCAAGAAGGAAAGAAAGAAGGAAGGAATGAAGGAAAGAGGGAGGGAGGGAGAGAAGGAAGGAAGAAAGCAAGCAGAAGGAAGAAAAAAGAAAAGACCTTCACAAGATGGATTGACAGAGTAACTGCAACATTGGACTTGAGCGTGTCAGAGATTGTAGAGGTGGTGCATGACCGAGGAGGGTTCTGATCTGTTGTTCATTGGGTTGTGTTGGGAGCTCTGGTAGCCTGTGGTTAAGGAGTTGGTAAGGAACCAACCCACAAGCCGGTAGTTCAAATTCACCAGCTGATCAGTAAGAGAAAAACAGTACAAGCTCTTCTTGGGCAAGTTACAGCCTCTGAAAAGCCTCTGGAGGGTCAGCTATGAGTTGATTCTGACTTGATAGCAAACAACAACAACAAGAACAAAAGTCTTAGTTGAATCGAAGTCAACTATGAACAATAACGGAAGTGATAGGCCCCCAGACCAAAGATGAAGGGTAATGTTCAGAAGCCTTCAAAGGCTTCAAAGGGCAGGGATGTGGCAGGAGACAAATTTTTAGGTATGCCTGTAGATAGCCTACATTCTTAAAGAGGTTGGCGGACTTCCAGCTATTTCTAAGGCAGATAATAGAGAACTAGGATGAGCGAACCAATGTCTAGAAATGCATACTGCCATGTAGAGTGCACCATAGAAGTGATTACAGTGTTTGTTACACAGAGTTTAAAGGGTTAGAAGTCATATGGGATCTATTTGTAATTGCAAAAGGTCAGAAGGGTGATGCCCATTTGTAAAAATGAGGGTGACGGGAGAAAAATGGGTGAACAGATTTTTTTCAAGGCAGCTAAGGAACAGGGAAGTGGTCCTTCTTGCTTTAATACCAGTTTCCCCGGCAGAGGAGATACTGTGAGATGGAGACATGTTTGTGTCTAAGAGAGGTAGACACAGCATCCACACGTGAATTTATCTATCTATCTATCTATCTATCTATCTATCTATCTATCTATCTTTCATACATTCATTTATTTATTTTTTCCACACGTGGATTTTTAAGTGGCCTGAGAGCATGCCATATGTTTACATTTCCTGGCACTTCTGTTGCATTCTTTATGAGAGAGGTATAGTGTTGCCAGAAAAAATACAAGACCGTCAGTGTACGAAATGTGGCATCAGGATTGGTGAAAGAGTCATCAAAAACTTGCGTTATGCAGATGACATAACCCTGCTCGCTGAACCTGAGGAGGACTTGAAGAGCATGCTGCAGAAGGTCAAGGACTGCAGCCTTCAATACAGATTGAAGCTCAACATCAAGAAAACAAAGATTCTCATCACTGGGCCAATTGGCAGCATCAGCATGGATGGTGAAGAGATTGAAATAGTCAACAGTTTTAATTTACTTGGCTCCACAGTCAACACTCTTGATAACAGCAGCCAGGAAATCAAGAGACAAATTGCATTGGGAAAGTCAGCTGTGAGGGACCTCTCAAGAGTACTGAAAAGCAACAATGCCAGACTGGAGACTAAGGTGCGCCTGATCCAGGCGATAGTCTTCTCAATTACTTGCATCAGAGAGTTGGACAGTGAATAGGGATGATAGAAAGAAAATGGATGCCTTTGAGTTGTGGTGCTGGAGACGAGCGTTGAATATACCATGGACTGCTAGGAGAACAAAGTGGTTTGTCCTAGAGAGGGTGAAGCGAGAATGTTCCCTGGAGTCAAGGATTCTGAGGCTTCATCTGACATATTTTGGACATGTTGCAAAGAGGGACTCATCCTTGGAGAGGGACATCATGTTTGGCAGAGTGGAGGGGCGGCGAAGGAGAGGAAGACCTTCGATGAGATGGATCGATTCTGTGACTGGAGCGGTGGGAATAAGTGCATTTGAGATGGCGAGGTTGGCACAGGATAGAACAGCATTTAGAGCTCTTGTATATAGGGTTGCTATGAGTTGCAAATGACTCGATGGCACATAACAACAACAGTGAATGTGCATTTCACATAAGCAAGAAATGTTTTAAAAATAAAAGTACATTCCAAATATTGAATGGAACATGTGTATAGTAATTTGTCTGAAAGGCACATTGACTGAGAACCTATATTTTCACTTGTTAAGGTCTGCAGTGGGAGTACCACTAGTATCACCTGGGAAGTCCTTATTGGGTCCATGAAAGGCTGAGGTTGCCTGCTGTGGGTTTCTCTCAAACTCTGTAAAGTCAATCTACAAAAGACACACACGCTTTGGGGCACATCGTGTTAAGTCTCTGAGCATTTGTTTTCTCAACATTGTGAAGTCAAGAAATTCACTCAAAGGAGAAGAATGACTGTTGTAACTTGACAGTAATACACATACAGTCATATATGGAGGGTGCTCTGGTGGCCTAGTGGCAAGAAGCTGTGCTGGAATCCCCAAGGTATGTGGTTCTAACCCACCCGCTGCCCCATGGGAGAAGGATGGGCCATCTCCTGTGTGATTTACTGCTTCTGAAAACCTGTCAGAAGGTCAGCTATGGGTCAGTTCCAGCTTGACAATTACTATCTACCCAGTGCTTTTATTCTTACAGTAGAGTAATTATGATATTTCCAAGACTCTAGACTTCAACCTCTGGTGATATGACTATACCTGGAATCTGAATATCTTATTTCTCTGTTCACTCACCCATCCCAGGCTCCTCCTCCAAAAAAGAAAATAGAAAAACAAAACATAAAAACCCACAAAACAGACCAATACTGCTTTGGCTTCTCTCTTCAAAAAGTGATAGGTTATAATATACGTAGATATAATAAATGTTGTTGTTGTTGTTGTTATGTGCCATCAAGTCGCTTGAGACTCACAGCGACCCTATGTACA
>NW_006399761.1:15306345-15315233 GCF_000299155.1 Elephantulus edwardii
CTGTTCTCCAGATTTCTTGGCACAACTTAGTGAGCACATCCAGGCCAGTGTCTGTTTGTTGA
Source organism: Elephantulus edwardii (assembly GCF_000299155.1). Lineage (NCBI taxonomy): Eukaryota > Metazoa > Chordata > Mammalia > Macroscelidea > Macroscelididae > Elephantulus > Elephantulus edwardii. The sequence continues at coordinate 15,306,408 of NW_006399761.1, forward strand.
AATATGTCAATTGGTATGCTCTCAACTCCTGGAGCCTTGTTGTAAAATACATAGGCAGCTCTGGTGGCCTAGTGGTAAGGAGCTGTGTTGCCAAGACAAAGGCGAGAGGCTCTAATCTACCAGCTGCTGGCTCTGTTCCTGTGCGATTTATAGCATCTGAAACCCCACTGGAAGGTCAGTTATGAGTCAATTCAGACCTGATAGCACATAACAACAATATATATAAAATTGAAATGTGCACAGTTGTTGTTTGCAGATTGTTAATTAGAGCACTGGGACCACTTACCTAACTCTACCTTCTCACATTACTGCTTCCAGGAAAAAGAAAAACGTATGTGTAGCTAATCCTCAGCCCTAAGGCCTGTTTTTCATTGTTTTTCTTCAAATAATTTTCTAGGTTCCTATAGCCCTGGCATGTCCACTTGCCATACAGAGGTAACTTGTGGTTGCTGTGAAGCCGAACACTGTGACAGTGATGTGTCAAATGAGAGAATGGTTACCCATGGTGGACAGTGTTTGGTGGAGCTCCCCGATTAAAACAAGCCTGGAAGCAGGAGTGACATCCACTTCTGTAATAGCTTGCTTCTGGAAACCCTATGAACCAGAAGAAAGGATGAAAGTCACGCAAGTGTTGAGAATTTTCGTTCATAGGGTCGCGTTATGAGTCGCCTACGACTCGATGGCACTTAACAACAACAACAACAACATGTGTAGCTGTACCTAAACCCAGGATTTTGTTTTCATTCATTCTGAAAAGCACTATTGACAATTTGAAATCAAAGTTTGCAAAAGAAGTTGCCAAAATGCTAGACCTTCCCAAATCCATCCTGGCAAGGACCAGAGGTTCTTAGAAACACGAAGGCCCTTTGTTGCACTCAAGCCAACCTCCTCCACCTCACTGTGAAAGCTGGGTCTGGATGTTTGAAAACAGCTGGTCTGTCGCTGTCTGCATGCAGGAGACAGGTCCTTCATTGTAAGGCAAGTCACATCGCTGCCTACATTTATTACTGCTCTGTCGCTGTGGCCATGACAGGCTGACACCTCCTGGATGCCTGCGTATCCCCCCACTGTTGATAAGCAGTGAGATGTGGATGGGGAAGTGAGGACAAGTGACATTACCATTGAAGGAGCCAATGCAAAAGAAACATTTGGATAAAGGAAAGAGATTCTTGAGTGTGGGAAGAAGTATGCAAAGGTGACATTTCAGATCTGAAGTCTTAACACATGAAAGGCCCTTTCCTTAGAGAGGCAAGATTTCAGGCCTTCTAATGTGGTTGTTACCCCTTTGTACTATCACTGTGAACTCCTCTCCCTCTTTCCCAAGAACTGAGTTGTGTATCTCAATGCAGAATTGGGGAAATTGCAGTGGGTTTTTCTGTTTTGATTTTGTTTTTGAGACGTAAAGGTGCTTGGTGCTATTATTAATCAGTCATTAACCTTTGGGTGTGTTTAATGGAGAAATCACATTCCCTCTTCACAAATGATTTAGGGGGAGTTTGATTTATTTTTATATTGCTAAATGTAGAATTATATATGCAAATTAAATTTTGCTGGAGGAAAACATAAAGGAAATATTTTAAGATACGTAAAACTTTTTGTCCAACAAATTATTGAGAAAGAAAAGGATCTTCCCCCACTGTGTTGTTTTATTATTGTTGGCTCCAAGTCACATATGCCTTAAATAAACACCAGGAATACATTTTGAGACTTAATACAGTTAAAACGTTCTCTGGTTCTTTGAAAAGTTAAAATAAGATAGAGAAAAATAAAATACTAATTGCTTCCTTTTCTCAAGAACATAATATATTATTTTGCGTTCTCACAAAAACCTTAAAACCGGTTGTAAACTACATGGCCTTTTAGTGACATCAGATTTTTAGAATTCTAAAGTTGATATTGATATTGCCCAGAGGCAAGAATTGGCACTGTAAACCCTAAGGTACATGGTTCAAATTCACCAGCTGCTCTGTAGGAGAAAGGTGGGCAATCTCCTCCCATGTAAATTACAGTCTCTGAAAACCCTCATAGCTGGAGGGTCAGTTATGTGTTGGTTGTGACTTAAGGAGCACATAACTATATATACATATATATGACACAACCCTGCTTGCTGAAACTGAAGAGGACCTGAAGCGCCTGCTGCAGAGTGTATGGACTGCAGCCTACAATATGTATTGAGGCTCAATGTCAAGAAGACAAAGATTCTCACCACTGGACCAATTGGCAGCATCAGGATGGTTGGTGAAGAGATTGAGATTGTACACAGCTTTAGTTTACTTGGCTCCATAGTCAACAGTCTTGGCACCAGCAGCCAGGAAATTAAAAGGCGCATTGCAGTGGGAAAGTCTGCTGTTAGAGACCTCTCCAAAGTGCTGAAGAGCAATGGTGTCTCTTTGGAGACTAAGGTGCGTCTGATACAGGCCATGGTCTTCACAATCATCTGTTATGCATCAGAGAGTTGGACAATGACCAAGGAGGATAGAAGGAGAATTGATGCCTTTGAGCTGTGGTGCTGGAGAAGAGTACTGAGAATACCATGGACTGCTAGGAAAACAAACAGATTTGTCCTGGAAAGGGTTAAACTGGGTGGCTCCTTGGAGGCAAGGATTCTGAGGCTCCATCTAACATACTTTGGACATGTTGTAAGGAGGTACTGGTCCTTAGAGAGGGACATCATGCTTGGGAGGGTGGAGGGACGGCGCAGGAGAGGAAGGCCCTCTATGAGGTGGATTGATTCAGTGACTGGGATAATTGGGATGGGAGTGTTGGAGACAGTGCAATTGGCACAGGACAGAGCGGAGTTTAGGGTTGTTGTACATAGGGTCGCTATGAGTCGCAGGTGACTCGACGGCACATAACAACAACAACAACAACATATATCTCTATATCTATGTCTATATATAAATATCTGCTATCTATTTATCTATCTATCTATCTATCTATCTATCTATCTATCGATTGATCGATCAATCGATCTTTGTTATTGTTGAGTACCACAGAGTTGGAACTGATGCATAGTTGGACCTCCAGGAGGTTTTCAGAGGCAGTTAATCGCATGGGAGGAGATTGCCCATCTTTCACCCATGGAGCAGCTGGTGGCCTCGAACCACATGCCTCTGGGATTGTAGTGTAGCTTCTTGCCATTAGGCCACCTATATCTTTTACTAGTTTTCCCACAGCCCTCCCCTCATCAGTCCTTTTTTATAACAGTGGCATTATGCAGTATTTGTCTTTTTGTGACTGAGATATTTCACTCAGCATAATGTCCTCCAGGGTTACCCATTTTGTAGAATATTTCATGAGTTCGTTGCTTTTCAATGCTGCATTGTATTCCATTGTGTGAATATACCACAGCTGCTCTATCCATTCATTTGTTGATGGACACTTGGATTGTTTCCAACTCCTTGCTATTGTGAACAAAGCCGCAGTAAACATGGGTGTGCGTATATCTGCTTGGGTGGCAGTTATGATCTCTTTGCAGTATATTCCCAGTAGGGAAATTGCTGGGTCAAATGGTATTTCTATTTCCAACTATTTGAGAAAGCACCATACTGCCTTCCGTAATGGTTGCACCACTTTTATCAGACTTTTACAACACCTGCTCAGAAACTGACATATTGAAGAAAATGTTTTACTAATCGGTTACCAGAAGAGGTGTCTTATCAACATATGGGGACCACCTTGAAATAAATTCAGTGGCACGCACATTTGAATTGTCATGTAACCATACCTGTGTTTTATCTTATCACTGATTCTACTAAATTTGGTACTTTACCAGCCAAATTATCACCTCTAGATGTCCTGCTTTTTAATACAACGAATGCTATTTCAGCCAATTATAAATCTTGTAAAGCTCGGTTTCTATTCCAACGGAAGAGAAATGCACCTTTTCCTTGTCCAGTGTAGCAGCCACCTTCACCCTATGAACATGGTAGTTGCCCTAGTCTGGAACATGTCTATTGCTCAACAAACCTTTTGTGCTTTGGCTAAATCCAATGCCATGGAATGAATTCTGACTCATGGCAACCTGGCATCCGTTGTCTGAAGCTGTAGCATTTCCAGGAGGCTGTTCGTCTTTCTCCCACAGAGCGGCTGGTGGATTGAAGCTCTAGCCTTTCAGTTGGTGGTGCAACACATAACACACTTACCCCACCAGGGTGCATTGATAGTGTTACTCTACGATAGTGGGTTAAAAGGGCTGGGGACCTATTAAGACTCTGAGCTGTCGAACCTAAAGCATTGCACATTGGATCTACTTAACTACTCTATGAGCAAAAGATGCATAATCTGCTCTGGGGTATTGACAGCCTCTGAAAACCCCCTGGAGTGGGTGTTATGAACCAGTACACAACAGTCATGCTCTAACAACCATCCATTTAATTGCTAGATAGACTGATTAAGTTAGTCATTTATTACAAGTTTCACACCTTTAGAAGCTCAGTGACTCTTGAGTAGTTAACTTTAAGGTTTACAATATTAGTGCTTTAGTAGAGAGCCCTTGTGGTCTAGTTAGTAGAGAGTTGAGCTGCTAACGCCAAGCTGGGTGGTTTGAATCCACCAGCTGCTCCATAGGAGATAGATCAATATTCTTCTCCTGTGTGATGCACAGCTTATGAAAACCAATTGGAGGATCAGCTAATGAGTTGGCTCCAGGATGGAAATGACTTTCAGGGCTTTTCTTTTTGTATATTTATCTTTGTGAGTATGTGTGTGATTTAGGAAGTTGTGAGAGCTTGTAGTTTAGAAATGTGTTGGAAAGGAATGAAATAGTTTTTATTAAGGGGACTCTGGTGGTCTAGTGGCAAGAAGTTACGCTGCAATCCTGAAGGCACGTGGTTCCAATCCATCAGCCGCTCCGCAGGAGAAGGATTGGGTAATCTCCTCCCATGTGATTAACTGCCTCTGAAAACCCGCTGGAGGGTCAGCTCAGACTCCACAGTACACAAGAACAACATTTTTAAAAATGCAATGTAGTTAGGACTGTTGCTTTGGTGTGTCTGGTGTGCATCTTTCTTCTTCCTCCACTTCATTCCTTGGGATCCAAAAGAATTTTGGCGAGTCTTCCTATGTGGATTTTTGCAAGGTCTTTTAGTAACATTTCCTGTCTCCAATCAGAGGTCTCACCCTCACAGCCACTCAAGCAACTATGCCCCATCAGGTCCCTGCATAAGATAAGGGAAATGTCTTGAATCTTTGATTGGAGTGAAAGTTTACAAAAGATACTAGTTTTTGGTATATTATTCTTTCATCAACATTTTTGTCTTGTTAATGAAAATACCCATCAAGCACTTCCCCACGTCTTTCTTGTGATTTTAATGTCCATGAATCCTCTGCTAACTCCTCCTGCCTTCAGGAATTCACCCTGGAGCACACGGTGTGCTTTTGATTGGATGTGGCTGATTAGTCTAAGAAATAGACAACTGTATACAAAACCAGCCTTGTGTTGTTGTGCGCCTTTATGGTGGTATAGTTCACCTTGAGTCCGAGCCACCTCACAGCTGAGCCTCCAGTGCGTTTTCAGAGGCTCGATTGGGAAGAGACTAAGCAACTATCTATCTATCTATCTATCTATCTATCTATCTATCTATCTATCTATCTATCATCTATCTTCCTTCCTTCCTTCCCTCCCTCCCTCCTTCCCTCCTTCCCTCCCAGAGCAGCGGGTAGATTTGAACTGTCTGCCATTGGGTTGACAGCACAACTCCCCACCACAGCCCCGGTGTCCTAGTGGTAAAGGATTGCACTGCCAACTCAAAAAGCATGCCATTCAAATCTACCAGCTGCTTTGCTGGAGAAAGATGGGCAAACTCTTCCTATTCAATTAATTGCCTCTGAAAATGAGCCCATTGGCGGCTCGGCTCTGAGTCCATCCTGACTCGGTGGTACATAACAATAACAACAACAAAACAGAGGGCTCACTGTTTACCTTACAGACCTGTTTGTTGTTGAGCTGAAAGTCGAGCTTCAGGGTTGCGCTTTTCTCCAGCCCTGAAGGGTTACTAAGAGTTGTAGTCTCTGAGATTCCACCAATCTCTATTGGACCAGTAAGCCTGGCATTAATCATTAAGGGGTAAATCTTATGATTGCTTCATCCCAGAATGTACAAACATTCCTCCTAGATTATTTCAAGAACAAATGAGCTAAAATTAGCTTATAATAAAAAAGCATTTAACAGGCTGCCGTGGAGAATTTCTGAGTGTCTTCTAGTTCCGATTTCTAAATAGCACAAATTCACAAACCTTCACAGAGCGCCTCCTTGAAAGCCGATGAGAGACCACGTTGGATGTTTTCTCTGAAGTGAGTCCTGCCCTCAGGAGAACTTGATGTTTCCGAGCCAGACAACAGAATCGCTTCTATACCAAGCTTAGAAAACTGCAGGCTGTGTTCTCACTGGCACTGTGTCTTTCTTTTACAGATAAAGAAACCAAGAACTAATGTTATTTCATGTAAACCCTATAAAGGGCGGCGGGAGGGGGGAACCCTCTTATATAATGATGACTAATGAAATGTAAGAAGAGCTATTTTGGCACAACGATGATGAGTTTTTCCCCTTTGCAGTTTTGTAACAATTTCCTCGCTATTTGAAAACTCTGTCAGCAAAGTTGCCTCAGGTTTGATTTTTTCCCGAGAAACTGGAGACAGTTCATTATTTTTGTGCCATTTTCAAAAGGAATCTCCAGTTTCACGTATTCCGTGAAAGTCGCTTCACCCACAGTTAATGAGTTACAATTATACCACAATCCACACCGTCTTCAAGCGTATTCCTAGACCCTGCCTCATCCGCCGTCATTCTCTGATCATTCTCCAAACCTGTTGATGGTCCCAAAAGGTCGCTTGGGTGTGCTCCCGTCTCTCTGTTGTCACTACGCCCATACTTGGAAAATCCTCGTCATCTTCTGGTGAGGTGACACAGAATGTCCCAACATCCTTGTCCTTGACTCTCCTAGTCATTCTTTGTCCTAAGTTGCTGCTATTAAGTGCATTTGAGTCAGAACTGACTTATCGCTGACTGTAAATCAAAGACTGTAAATCGCATGGGAAGAGATTGACCATCTTTTCTTTCAGGGCAGCCGGTAGGTTCGAACTGCATCCGTTTGGGTTGGCAGCTATTTTTCTAAGATGCCCACTGAACCTTTCTGTCTTCAACCTCTTTGTCTCCTTGTACTTCATAATCTTTGCTCTCAGTTCCTGAAAATGTCCCACAACCCTCTCCAAGTTCATCTACGCTCTGTTCTTTGATTTGTGTCTGGTCTATCAGCACTTTTTTCCTCTTGTACTTTCAGGATACTTGACTATTTACAGGTTTAAGGTTACAGTCTGTCTCTCTTCCTTTCCAGAGACTATTCCCTTTTCCAGAGGAGACGTGCTTGCCCAGCTCCCTTCTCCTTCTTGTGAACTTGTTAATGTGTCATACTCTTTCTAAACCCTCTTCTGAGGCAACTCCTTGAGTGGCCTTGCAAGTAGAATGATCAGTAGTACCCTTCTGTATAGAAGCACTGTAATTTGGAGACTAAGCATATTTTCGAGAGCTGAGCTCTTGTTGTTACGTGCCATCAAGTTGCCTGTGACCCATAGCAACCCAATGCTGCTCTGAACCCTGCTCTGAGCCAGTCTCACTAATTCCAACACACCAATCCTCATTGCCTCAGTCACTGTATCAGTCTTCCTCATCTGGGATCTTCCTCTACTGCACTGTCCCTCCACCCTTCCAAACATAATGTCCTTCTCCAAGGACTGGTCCCTCTTGGCCATGTGCCCAAAGTATATGAGACAGAGCTTCAAAATCCTTGTTTCCAAGGAGAAAATTGGGTTTACCCTCTCTGAGATAGACGTATTTGTTTTCTTGGCCATGCATGGAATATTCAATACTCTTCTCCAGCACCACAACTCAAAGCCATCGATTCTTCTTCTGTCATCCTTACTCATTGTCCACCTCTCTGATGCATAGCGAGTAATTGCAAAAACCATGGAACTGGATCACAGGCAATTTAATCTCGAGAGTGACATGGTTGCTTTTCAGTACTCTGGAGAGGTCTCTGACAGCAGCTTTACCTAATGCAATTCGTCTTTTGATTTTCTGTCTGCTGGTGCCAAGTGTGTTGGTTGAGTATCCATCATGAGTGACTCCATATTTATAATCTGACTGTTTATCTTCAAGAATCATGGAAACATAAAAGTTATATCACAAAAAACACACACATAAGTGGTGGTGATTGCTACTCTGGGCTTTCATACATGAATCCCAAACCCAAAAGATCCACTTCCCCTCTAAGTTTCTATGCTCCCACCAGAATGTTCACTCAGCTTTTAACTTCCTGCTGTTGTGTTGCTGTCTGCCGACTCATAGCTGACCCTCCAGCAGGTTTCCATAGGCAGTAAATCACGTGGGAGGACATAGCCCATCCTCCTCCCAATCGAAGCTTCTTCGGTTCCTGTAATGAACTCAGGCCTGATTTTCTTAAGCCTTGCTCAAGGATTCTAGCTTTACTCAAAGTGGGCTTGGCAGGGAAGATTACCAAGATTCAGAATTGTCATAACTAAATAACAGAATCTATCTATCATCTATCTATCTATCTATCTATCCATACACACACACACACACACACACACACACATACATACACATATATATATAATGTTAATTACTAAATTGCATATTTAAATGTGATCATATGCTTCATAGGGATCTCGGGTGGTGTAGTCTGTAGGGTGCTGTGTTGTTAACCTGAAGGTGACACTTGTCCCGTCTTTTGAAACGACCAGCAGATCCATGGGGAAAGGTAGGCATCTTTCTCTCCTGTGATTCACCTACTTGGAAAGCCAGTGGAG
>NW_006399761.1:15316533-15323484 GCF_000299155.1 Elephantulus edwardii
GGTGAGTTTGGCACAGTATAGAGCAGCGTTTAGAGCTCTTGTACATAGGTCGCTATGAGTTGCAAATGACTCGATGGCACATAACAACAGGGGTTATCCATTTTATTATTCCATGTGAACTAAAAAAATTGAAACTTAACTGTCCATTTCTTCAGGTTACATAAAAACTAGAATATCACAACTCCTCCTTCAGGTGTACTTCGTGTATATTTTGTGCACTGAACGTATACTTCATATATTGAATGTACATTTTGTACATTCTTCTCAGAAGGAATAAAAAAGTATTTAACTCATTCCCACAAGGATACATATTATATAAAACGTTTATTGTAGAATGAGTACAAGCTTCCAGGAGGGGTGGGAGAGGCTGGAAGCAGAGGGATGTGGATGTGCAGGGGGAGGGGAGGGTTAATCATTGGTTTGTACAGTTTGATGAGTGGAGGGATGAGGGAATGGAAATAATTTGTTCAAATTTATATTCGAATTTCATAAATAAACTAGTGGAAAAATACTTAAATGAATATTAATATCTATAGTAACAAGAAAAGGAACATCTCAATAGTGTTTGCATACTACCCCCCTCTTGTTTACACACAAAAAGTGATAGTAGTGATGTAGGTATAATTTCTTGAGGTTAAATTCAAGAAGAATCTACCATCAGCTCGTGGCACATTCCTGAATTTCATCCTGCAATTTTTGACTTTGCCCCAGGGAGAAACGTTGTATTATTTTGGGTGTGAAATGCTGTCCTGTGAATTAGCTGTGACAGAACCGCACAGACAGGTATTAAAAACTCACTGATAGAAAATTTTGTAGACATGGTGAACCTTGTTTCATCACCCGTTGCTGCCATTTCTCAGGCCCTGTAATGATATCAAACTGCAATGCGCATATGAGGCAAATAATATGCGTAGATAAAAACAGAGTGGGAGAGATTCCTGTTGACAGAAAGTACAAGACAACATATGACATTGGACGTGCGCACACCACATGGGTGGTTAAGCTTCAAGGCTCATTTTATGTCAGCAAATAAAGAACAATCCCATCCAAATTCAGACAGCCAGACAAAAGCCAATAGCCTACTGTGATATTATCTCATTAAGCAAAGCTGTTTTGCCTCTAATCAATCACAAGGAATAAAATAAATTATGGAATATATATAAAAAATAAATAAAAATTGGTGAATTGCAAGAGAAAGCTTTTTGGCAGACATTCAGCCTCTTCCATGCTATTGCGTCTTCTGCCGCCTGAGCTCATTTCAGGAAAAACGGCAATTGACACTAATTAAATACTAATTACACATCTTGCTCCTGTTCTTTGGGCCTATCTGCCCTTACCAATATGCACCGCTGAAGCTGGAGGACTGGAGACATTTTCAGGCCTGACGCCTGCTGTTTCCCAAGCCTGCTTTTCTCGGTGCAATTGGTGAGAAGAACAAATGGAATGTGGTCATGTGGAACGGAAGGGTTCTTAGGTCCTCAGGGTAGGGCAGAAACTTCCTGAAGTTTTAATGTAGGTCTGGATGGCTGTTGGGAGTTCTGGTGGTGCCATCTTCAGAGAGCTGAGCTTTTAACACAAAGGCAGAGCCACTCTCTGCTGTCTTAAATTCAGCAGCAGCTCTGAGAGAGAAAGGACAATTTCTTTCTCTGCTTCTTGCAGCCTTAAAAACTCATTAGAGGGTCCACCAGGAGTCCATTCTAACCCAACAGCAATAACTGAGTAACATGGGTAACACAATGAAATAGTGGTAAAACAGTTATTAGTGCCACTATTGTTAAAACTTAAAGGAATTATTTTCTGTGATTAAACTTATGAATGGTTTTTCATTGTCCACTGGGTGAAGCATAAGAATATCAACTTTTTTTAAAAAAAATTATTAATTTCAATGATAATTTAGAGAGACTTTGGGTTTCCATTCATTCATTATTTCACTTTTCTCCCTGCCCAACCCTCCTCCCAGTAAACTCTTCTCTTTGAAAAGTAAAAGAAAAATTCTTTCATTTTTTTTTTTACAATCCCTCCCCCCAGGTCCATTCCACTATGCAGCCTTCATTCTGGACTCCTGTCATGACAAAAATACCTAACCACATATCCCTTTTAAACAGTTTCTCCCTCATCTGTTTCAATGCAGTATACATTATTTATCCCATCTTTCTCAGTCTCCCCCCAACCCTGATGTCAGTCCCATTTTACAGCAGTGGCATTATGCAGTATTTGTCCTTTTGTGACTGAGATATTTCACTCAGCATAATTTCATAGCATTTTGAATACTATTGCATGATTTCCTTGTGTTTCAATGCTGCATAGTATTCCATTGTGTGAAAATACCACAGTTTCCCTGTCCATTCATTTGTGGAAGCAGAGGGATGAGGATACACAGGGGGAGCAGGAGATTAACCATGGGGTTATACAATTTGATGGGTGGGGGGTGAGGGAAATCCAAAGAATTTGTTCATGAAAAAAAAATATTCAAATTTTATAAATAAACTAGTAGAAAATTTGCAATTAGAAGCTTCATGAAAATCATAGCCCTTTCTGTCCCTGGGAGAGGTAAATATGATGCTTTGGTGGCTGGTTTAAAGCTTAGAAGTGCAAGTCTCCCTAAATGTGCCTCAGAAGAAAAGTCTGGTGACCTATTCTGAAAAATGAGCCATTGAGATTCCCGTAGAGATGTTTTCACTCTGACACACGTGGTTTTGCCCCAAAGCAGAGTCTATTGGATAACAAGTTAGTTCCTGGTGAGGGAGATTCATTGGCTTAGTGGTAAGCAATTTCACTGCCAACCAAAGGCACGTGATTGGAATCCACCCACAGCTCCATGAGAGAATGGTGGGCAAGCCCCTTCCTGTGCCATCTTCTACCTCTGAACACCCACTGGAGGGTCAGCTATGGGCCACTTTTGACTCAACGTTATCCAACAACACATTACCGGTTAGTGATTTTATTTTTTTTTTTTTCTGTTCAGTCTCCTCTGTTTTCCTAGTCAGAGTATCTGCTAATTTTGATGAATTAAAGCTCACAACCACATCTAGGCTTTTTATTCTTGTGTCTTTATTGATGATTTAAATTCCCATTTTGTTTATTCTTCTTTAGTTTCATTGACTCAACAAAGGGAGCTCTGGAGGTCTAGTCCGTGAGTTCAAATCCACCAGGGACTCCGGAGAAGAAAAAACGGACAATCTTCTCCCATTTGATTTACACCCTTGGAAATCCAACTCTTGCCCATTGAGACAGTGCATTCCATGTTGGGAGCAGTCCAGGGAGCCCACATCTCTGACCAGTCAGTTGTTTTAGTCCCTCAGGTTGTCCTAGAGAAACTGGGGTGGTGGAAAGGATTCGGTTTCAAATGCGTATGCCTATTATGTGTGGGTATGGGTGCCTATTATGCAAATGAAGGAAGAGCAACCAGGAAACTCCTTAGAGGCAGGGATGGTGTCACTTGTAACATATTTTGGGCATAGAGTCAGGAGGAGAGAGTCCTGGTGAAAAGATATCATCCTGGGAACGTTGAGAATCAATGTAAGAGAGGAAGAGCTGCTATGAGAAGGGTGGATACAAGACTAAAACAACGGCTCAGGCGTATCTGAGATCATGAGGTCGGCACAGCCTGGAGCAAGATTCCCATCTGTTGTTGAAAAGGTCACAATGAGTCATAGTTGATATGACAGCACCGAACAACTACAACAATGATATTTTCTGGTCACTGTTGAGAGTAAAGGCAAAACCAAGGAAATACTTCATCTTACTCCTGCATTGGAGAGTGGAGCAAGTGGGCATCTTTCTGGTGGTTTTAGTAGATATTTATATGTTTTTCTACATTTTTAAATTTAATTTTATTAATTTTCATGAACATTTACAGAGATTTTTGGGTTTCCATTCATTCATTGTTGCACTATTTTCTCTACCCTCCCCCGCAGTTTGTTCCTCTTTTTTTTCTCTCCCCCCCTTGAAAGTCTGTTTTAATTGTCCCAGTTTTTCTACATCTTTGTAGTGGCTTCATAGAGTCATGCTAAGATTTTGTAGGGATTTTGTTCATATTAGATTGTTTCCCGTAGCATATGTCAAGTTTGATAGCAACTCGAAATCCTGGGACAGCAAATGCTTGAATGCTTTCCTCAGTGCTTTTTAATATTACCACTATATTAAGAAAGATGGCTCCAAAGGTCTTCATCATCGTCACAGGAGCCAAATATTTCTGTGAGAGATAGAGAGCAGAAATCATGCTCTTTTTTTCTAAGATGAGAATTCATCTATGGCTTTCAAAGTAATTTTTTATCCTTAAGGAAATATCCTAGGAACAGCAGAATTGTGGGATCCCTGTAGAGGCTGTGTCTGGGCAAATATATCTTCATTTGTTAAGTTGTTTATATATTTACAGCAAGCCTTTTTCTCAGCAGCAGGCAGAGAATTCCTGATCAACCTACCTTTTGCTGTTCCACAATCACTCTCCTTTTCTAAGTAAGCTGAAGAAAATTGCATATGCATTTCAAATTTTGTTGTTTAGCTTACCGTGACTAGAGACATACTCAAGTATGAATTTTTAAATCCATGGATTATTAAAAATAAAGTTTGGCCTAGTCATTTAACTCTCTCTTTGCTGTTGAGGGGCATCGGATTTACAGCAGACCTGGCAGCGAGTTTCTGAGGATGTACATCTATGACAGATTGCTCAGATTTCCACTGGTGAATTACGGCCACCAGAGAAACATGGCCTTTGGGTTAGCAGCATGACTTAGCAAGGACTACAGCATTTAGAAACATAAAAAAAGCAAACAGAAGACAAATGAAAGTTCTGAAAGATAGGATGGAAGGAGGAATGGGAGGGAAAGAGAAATAAAGGTGGCCGTCGGATGCCATCCAATTGATTTCAGTCCATGACGACCCTACAGCGTTTTCTAGGCTGTAGTATTTATGAGTAGATAGCTAGTTCTTTTCAACTATGGAGTGACTCTTGGGTTCAACCCTCTGACCTTTTGGTATGCAAAAGTTGCACCATTAGATCTCCTATGAACCTTCCGAAGTCAATGCCTATTGGCTTATTGTTGTTGTTATATGTTATCAAGTCACCTGTGACTCATAGCAATCCTATGTACAATAGCTCTGAACACTACTTTATACTGAGCCAATTTCATTATCTGCAACAGGCTTAATCCAGTTTCCCCAGTTATTGTGTGAATTCATCTCATCCAGTGTCTTTCTCTCCTTTGCTGTCCCTCCCCCCTTCCAAACATGATGTCCTGCTTCAATGACTGGTCCCTTCTGGCTGTCTGTCAAAAATATGTGAGATAGAGCTTCAAAATCATTGTCGCCGGGGAGAAGCATGGCTTCACCCTCTCTAGGACAGACCTGTTTGCTCTCTTAGCAGGCCATGGTATGTTCAAGACTCTTCTCTAGCACCACAACTCAAAGGTATGGATTCTTCTTCTGTCATCCTTCATCATTGTCCAGCTCTCTGATGCATAGCAAATAATTGTGAAGAACATAGCCTGGATCAAGCACACCTTAGTATCCAGATTGACATCGTTGCTCTTCTGTACTCTAAAGAGGTCTCTGACAGCATATTTTCCCAATGCAATTTGTCTTTTGATTTTCTGACTGCTGGTGCCAAGAATGTTGATTGGGGAACCCAGCAAGCTGAAGTTATTAACAATTTCAGTTTCTTCTCCATCTGAAATGAAGCTGCCAATTGGCCTAGTGGTGAATAATGTTTTTGAAGTTGAGCTTCAATCCATATTGAAGACTCTTGTTTTTCAGGGCTATGAATTGGAACGATTCATAGTTGACCCTCCTGTGGGTTTTCAATGCCTGTTAATCACACTAGTGGAGATTTCCCAACTTTGTGGAGCAGCTGGTGGATTCAAACCTGCATTTGAGTTGGCATTGCAACTCCTTCACTACTATACCACCAGAGTTCCCAATATTTGACTTTAAAAAAAGCAATTCTGAAGCAAAAATTTAAAACAACAAAAGCAACCTCCCTCAAGACCAAAAACGGTCCCTAGATTTCATCTACCATTAAAAATCCTGGCATGTGTGACACTGCTGTCAGTATTCTGACACAATATTAGCTTTCCTTTCACAGCTGAGCTCTGCCACCACTGCTTTTGCATTTTGCACTGAGTCCATTTCTTCATTTCACCTTCAGACTGCTAAATTCAAGATTGCTTGATCTGGTGTCAGTCAGATGGGCTTTATTTTCTGAGTTCTTACTTTCCTCACGTTCTGTAGCCCAGGAAAGAGAAGACGTTGCTAACAGTGAATATCTGTTCATGAGGACAGAGGAGGACGGTCCAAAGGGCCAAACAAGTGATTTCCCCACGAGTATTTTTGCCAGTCCAGAAGGAATTCTAGGTCATAGCAGGGAGTGTGGTCAGACAGAGACCCTCTAAATGCAGTATTACACCTACGGTCATGTTCATCTGGAGCTAGAAACGATGATTACAATGCTGAGAAAGATGATAAAGCTGCTTTATTTCCTAGAAAGACTTTACTGACATTAAAGGAAAGAAAATGAGCATAAATGAGCCTTGTGACAAATTAACAAACTGAAGTACTTCATATTCTTAAGAATGCTTATGTATTTGAAATGTGAGGTTAAGAAAGAAGTCTATTGTTGTTGTTGTTTTTGATTGCCTTCGAGTCAAGCATGACTCATAGCAACCCTATGACTAAAAGGCCTGATAAGACTATTATGAAAATCAAAATCATTTTGATGAGTAAAGTGTACCTGACCCAACCAATGGTGATTCATTCATTCCATAGACCTGGGGAGCTCTGGTGGCCTAGTGCTAAGAACCTGTGCTGCAATTCCAAAGGTGTGTAGTTCAGTTCTGTCAGCTGCTCTGCAGGAGAAGGATGACAGTCTCCTCCTGTGTGATTTATTACCTCTGAAATCCTACTGGAGGGTCATCTATGGACTAGTTACAACTCAATGACACACAGCACCAAGAA
>NW_006399761.1:15324389-15326186 GCF_000299155.1 Elephantulus edwardii
TTAACAAGGTGATTTAATATTATGATTATGATAGTGGACTCAAGTACTCCATTATTTTATTACCAATCAGCTGTGGGCTGGAAGCCTCTTGTTTAAGCACTCAGGACCTGGTAGATGGGCCTTTGTATTTAAAAGTCAGTTGGTTCCTGCCTGAGAGTGAGTCTCCAGCTAGGAGCAGTTGGATTCTGGAGGGTAAGTGGGGTTTTGCTTGTTGGTTTGTTTGTTTTTGAGTAAGTGGTTTTTATATACTTGAAATTATAGGAGAATCTGGGAGTATGATGAGAAGATCTGTATTAGGATTGCCTTATACTTGTAGATTGCTTTTTGGTAGTATTGATGCTTTCCCAATATTGTTTTTCAATCCATGAGCATGGTATGTTTTCTATTCCCACAGGCCCCTTTGAGTTTTAATGCAGCAATCTTCTAGTTTCCTTTGTGTAGATCTTTTACATTTCTGTCTCATGAATATTTTGCATTTTGGGTGGCTATTATGAAAGGCCTTGCTTTCTTTATTTCCTTTTCAGAACTCTCTTTGCTACTCCAGAAAAATATGAGGAAACTGATTTTTCTATGTTGACCTTGTACCTTTTCCACTTGAATTAGATCCTGTCATTTTCTTGCTTTGGACATTTTCTTGGAAGGGATCAGTCCTTGGAGAAGGACATTATGCTTCCCAAAGTAGACGGTCAGTGAATAAAAGAAAGACACTCACCAAATAGATTACCTCTGAGGTTGCACCCATGTGCTCAAAACACAGAAATTATTCTGAGGATTTTCCAGGACAGAGAAGTATTTTATTCTGTTGTACCTAGGGTCACTGTAAGTTGGAACAAACTCAAAACCGTAAAGAATAGCAAAGTTATGACTGGCTCAGTGATAAGAAGGGTGTAGAAAATATAAACAATAAACATATATCATTCAAATATAAATTGCCAACCCTCATGAGACTTGACTTCTTGCTTTAACATTGATCCTGTCCCTGCTAGACCAATGAGATTTCTTGTAGCCTCTACCTCTGATATGGTCATCCCAGCTGTCCTTAGAGGTGTTCTGCCATTTGGTGCCTCCAACTGGACTTGTCACTACCATTGCCTATAGGCAGCTAGTTGACCCTAACCAGTTCTGTCCAGTTTCATCAGTTTTGATTTATTTCCTTGTCATCCTCAAAGATGTGAAAATCTCGCTAGTTTCTCTTCCCCTTTCTGGGATAAGACATCTCGCTTGTCCTTGTGGTCTTCTCAAGCCAGTTCTATGGGGCTTTGCGCATGTGGTGGGACCAAAGGAAAGGATAAAAAAAACACAGGAGGAGACAGGTGTTGCAGGAGGTTATTGAAAGAACAGTGGGATCAGCTTGCAATGTGGATGTCAGAAATAGGAGCTGGTCAGGAGACGAGCGGAAGCTATTAGCGACAGAGAAAAATGGCAAACTAAGCACTGACCACTGACTCAAACACGTGCATGACCACAAGAAAAGTACTAGTGCTTCTATTCTTAAAAATAGCCTGTAAAGGTGGTGGTTTCAACCTTGGCTGTAAATTAGGAAGTTTTAAACGTTTTGAGATATGGCTCCCAGCCAGCAGAGATACTGATTTCCCGAGGCTGCTGTCCATTCAAGGGAAGGGTTTTGGATTTTTTGTTGTTGTTGTTTTTAAGATACTTAAAACATTTACTGTAATGTACATTAAATATAGAGTAAGTATGCAATTTACTGTGAACTGAAATAGTATTTGATTAACATCTAATGCACTCAGCATCATCAAACAATTAGTGTTTATTAGTCATCTTTTTTATTTACTT